>NW_024424341.1:17831047-17916800 GCF_017311325.1 Ursus maritimus
GGGGGGGGAGGTTTTTGATCACTGCTTTAATCTCTTCACAATTAATCAGTCTGTTTAAAAAAAATCAATTTCTTCCTGTTTCAGTCTTGGTCGTTTCTAAGTTTCCAGGAAGGCATTCATTTCTTCCAGGTTGTTTAATTTATTGCCATAAAGCTGTTGATAAAAGTTTCTAATGATCCTTCCTATTTCATTGGTGTTGGTTGTGACCTCTCCCTTTTCATTCATGATTTTATTAATTTGGGTCCTTTCTCTATTCTTTTGAATAAGTCTGGCCAGTGGCTTATCGATCTTATTTATTCTTTCAAAGAACCAGCTCCTAGTTCTGTTGATCTGCTCTACTGAGCTCCTGGTTTCTAATTCATTGATCTCTGCACTAATCTTGATCAGCTGCTTTCTTGGGCATGGGTAAGGCCTGTTCTTCTGTTACAGCTCTAGCTTCTTGAGGTGAGAATATAAAAACTGCATTTTAGATTTTTCTATTCTTTTCAGTGAGGCTTGGATGGCTATGTATTTTCCCCTCAGGACCGCCTTTGCAGTGTCCCATAGGTTTTGGACTGTTGTGTTTTCATTCTCATTGGTCTCCATAAATTGTTTAAATTGATTTTTAATTTCCTGGTTTACCCAATTCTTGAGCAGGATGGTTCTTAGTTTCCAAGTGTTTGAGTTTCTTCCAAATTTCCTTGTGATTGAGTTCCAATTTCAAAGCATTGTGGTCTGAGAATATGCAGGGAATAATTTCAGTCTTTTGGTATTGGTTGAGACCTGTGTTGTGACCCAGTATATGGTCTATTCTGGAGAAAGTTCCATGTGCATTCGAAAAGAATGAGTATTCTGTTGTTCTGGGGTGTAGTGTTCTATATATACTTATGAGGTCCATCTGGTCTAGTATGTCATTTAAAGCTCTTATTTCTTTGTTGATTTTCTGTTTAGGTGATCTGTCTGTTGCTGATAGTGGAGTGTTGAGGTCCCCTACTATTAACGTATTTTTTCTATATGTCTCTTTATTCTGGTTAAGAGTTGGCTTGTGTATCTGGCTGCTCCCCTGTTGGGGGCATAGATAGAGATAGAGACAGCCAGCGAGAGAGGGAACACAAGCAGGGGGAGTGGGAGAGGAAGAAGCAGGCTCATAGCGGAAGAACCTGATGTGGGGCTCAATCCCACAACACCGGGATCATGCCCTGAGCCGAAGGCAGACGCTTAACTGCTGTGCCACCCAGGCGCCCCGGGATGTATCTTTAGTTTCAAGATGAGTCTCTTGTAGACAGCAAATGGATGGGTCATGTCTTTTTATCCAAAGCTACAACGCTGTGGCATTTTATGGGAGCATTTAGGCCATTCACATTGAGAGTGGTTATTGAGAGATATGATTTTAATGATGTCATGTTGCCTGTAAAGTCTTTCTTTCTATAGATTGTGACTTTCTGTTCTGTATCGCTCTTGGGGCCTTTTTATTTTTATAGAACCCCCCTTTATATCTCCTGTAAGGCTGGTTTCGTGGTTACAAATTCGGTCAGTGTCTGGCGGTCCTGGAAGGTCCTTATCTCTCCATCAATTCTGAATGACAGCCTTGCTGAATAAAGGATCCTTGGCTGCATGTTTTTCTCCGATAGAACTTTAAAAATACCCTGCCAACCCTTCCTCTCATTCCAGGTCTGTGTAGACAGATATGACGTAATTCTGATATTTTTGCCTCTGTATGTGAGAAATTTCTTTGCCCTGGCCACTTTCAGTACTGTATCTTTAGATCTAATATTTGCAAATTGCACTATGACATGATGTGATGTAGGTTTGTCATGTTTGAATTTGGGAGGGGTCCTCTCTGCCTCTTGGACACAAATGCTTGTTTCCTTTGCTAGATTAGGGAAGTTTTCAGCTACAATTTGTTCAAATATCTCTTCTAGACCTCTCTCTTTCTCTACCCCCTCGGGGATGCCGATGATTCTGACATTGGAACATTTCATTGAGTCAGTAATCTCCCGTAATCTACATTCTTGAGATTGGATTTTTTTCAGCCAAGTTTCCATTTTAACTTTCTCTTCTACCATCCCATCCTCCAGTTCACTAATCTGTTCTTCTGCCTCATTTACCCTGGCAGTCAAAGCATTTAGTTTTGACTGGATTTGATTCATAGCATTTTTAATTTCTGCCAGATTCGTTCTCATTTCCACCCTTAGAGATTCTATATTCTCGTTAATATTTTTGTTAATATTTTTTCAAGTCTAAACATCATCTTGACCATTGTTACTCTGAACTCCATTTCTGATAATTTGGTTATATCCATATCCATCAGTTCTGTGGCAGAGGCCACAGACTCATTATCTTTTCTTTGCTGGGGGGGGAGGAGGATTTCTCCTTCTCATCATTCTGATGAGGAGAGGTTGTGGGGTTGCCCAGAGCCCAAATTATTGACCAGGACCCAGGCAGTGTGCACTTGTTTTATAGGGACCTTAGGGATGTTGGCTTCTTGATTTTTCAGCCTGCCTTCTGTGGGAGGGGTCTGCCACACTGATATTCAGGCAACCCTGTTTGGGTAGAGTCTCCCTGTCCCCTGTGAGGGGGGATGGGGATTGGCACAATATGAGCTGGTATTTCCGGGCTTTTGGTCTCTGGCAGCTTTCCCTGGTGGTTTTCTGTGGCTCTTCTGAGAGTCAGAGCTGCAGAGGCCATATCCTAGCCTCTGTCTCGGAACAGAGAGATCGCAGTCTGCTCTCCACTGAGCTCTCTTGGTCTCTTTAACTCTGTTTCTGTTGGTGCTGCAACCCTGCAGCGTCCCGGGTTGTGCACCCCACAGCTGGTGTCCCAGCCCACACTTCCAGGGCTTGCATGTCTCTGTCCTTTGTGTTTCTAACACCGCCAGCTGCCCCCGGTTCCCATGCGCACTCCCAAGCTCTCTGTTTCAGTATGGTTCGCACGCATTCCGGAGCGCTGGTTTTCAGTCTGGTCGCATGCAAGTTCTCAGGCTCACGGTCTCAGTCTGCTCTCTCGTGGGTGCCGGTCTGCGAGTCCGCCCGCTCCCCAGTGCAGGTGGCTACCGCTTCCCACCACCCGAATGCAGTGGCTCCTCCCCCTTCCGTTTCTCTTCCCATATCTGTGTGAGGATTCACGGCTCCCCGCTTCGTACCTCAATACTCAGTGCTGGAGATGTTCATTTGTAGAGATCCAGATGTATCTTCCTGCATCTCAGGCTGATTTCGTGGGTTTTCAGAATGGTCTGGTACATGTCCAGCTCGACTCAGGGGACCAGCTGAGAAAGGGGACCCCTACTCCTCTGCCATCTTAACTCATCCAACTCTATTGGCCATATTTAAATGTGCAGCTTTTTAAATGAAACACATCAGCTTATAAACCATAAAAAGGGTGGAGGGTGCCTGGCTGGCTTATTCGATGGAGCATGAGACTCTTGATCTCAGGACCATGAGTTTGAGCCCCACGTTGGGTGTAGAGATTACTTAAAAATAAAATCTTTAAAAATAAATAAATTAAATACAAGAAGGGAAATTTGAGAAATGTTGAACAAAACTGTTCATGAGGATTTTTCAGCCAAAAAAAAAAAAGTTTCAAGTGTAGTTTATTTGAAACCTCAACACATACAATTTTTGGAGGATTAAAAACAAGTGATGGGTCTAGTGATGGTGGGGAGTCTGTGACACTGCTCATGGACCTTTCTCTTCATCCCCTCCATTAACAGCAACTAGGCAGTGTTCTGTGGAGTGCTATTGAAAAACAGCTGGTGTACTGTAGCTTTCTTCATTTTACAGAGGATGATAACGAGCCCAGGAAAGACAATTGAATGCTTAAGGGCAAACAATCTAAAAACTGTCCCATGTGAGTCCTTTTTACCTCAAAGTACTCAATCATGTCTTTGTTCAATAAATATGACAGAGGTAAAATTAGGTTAGACCTCCCCCCACAACTGTTTTCATCTAAAGACAATGTAGATGTTGAACTAGTTTAAATATTTTTCATTTCCAACATTTGAACTTTTGAGGACTAATTTCTTTATTTATAAAATAATGCACCCTGTACCCTTTTCATCTTTATCAGAACTTCTGCCTAACTACTGGTTGTTCATATCTGATCTTGCAATCACATACCCACTACTGGAAGATAAATGTAATGTGTGTAGTTGAGTGCTAGTGGGAAGAGCATTCCTGACTATTTTCAGCAAACATGATTAAGAGGGAGAATTGTTTCCTGCAAAGCAAAGGGAGAAGACCTTAAGTGAGGAAGTTGAGTGGATTTTGTAGGAATGGAGGTCATCCTTTAATATAATGAAGTCCTCTTTTTTTTCACTATAGTCTTCTCCATCAGCCTGGAAGTTTCTTTTTTCAGGGACTCTGTTTTACTGGCATGTGGTGCATAATAAGTTCTGCAAATATGTTTGCAGATCCCACTCCAAAAAAAAAAAAAAAGAATCATTAGGGAGCCATTTAAATTAATGGCAGAAAAATGGGTAAATGTGATATTTTAGGAAACTTATTTGATAATAGAAATTTTTAAAGATTGAGGAGAGAGAAGGTTAGAGATCAAGAAACTATCCAGTAGACTATTAAAATAACCCATATGGAAGGTAATTGATTTACAATCCCTCTCTCCTAAATAGGGAAGGAAGCCTAACAAACAAGTTGAACTTCTTGCACATGATTTTCTGTAGCCATTATGACCTTCCTTGTGCTTTTTCTTTCCCAAATGTCAATTGACTTGACAGCTTCCCCACATTTTATCACTTCCTTGGATGCTGTCCTATATAGTAGGTCACATCACCTAATTATCTCCATGTGTTAAATTTCTCTCTTCAATTAGCTCTGTGTGAATAAGGTCTATGATTTATTCTACTGTTTTATTCCTAATTACACTTATCACAGAGCTCTGTGCAGTGTAGATGTTCAATAAATAAAAGATGGTAGCCTTAATATGTCTCTATCAAGCAGAAAGGGATTAAATTAGATTTGACCATATCCTTTCACTTCTTAAAAATCCTGTTTTTCTATTGATTCCATTAGAAATGTTCATATTCTATTTCACCACATAGATGTATCTGCAAAGATGAAGTTGGTGTTTGAGTAAAACAAAACAAAAACATAATTACATTTGAGAAATCCCAGGATAGACAAATTAAGAAGTTGTCATTGCTGTAGGATTTCTAAGAGTCTTTAGTTGTGAATGTGGATTGTGACTCCTAAGAGGGGGGTGGATAGTCTAGGTATTTCACTAAATGTGAAATATATTTGAAAATCTGACTTTTAGACAGAATTCTTATTAAAATGATATGAATTCCTGTTCTGTACAACAAGCTGCATAGGTGGGCATTTCCATGTATGTCTGGACTCCTTAACATGCATGAAGTTTCCTAACTAGATGACCACTCATCCTATTTCTAATGCTCCCTCTCCTCCGCCTGATACTGAGTTCAAGCTGTACACTGCTTATTGTTTTCCCTAAACACATTTATATTACTTGTTTAAGTTCTATTTTTATTTAGGTATTCATTTACTTATGTGAACCTCAAGTGAAAGTAGTTGAACCATTCTTTCTCCTCACATAATGCAATAATATCCTTTGTGAAATGTATATTTGTGTGGCTGTGTTTCCAGTTAGTACAGATGTTATTCTGCCCAAAGTTAATTGTGTCTTTTGTCTTTTCACTTGACTTTGTTTTCAAAATAGATATATGTTGGCTTATGTGCATTTATTTTATGACTTCTAAATGCCCTGTAGTAGCCCTTGGTATTTATTAAATGGTCATAAATAATATGTATTCTCCTTGTGTAGATAAGTATAGTGTCTCCAGCATCTTGCTTAAAACAAAACAAAACAAAACAAATAACACTGGGCATATTGACTAACTGTGGTAGGTCAGGGCTGGATCACAAGATAGATACAGTATATGAAGCTTCTCACTTTTAATATTTTCACCAACATTTAGCTGCCTCCACCTTTTTAGACCTTATCAATTTAGAGTAATAGCTTACTATAGTAATAGCTTACTGTTTCTACATTTGTATTTTTTGTCATGCTAAGTTTGATTATTGGCTAGTGTACTTGAATATGCTTCTGCGCCTACNNNAGGAATGCCATAGTTGATTTTTTTATTGCTTTTTATTTTTGTTTTCTTGTTTTATTTTTACAGGTTGATTGCAAGTCCTTCTTATCTGTTAGTGTGAGGAATAAATTAGCCTTGTTTCAATTATTTTATATTAAAGAATGGAGCTCAGTAAATACTAAAATTGGATTTGAAAAAAATTTGATCACAAAATTCTACTCTAATTTTGATTGCAATGGAATAGTAGTTATAGATTGATTTTTAGAATAATTGACATGTTGAACATTTTAAATTCTTCTATTCTAGATTTAGCTATTCTGATAAACTCTCTGGTTAGTATTAACAGTTTACTTATTCTGATAATTTTTCTATGTTTATGGCAATACCATCTGCAAATATTGACACATTTTCTTCTTTTCCCCCATAAATCTTAAATTTTTGTTTCTATTTATGCTTTTCCTTGTGTAATGGTGATAGCCAAGACTTCCAATATTATACTGAACCAAAGCAGTGAGGATAGCCATTCTTTTCTTATCTCCATATTAAGGGAATTTACCTTATAAATTCTCTGTTAACTATTTCAATTGCTATTGAATTTGGATAGATCATGCTTCATCAACTTAAGGAAGTTCCCATCTGTGCTTATTACAAGGTTGTCCATTTTTGGGGTTTTTATAAATATTAAGCAGGTCATGAACTGTCTCAGACTTTTTTAATGCATCTACTGAAATGTTCAGTGATAGTTTTGTTTTTTGTTTTTTGGGTTTTTTTTTTTAAGATTTTATTTATTTATTTGACAGAGAGAGAGAGAGAGAGACAGCAAGAGAGGGAACACAAGCAGGGGGAGTGGGAGAGAAAGAAGCAGGCTTCCTGCCAAGCAGGGAGCCTGATGCGGGGCTCGATCCCAGGATCCTGGGATCACGCCCTGAGCCGAAGGCAGACACTTAACAACTGAGCCACCCAGGCACCCCAGTTTTGTTTTTGATAGACAAATAATACTTAATTATATTCTTAGGATGAACCATGTTAAATTAAGGGGCATTACTTATTAATATACTATTAGATTCCACTGATACTTCTATAGGTAAAATACATAAGTCTGTAATTTTCACTTCTTGGTTTATCTCTGCCAAGTTTTAAGATGCACTCTTGTCTTCTCGAGGCTCTTGCTTTTCACTTGTGATATTATATTTGCCTATTGGTCCCATCTCTCACCATAGTGAGTAACCCAAATAACCTTTTCTGTATGGCATAGTTCAGTAAATATTTTTGTACCTTTTCCTAAAGTCACAACACATTATTTTGAATCCGTATTCTCATAGCAATTTGAAAGTGCAAAAACATATACATCAAAACATGATGATATGATTTAAAAAAAAAAAAGTGTCATGGTACCACAGAAGACTGGAAATTCCCAAGGGAAGGGACTGAATCTTATCATCTTTGACCAGCCCCCATGGCATCTAGTATAGGGCATATAACACAACAAGGGCATAACAATATACTTTGTATGTTTCCCTCCATACTGATACCACTTCAATTCTATGCACCCAACATCTATTAAGTGTCAATCTCCTCAACTTCCAGACAACCAGATGACCTTTATCAGTAAGTGGTAATAAACAAAACAAGACTTGAGTGTATTTTTTTCCATATATATATATATATATATATATAGATATAGATATAGATATATATATATATCTCACCATAGCTAAACCACGAAAGACCAAACCAGTTCTTCCCTTGAGAATTAGTATTCAGCCCAGAAAGAAAGGATATAGCTCAGGAATGCTTTCTGGATAACATACTATGTTTATATACAAAGTTACATATGCCATTTCCCCAACTTTAAAATAATTTTAGGTAAATATTTTAGACTATCTCTCCTCATTTCAATTAAGAAACATCAGTAAATCCATCTTACTCCAGCCAAGAATGAACTCACTAATATGTAGCCTTTTTATTTTTCCCATTTCTAGAAAGCTAATAAAAAATAATAATAATCAGTCTGGCTGGACTTTTTCTTCCTGAAACTAATCATGTCACTTGTGACTTGTATTGCTTCAGGTATTGATACATAGAAGAATCGAAATGTAATAACATTTTCTTGAAGTCCTTTATATCTGTTATCTAGGAAATTCTAAGTTACTCTAGTTTGTTTTTCAGAGAGAGAGGGAGAGAGAGTGCACATGCACACATGTTTGCATGAGCAGGGGGGAGGGGCAGAAGGAGAGGGAGAAGCAGACTCCCCGCTGAGCAGGGAGCCTGATGCAGAACTCCATCCCAATCCGGACCTGAACCAAAGTTAGACGCTTAACCGACTGAGCCACCCAGTGGCCCCTAAGTGACTCTAGTTTCTGTAATTCCGTCTGTTGTAGATCATTAGAGGAGTCAGGATGTCTGGCCCTCTCCCAGTCACCCCAATCCCTATAAATGGCTCCACTAATTGCATAGTTGCTCAAGTCAAAAACTTGAGAAGCCACTCTTAAATCCATTTTCCTTCATCTTGTATATCCAGTGCAATTGCCAATACTGCCAGTTTTATACCCAAAGTATATCTGGATTCAATTTCTTCCATTTGTTCCACCTCAGTAGCCAAAACCAAAATAACCTCTCACTTGGTCTACTGCAGCAATCTCCTATCTAGGTTTCCTGCTTTCATCCTTGTCTCCTATAATCCATTTCCATTTGAGAACCAGAGTGATCTTTTTAAATGGATAGGCCAGGTTATGTCATCCCTTTGCTCTTAGATCCCTTCAATCACCTCCTCTCTGACATGAAGTAAATCTGAGCTTCTTGCCCTGGGTGACAAGGACTTGTGTGACATGGTCTCTGACTACCTTTCCACATCATACTTTGCCACTTCCACCATCATCCAGTAGTATCTGTGCCTCATTTTCATTTCTTGTATATGTCCATTGGTTCAGTACAGCACAACAATGAACATAAACTCTTCCAAGACTCTTGCTGTGGGTTTCTCTTATCATGGCAACTTCACATGACAAATGAAACATCACCCTGTCCACTCTATGTAAAATACTTAATTTTCCATCCATTTTGTGTTTTATCATATCATCTTCTCTTTTTTTTCCCTTATGTCTACTCATCTATATTTCTCCTGTCTCACCAGGCCTTTGAAGAAATAGACTTCCCTGTCCTGTTGACTGCCGTATTCCCAGCACCCAGATTTGTGGGAAATCCTAAGCAAGTATTTGTGAAATAAGTAAGGGTATTGGAAGTTTTGTCACATGGAGAATTCATATGATAAAAACCACTAACAGTAAAGTCCGCTGAGAGATCTCCTAGACCAGCAGCATAATTCATTGTCAAGTGCCAGGATCCTAGCTTGACATTACTTGTTGATACTCCCACTCTACTGGTATGCTGTCTCCAAGATTCACTATAACATAGTCTCTCGCAGGATACTGTGCCTTGGCAGGGGTAGATATGACTTCTTTGTCCTTTCATAAAACTATCTATTTATCTTTTCTGTAGCAGAGACAAATTTAATGTTTTATCATTTATT
The DNA here is from genome assembly GCF_017311325.1 of Ursus maritimus. Taxonomy (NCBI): domain Eukaryota; kingdom Metazoa; phylum Chordata; class Mammalia; order Carnivora; family Ursidae; genus Ursus; species Ursus maritimus. The sequence goes on from NW_024424341.1 coordinate 17,840,620, forward strand.
TGCTTCTATAATGTCTCCAATTACACTCTATGTCTTAGAAAGACAATTATTCTATCATACCACATATTTTGTAGAAAATAAATTTAGAAAGTTTTTGTTTGTTTATTTGCAATATGGTTATTTATAGCTCTTTCCTTGAGCCTATATAATCCATTCACTTTTGCAACAATTAGACTTCACAAATACAGAATTGTCAAAATTTAGAGGTTGAATTAAGAAAAAAAAATTACGTGAAGTTTTAGTTAGGAATGCATATATTAGAAAGAGAGAATGATTCCAATGACTCCTAAATTCTTGTGTTTAATTAGAATATAATTGTTAAAATCTGGCTCATATTTATGAAGACTCATAGGATGGTCCTGGATATCTTCGCATGTACAGAGGAGAGCTGAAGGAATTAAAATTTGCCTTCAGTGATCTCTCATTTTCTTTTGTTATCTGGTCTCTAGGTTCATTGAAGGCTTTGTTTTCTACAGTTTTCTCTTCAGACAGCATCCTGTGGTATTCCTTCTAACAATCCTCCTCCTATCATTTGCGGATAGAGATAACTGTTATCTACTAATGAAGGTACCTGAGAGAGACAATACTAACACTCAGCATATGTGTCAGATGATGGCAGGTAACTCAAGCTGGAAGAAAAGTGCTTCAGACATTGATTCTTTCAGAAAATGTCTATTAGCCTTGTGACCTAGATTAAGCTTACGTAAAGTGGAGGGGGTGGTACATATACACAAAAACACAACTTCACGATCCTGGTAATGAACTAGAAGACTGGAGTTCAATTTCTGTCTCTCTTAATTCTTCAATTAGTAATTTAACCCTGAAAAATTCCTTAAGACATCTCTGAGCCTCATTTTTCTCATCCACAAAACATACTATGGTTTAGGCAAACCTAGAGTGTCCCATGAGGACCATTCTGAAGGTCCAAAATCTGTAATGTAATCTTTTTATAATTCCTCCGTCTTGGTTTTGGATGTTTAAAGGTGTGATTTCTGTTCCACCGATTCTTTCATTCCCATTTTTTTTTTTTTGAAAACTCCATGAAGACTTCTTGAGTGTTCCCACTTAGAGACACTTTTTTTTTTTTGAAGCAGTATCATTCATTTTATGAAGCATTATGATAAAATGATTGTATATAATATGAATGAAAATTCAGGGTATAAACGTGTATACTCTAATTACAACTATGTAAAAATTAACAGGATATCTACCTAAAAAGTTACAATTGGGTAATTTTTTTTCTTTATTTTCGAAATATTCTGTAACATGGCTCTACCTTTTAAAATTTTTAAAAATTAATTTTTAATACCTCAAGCAAACTAGTCACAGCTTTTTTTCAGTTGGGTAAGCAGAGGTTTCTAAAGGCAATGGTAAAAAGCTCTAGGAACAGCAAGGGGGGAAATCAAAATGAAAGTCATATCCATACCACCATAGTCAATTTGGAGCTGGTAAAAAATTACATAGGTTTAATTTCCAAGTATTAGTCTATGGAGCTTCTATGTGGAAACCACGGTGTCCCCAAACATGGTCCACAATGAAAGGAAGCAGCTGTACATAGCTTGATTGCTATTTCTTACCATTACAAGCTTTACATTAAAATTACAGAGACTGTTGTTTAGTTGAAAGTTAACGGACTTTAATGTCAGACAAATCTAAGTTTAAACCTCAGCTCAAAATACTATTGACAAGACCATAGAGAAAGAATATTTCAGCAATTAGATGAGATTCATTAGCTCCACTTTATAAATAAGAATAAGTTTGGAGATGTCATCTCCTTTAATCTTGTTGTATCAAATATATAGCTTATTCCTGAGATGGTTGATGCTCAATACATGTAGGAGACACAATTCTTTTCTTGAAGAGAGTCCATCAAGTCGGGGATTTAAATCTCATGGCAGGATTGGGTCAGAAATATTAGGACGAGAGTATCTTTAATATAAAGAGTGTATCATATAAACAAAATCAAGCAAAAAAAAAAGAAAAATAGTAGATCATATACTACATAAATGTGTATTGACTAAGAAGAAAATAATAAAAATAAATCTCTACTTTAATGATAGAATTTCTGTCTTCCACAATCATCAGATGAGCCATAACCACAGTGACAACAATCGATGTACACTGTTTGGCCAACTGAGTCACTCTGCAAAGAAACTGTCTAGCAAATAAAATAGTACTGAAATTGAGTAAAATAAAAATATGTTGAAAACTATTACCTTCAAAACACATTCTACAATTATTTTCTCCACAAAAACACAATAATATAAAAACATCTCAGTCTAGCTTCACAATGTGATTCATTTCATTCTAATCCCAGATATTATGAGCTGCTATTTTGTTCTCAAATAAAAACTTGCATGTAAAACTGTTTACCTTCAATCCAATCTCTTTCCAATTCAAGGTTAGATTCAGAAAAACAAGAAGCCACCCTTCCAGGATTTTGATAGTGTGGGATTGTGGAATGAAAAATGACAAATATAAAATTAATCGCCATAACTTAATTAGGTCTATGTGTGTATATAAATAGAAATATAAACATATATTCTTTCTCCATGTTGATATTCATGTTTAAATTGTGCATTTATATAGCTTTTATAGTGATGCCCACTGTTACCTTATCTTTTTGACTGACAATGATGGGATTTCAGTCATGCTCAGCCTTTCCAACAGTGCCAGTGATGGGATTTTTAGAAATCTTATTACTGGTTGTACTGTCCTGATCTCAGATGGAACTTTCAATCAAAAAGGCAATCAGAAGGTTATACATTCGTGAGATTCCCTGCAAAGCCAGTGATGGCATAATACAACTTGTTGGAAGGGCTTACTTGCCTCCAGTCCTTATGTGGCTATAAAGAGTAATTGGCTACTTAGCTCCCAGCACCCGCTTTTCCGTCTCCAAACCACAGCACAGCCCAGAACTCTGTGGAGTCTCAGTGTGGAATCTGGCTGCTCCTAGGAGATTTCCAAGTCTCATGCAGAGACTTCTCTTACTTTAAGCATCTGATTAAGGAAACTCTCCAAAAAACACATTTGTCTCTTTCTAAGCATCCTGATTTCACTGGTGATGCCAGTGGATATAAGTTTTCTTTTATTTTATATACACACAAACACCCACACATTTTTCCAAAGCATTTCCACTGTCAAGTTTATATTTCAGAAATCACAATTCTATGCAGCAAGGTTAATACTTGTGTATAATTTCTAGAATATTTTAATCATCCTATTATAAACTATTCTTAATCTTATAATAACCATATTCATAAAAGATTTTTGTAAGGAATATCCTCTTAATACTCTATGGTATACATACATGGATCTTTAAGAGACGTTTTTGTAATTTGATTTGCTCGAATAGTGGACAGGGTTGAGGTTGAATTGATTGCATGTGGTGTCCAGTCACCCATGGATGCATCAGTTCCCCAGACAGGAACTTTGAGATGTGAGGTAGGCAGAGGGAGGTAATTTTGTCTCACTTGGTTCCCACTCAACAGCTGTCTTCCATTAGGCAGAGAAACATCATGCAGGCATAAGTTTCAAGAATGGAAAATGACTAGTGGTTAGAACCCAAGAAAAACTTACAGTCACATTAAAATGCCTGTGGACTGAATAAACATTTTATTTGAAAAATAGCCACACATGTATATGTAGGACATATGTCAGTGTTGCTGCAAGAGAAAACAATGCCGAGATAAAAATAGTCACTGATAAAGTTAAGAAAATGTCTTCTTTAAAGAGCTGAGCATCAGATACTTAAATCCTGAAAAAGGCTGGGAATCCCATTACCTTCTCTAGGTTGAGGAAGTCCTAACAACTCTATTGCTAAAATAAAAGTGCTTAAGTCAAGGTGTGTGTGCGTGTGTGCGTGTGTGCGTGTGTGTGTGTGTTCCTCAGAAGTTTATGTAAATGCAGGGTACTCTTAAAAGTATCCTTGAACATGGTGTTTACTTGGCTCCATATTACAAAACCTTAAAGGGACTTTTAAAGCACAAAATGCTAGCGTGGGGGCGAAGTAAATTGCCAAGAGATGAACACTTTCATTCTCCCTTCCTGGGCAAGTAAATTTGAGGTAAAATTTAGGCAACTGGTATGCGAGGCATCCTCTCCTGCCCACAAAAACCACCATATAAAGATTATCCTTTTGAGTGCCAAGATTGGAAGATATAGATTTTATATTCCTGAAAAAGAGTAATTTTTCTGCTAGACATATCTGTATGTCTCTAATCTATGGCGCTTCATTGAGAAGTACATTAGAGATGAGTCTGATAAGCAAGAACTAAGGAAAAAGGTAATGATTTCATCTTGGTTTAGTTGGAATATTACTGCTAGTTACTATCACAACTACCATTAATCATCTATATTCACTAAATATTTGTTTTAGACACTGTGCCAAGCCTAAGTCACTTTGGACCATCACTTTGACCTCAAGAAAACGTGTCCAGTAGCCAGAGTGATAAGCATAAAACATGAACTATTTTCAGGCAGTGGGAACTCAATAACTCAACTAAGTCCCTGGATAGTTGTAGTTTCTAATATTTGAACATTTTGTTTCTGCCACAGAGGAGGCGGTCTTTAGGAGTTGGCATCTTTGGTATTCAAGCTAAAGTCATGCTCCTCCCAGGCAACCTCAAGCCAAGGACTGAGCTGGCAAGGGAACTAGACCCCAACTACTTTTTTCCCAATGAGAGATCCCTTGTCAGGTAGTCTTTGACTCAGAACCCATTTGGCGGAAGTTGGTCATGTTTGGTTTGCATTTTAGGTCTCTGTTGCTAAATCCTGCTCACTGATCACTTTACTTCTATAAGTTTAGACTTGTATTCCTGTCTGAAGTCTTGCCCTGCTCATTCCTGCTTCTTTTTTCTTTTACTCTTAACTCTGTTAAGTTTCTGCTGCCAGGAGGACCCAACCGACACAGCTGGACTAGCCTTTCCATACACCACGTTCCTTTAATGTCCCTGCTGGCAACTTGCTGTGTGATCATTGCCAGGTCATTTCCCTTCTCTGCTTCTTTATAATAAAGACTCTTACAAATCAAAGTGACCCTTGGGATAATTTAGTTGAACATTCTAGAATGCGAATTAGAGTTGATGTCTCTCTTAACAGATCTTCCTCTGATTGGGAAAAAAAAAAGTGATGACAACAAAGGTATTTATAAAAATATATTTCACAAAGTAGGAAACAATACAGGAGTTTCTCTGAATACAATACATGAAGTAAATAAACAATATTGCATTAAAGCAAAGTAGAAAATTAAAATGATCTGCATGTAGTACTTGATTTTTATCATACATTTTCTACTTCTAAATGGCAGGACTGTGTTACAAATTGAATATGCTCACATCTTCTAGTGCTGTTCTTTTTTTGGAGTCTAAGACGTTCTGTGCATCACCATGAAGATCAGGGAGAGAAGTGCTAAAAACAAAAGCAGTAAAATTATGTACAAACCAGTTCCTGCTCTAAAACAGGGGGGGAACTTGAAGCATGTTTATTGGGCAGGACATTATGTAGGTATCTAAAAGTCTAGAGTTTAAATATTCACATGAATCAATATACTTTCAGATGTTTGTGCTTGTAGTAAAAACACCAAATACTAGGATTATGAACAAAATAGAAAACAGTCCAAAAGTTTCTCTGGGAAAATGTTGCTCCTGCCATCACCAGCCACAATGACACTTTCTACTCTAAAGAGACTAGTAGCTCCCCCTTTGATAATATTGCCTGCCATACTCATCTCATCAAAATGTACATGTATTAAACATTCATTGTATATATATATATATTTATATAAAACAATCTAAAGGATTATTAATGGATATAATTTAGGGGTTTTTTTCCATATAGTCCCTTAATCTATAGATTACCGACCTTAATAAATAAAAACATTAATGGACATCAATAAAATATTTATTTTGAGGATTAAACAAATAAATTCACGCGCTAGCAATAAAACCATCTGTCTCTTATGTAGTCCACTGTGTGATACAGTTTATCTTTGTGTCCTTGTGGAAGAAGATGAAGTGGAGGGAACGAGTAATCCTGCTTCCAGAAAACAAGCCTGTTTGAATGGGATTTCTCTCCTCCCACCACTGAGTTGGCAATCCCCACCCTGGAATGGATTACGAACATGTGAATATTTTAAGGCTCGACACAATATTTAAGGATGCTGTTTAGTCTCTGATGAGTGGGGCCAACAGTTATGTACATGTGTGGTCACCGTACCGTATAATCTAGGAGGCCTCCCCAAACTCCAAAAAGTCATCATGTACAGCGGACCAAGTATTGCTTTATCATTTGTGGCGGGATCCTTATTGGTGAAGGGGAAAAAACCATTTGCATTTATAAAAATCCTTGCAGAAGACACATATCAGCAGCACATTTCTTGCAGGTCCATTTTTCTAAGAAAGCACCTTTTAATTTTGATTTTTTCCTCTTTTTAAACCATCTCTCTAAGGATTAGCCAGGATCCCAATCTTTGTCTGTGGTGGTTAGGTAAATATCAAATATCCAAAGACTTCTAGACACTCCACATACTTTAATTCACACTCCACAAGATTTATAACCTCCTAACATATACTTTTTATTTTTATTAATTTTTGGTTCAACATTGAAATGTAGTTGAGTTTATAGATGATTGGTGCTAAACTTGCCTCTAAAACAAATAGCCACATTGGTTGTATCTAAGGGGTGTGACCCTAGAATATTACAGAATGCTCAGTTCCACTGATTAATTTATAATCCACTGTCAAGTTTCTTTGTCACTTTCACCAACAGAGTAGAGTTCTCCCAGTCTCTTAAAGCGGGGACCCCAGTCACTGAGGTAGTCAAAATTCTGGTCTGAGTCTGAGGTGGTGGACTCCAAGGAGCTGAGAGAGCCAGCCACAGACCCTCGGCCTTCATAGCCATAAATCTGAATGGAGTCATATGGCGGGGCAGTGGGGTCATTATCTGCCTCGTGTAGCCGCACATTTATAAATTCATCGACATCAACACCATTTGGAACAGGAGCAAGCCCTTGCCTTGGCATAAACTGCAAATCTGGTTTAATATCCTTACGGGGTAAAAATCCATTAATTCCATCTGGGTTTTGTAAAGTCGCAATATCAAAAGCCTCTGTGTCTTCCTCCCCTCCTCCTTCATCATCATAGCGGATGATGTTTTCTCGTACATCTTCATCATCTTTAATAATTAATGGCTCATTTTTATGTCGCCGCAGAGTTACAAACAGCACCACGATGACTGTAGGGAAAATGTGAAATAACAATTAGCTTAACTCGCAAAGAATTTCACAAGTACCGCATCGTGCATGTTAAGAGAGAGTGGCATTGCCTTAATAACGTTCACGTGGGAATTAAGTTAAACACCTTTCTGAAGGATGGGGATTGAATTCTGAATGAGTATTATTCCAGGTTGCTTCTGCGTACTAAATGGTGATGAAGCTGGGTTAAAAGAGTAAGTTTGCATCTATCCGTGGTGAAAGCTGCATGTAATACTGTTATAAGCTCTAGAATAAATGGCACAAAATAGAAAACAGCACAGATAAAATAACTAACTTGCTGTGGCTCTTGGACAAGCCATTTAATATCCTTTGATTCCATGCCCTTCTTCTATAAAGAAAAGGAGCAGAATTAATCCTGTCTAGTGTATTTTGCATCTTACAGCTCTTCAAGACTCTCTCCAATCAACTAATGTTCATTCACAGACGAAGTGATATATCAGCATGAACGCAAAGTGGCACGGACAATTCTTGTCTTGTAGAAAAGCTGGGGCTCCTCCGTCTGGGAAGGTAAGCCTATGAGTGGGCAAAGGGAAACGGATACATACCTAACAAGCCAGGCTAGCCAAATCAAACTTCATGGGGCTCATGGGGTACAATATGGCTAGAAATAAGGTTAATCCAGACACTGGGTGAAGAGGACAGCTGCAACTGGAAAGACAGTAACTGACATAGCCTTTGCTGAAGGACAGGATAACGTACGACTTTCCTCTTGTGTATCTTCCTACTCTCTGATGTCATTTTTATAATTGGATATTTTTAATAGAAAAGTCACAAAACGTGCCTTAATTTGCAATCTTCATTTTAATTTGACATTGATATCAAGAAAATATCTGAGGAACACAGTGTAATTAAAAAAAATTTTTGTTTGTTTTCTTTCTATCTCATCAAACTTCGTTTTTGGGTGGACTCAGCAACCCACTCTATATATTATTTAGGAAAAAGAGTATTTTGGATACATGCGAGCATCCCATTGCAGTAAATTGGTGTACATCAGATCTGTAGGCCTTTTTATAGAATAGATGCTGTTGTAACCACATAAAGGTCCATCCCCACTTCCACCACCATTATACTCCCATCTTTTCACTGGTGATGGGATTGAAAAAGGCACTGAATTGTCCTCTCCAACTGGACGTTGGCTGCCATAGCACTTTTCTTCCTTCACCCCTCTTTAGTGATCTCAAAGCCTGCAGAAGTGCAAGAAAGTTATTTTTCCCTATAAGAATGCTGACACCTCACTGAGGTTCAGGTTTGCTGTCCTAATTTACAGTCATTTATGAACCAGAAAAATGATGACCATTAAGCTATGAAGGAAATACATACCTAGCAGCAAAATGATACATGCTAATATGGCAATTAAGGCCCCCATACTGAGTCCAATCGGAAGGACATAAGCTTCAACATTACAAGACTGGACAACTCCGTCACTGCTGCAGCCACAGACCCGGATGGTCAGGGTGCTGGTGCTACTCAGAGGAGGATTCCCACTATCACTGATTACGATTGGTAAAAGATAGACTTCTTGCTTCTGGCGGTTGAATCCATTATGCTTTGCCAAAATGCTGAGGGAATTATCTGGAAAAAGTAAAAATTAAAATAGTTTGCATCGTTTCAAAATGGCTGCCCAAACAACACTTGTTTTTCTAGTAAATCCTCTGCAAAACTCAAGACTGTCCCAACTCCACTGGACCGCTCAGGTTCTTTCCCCCTCCCCTCTCCCCACTTCCCCATTTGGCATGGACCAAAGCATCCACACCCTAACAGGGTTTAATAAATGGGGCTCCGTGATGAACTAATGACATTTTACCATCACTTTGTAAATGCAAAAGATTTCTTTTATAAAAATAATTTTCAAGTGTCCTTTCAGAAGACACAAATCAACCCATATCTCCATAAATAAGATTAATTTTCTCTCATTTATCCTGACAATGCAAAATTGGCTGGATAGAATTTCACCACATTTGAAAAGCATGTTGACGAAGCTCTGTATTAAAAGATAGACTATATGACAATATGGCATGCAAAACAGTGCGCTTTGTTGATTCCCACAGGTGCCTATAAAGAGTCATTCATGCCCTTGAGCATTTAAACTAAGACAGAACAAAAGTCCCATTTGTTGCCAATTGGAGGAGATATGCCACATACATTAAAATTCTGTATAGAAGACCTATAGTGGTTACACAAATAAGAATAAAATGAGAAGTTACAGAAGCAGATGTTATATTTTGCATGTATTGAGTGATGAATTTGGAAAGATACATTGGCTATCTAGAGCAGTACTTTAAGACATTTAAGCAATACTGAAGGGCGCAAGGTAAAACTTGTCAGTGAGGAGTAATTGGACCCATGCTAGCCCTATGGTTCTCAGAGTTTTACCCCCAAAATAAATTTTTGTGGTCATTCATGCCTAGGTCATGAACTATACTCATATTTTATATATTAGTTATTAATATTTTCTCATTTTGATTAATGAAAGACCTACATCTATTCAAAATGGGAACACATTATCTTACCGATATTTTAGACAAAAGCAAATAAACATAGTATTGGTTAATGTGTATAATGTTATTTGGCCAAAAGGATTATTTCAGTTAGAATTTTGTTTCACATATTGGCAAGTTTATAGACCCTAGAACACCTGGCTGCCTCATTGTTGCGTATTAAGCAGGGATTCCAAGCTATTGTTGTCCAATTCCTGGTCATCGATGTCCTGGTCCAGCACACTGAGATACATGAACAGATATTCCACTCAAATGACTTTAAATAAGTATGTTAAATATTCTGTACCATGTAGTGCTATATCAGAATTTTTTTAAAAAATGATAGCCATTTCCCAAAATAGATGTATAAATTACATATACTTTTGTTTGAGATGTAAGTGGATCTATAATATGCCTTGCTAGTAAGCAAAGAGGAAAACACTCAGATGTGTTAACATTTTTTCTAAATTTCTTCTGGTTTTGCCTCATTATTTAGTAATCTGAAGAGTGAAAAGAGGTCTCGAATAGAGTTACGCAGTGTTGTACCAAATGATCCAGTTATCTTTATTTCCATGACCTAGAAGGAAATACCATTAAGCTAAAAACAGGAGAACATTATCTCACAACAGATAGAGAATATGTAGCCATGTTTTATTTTCAGAAAGTGTGTGACAAGTTTGAGTACAGTTAATTAGTGCAAGGAACATTTGTGGATGATTTCATATACTATAGTTCAAAACAGAAGATGGGAATTGTTCCTCAAGATGCAATTAATAAAATTACAATGAGGCTTTGTCTTTTTGTGGTTGACATTATTTATATGGGAAACTATTTTTGCATATTCTCTCTTTAAAACAATCTATAATGATAATTTAGAAACTGCAGCAGGAGTATTGCTCATTGCCAAAGAAAGCTATTCTCTTTAGTACTTAGAAAAGCATTGGTGGGTCCACCGCTCAACTCATATTTTTTACTATACCTGGCATATGCATATGTTGTTACCCTCCCATGTACAGAAAATTATTGACTGAGTAGAGGAAGTCTGTGAGACATTTTTGCCAGATTTTACCTGCTACATTCAAGCAAGTCAATTCACTATCTGCCTACTCATTCCCCCGATTTTTTTTCTATTTTTTTCTTTTTTAAAGATTTTATTTATTTAACAGAGATAGAGACAGCCAGCGAGAGAGGGAACACAAGCAGGGGGAGTGGGAGAGGAAGAAGCAGGCTCATAGCAGAGGAGCCTGATGTGGGGCTCAATCCCAGAACGCCAGGATCACACCCTGAGCCAAAGGCAGACGCTTAACCGCTGTGCCACCCAGGCGCCCCTTTTTTTCTATTTTTTATTAGTGTTTATATTTATTATTGACTTACTTGAGTTATTTTATTATGCCAAATAAAATTGTCATTACCATATACATTTAAAAAACAAATACCAGCAGTTTTACACACTTCAAATTCTTGTATTTGAAATACATTTTTTTCTACATGTTACGCGTCTTCTATACAGTAGTAGTTGGTTTCTTTAAAACTTGTGTTGCCTTTTAATTTCATAAGTTTTAATTTAATATAGTCAATTTTTTCTCTTTTAGATTAGTATTTCTAAATTTATTTTTAAAATTGTGAACTACATAAAATATTTTTAAATGTTATTTTTCACATTTAGGTGATTGTAAGGAATTGGGTTTTTTTCTGTACTGGTAATTTTCCTACGGTTAATTATTGTGGGACTTACCCCTTACCCACTGCTCTTCAACACTCAGTGTCTCACAAGTCAAATTTTTGTGCATCCTCATCTTCTAGGGGCTCTCTATTATGTTCCAAGGCTCTGTTTTTATAATCCTCCACCAATACCACACTCACATTTTATGTATGGAAACTTTATAATAAATCTTGACATTTATGAGGTTATTTTCCCCATCATGCCCTTCTTTAAGAGTATCTTGGCTATTCTTGTTCATTTGCTAATTTCTGAGAAATAGAGAATCAGATTATCAAGTTCTTTGGAAATCCCTCTAAGAACTTGCGTAGAAATTATATTAAAATGTAAGTCAATTTTGAAAGAATTGGCATCTTTATAATCTTTAGTATTCCATTTCAAGATCATAGTTTCCTTATTTCCTTTAGTATATGTCAATATTTTTTTTATTTTAGCTACAAGAGAATTTCACATCTTTTGTTAGATTTATCACTGGTACTGTATATATTTTGTTGCTTTGATAATATTACCTTTTTAAAAATGCACTTTCAAATCATTGTTGCTAGTGTATAGAGTGCAATTGTTTTATGCATTAATTTTAATTTTAACAATCTTCTAAACCTTCCTTTTTACTTTTAAAAATATATCTCATTACAGAGTTCCACTTCAACAAGACAATGTAAGGAGCTCCACAGAACTGTTCCCTAGTGAAAATGGTGAAAATTATACAAGGAAAACCATTTAACATCTCTAGAAATGGTCCTGGAGGCAAGCAGCAAATGAAGAACCATTTATCCGAGAGAATTTACCAAAGGTTAGTAAGAATAGTGAGATCATGGTGTGTGAAGCAGAACCCACTCTCCATCCCTTCTCCCAGTTCTGTGAGATGGAAATCCTACTCTAAACTGGTTCAGCCAAGAACACAGGGCTCCCCCTCCCCTCAGCTAGCAGATAAAGGACTGTCTTATTGGGAAATAGGAGGTGACACCAGTTTCATCCTACTCCTAGACATCTTCTGTTGAAACTAAATTTTGGGTGAGTGTGGCCAAGAGAGGGCGCTTTCCTTCCTCACAGCCTGTTCTTGTGTGACAGAGAATCTCCCTGTGCAGAGCTCTGCTGGGATTATAGGGCCTCAGTTGCCCTTCCCCTGACCTGTAAGGCAGTGGTTACATGCTGGGAGGGGCAAGTCAAAAAGACTTGAGGCTACCGTCCCCTAGCGCTCATCATCTAAAGCAGATGCTTCACCCAGAGAAACACATCATAGTTTCCAACTCAGCTCAGTGTCAGTGGCTTACAATTTTGCAAGCAGAGGACCAGAGCTAGAGATTGGGGGAGGAACATGCCTGGGCAGAACATATCTGGAACACTGACCTAGAGAAAACTCTAATCCAATCAAGTTTGGGCTCCTTCTAGTCTGTAGAGCAAGCTTGCCCCAAAACTGAAAACAGAAATCATCTGGCAATTAGTGGAGCTTAACAGAACCCTGCCAAAACCAGTGTCATTCTAGGGTGACTGTGGGCATACCTAAGGCTGGGATCTCCTGAGGTGAAATATCAGTGGCTTAATACTGCAGAGAGGAAATCGACTTAATGAAAATACTCCAGCCAGTCATTAAACAAATAAACAAGTAAATTGCAATGACAGGCTCTGGGTGGGGAGCCAATAATCATATTTATTATAATAAATTATCTAAAATGTCCAGTTTCCAACAAAAGATTACAAGACACACAAACAGGAAGCCCATACAACAGGGGAAAAAAAAAAAAAAGCAAAAGAAACTATTCATGAAAGCAACCAGCTATCAGATTATACAGACTTCTAAGGGACCATTATAAATGTGTTCAGTAAACTAAAATAAACCATGATTAAAGAAAAAATGGAAAAGTATGGTGATACTGCCACATCAAATAGAGAATATCAATGGGTAGATAGAAATTATTTTTAAAAAGAGCACAATGGAAATTCTGGAGTTAAGCACAATAACTGAAATAAAATATTAATTAGAGTGGCTAAACAGTAGATCTGAGCTGGCAAAAGAAAGCATCTGTGGACTTGAAGATAGATGGATAGAAAATATGCAGGCTGAAGAATGGAGAGAAAAAAAGAATGAAGAAAAATGAACAGAGACTCGGAAAAATGTGGGACACTATTAAGTGTACCAACACATGTGGAAGAAAAATATCAGGAGAGAAAGAAAGGAAAAGAAAAACATAAAGCTGACAACTTCAAAAGATTTTTAAAACATTAGCTTACACATTCAGAAATCTCAAAAAACTCCAAGAAGGTAAACACAAAGAGATTCATAAACAATGTTTCATAGTATAAATAATGAAAGCCAAAGACAGGGAGAACAACTTTAAAGGGAGAAGAAACTGACTCATCACTTGCAAGGGACCCCCCCCCCGAAAGAAAGATTAATAACTGAAGTTTTCTAGAAATAATGGAGGCCAGAGGGACATGGGATAAACATATTCAAAATGCTTAAAGCAAACACTTTCAAGCAAGGATCATATATTCAACAAAGCTTTCTTTCCAAAACAAACAAAAAGAATATGAAATAGGGACTTTGAAAATAAACAAAAGCTGAGGGAATTTGTCATCAGCAGACATGCCTTGTAAGAAACACTAAACGAACTTTTTTTGGACTGAAAGCTAATAACCCCAGATGGTAATTCAAATCCACATTAAAAACAAAGAGCATCATGAAAAGTAATTATGTCATTATGAAAGATGGAATACATAGTTTTTCTCCTTTTTTTCTTAAGTGTTTTAAAAAGCAATTGTATAAAAAACAGTAAGTGTGTAATATTTTCTTGAACATATGATATCTAGAAATTCAAAGGTAACAGCTGGATATTCCAGTATCCCACTTTCAACAATGAGTAAAACAACTAGGCAGAAATAAACAAGGAAATAGAGGACTTGAGAGACAGTGTAAACCAACTGTATCTAAGAGCTATCTATAGAACCCTGCACTTACCACAGCAGAATAATATCCTTCTTAAGTACACATGGAACATCCTGCAGTGTAGATAATATGGGAGACCATAAAATAAACTTCAGTAAATTTAAAAGGATAATAATGCGAAATATGTTTTCTGACCATAATGGAGTTAAATTAAATGCATGTAATAGAAAGAAATGTAGGAAACTCACAAATATGTGGAAATTAAACAGTGCTTTCTTTAATAACTATTGGGTCAAAGAAGAGGTCAAAAGGAAAGTTAGAAAGTATTGTGAGACAATGCAAATGAAAATACAGCAAATCAAAATGTGAGGGATACAGCTAAAGCAATGTTTAGAGGGAAAATTATAGTCTTAAATGCCTATATTATTTTTTTCTTATTGTACTATACTAACTAGACCCTCTAACAATTCTGAGCATAAGAAATTAGGATGACACCTGTACCTTGTTCTTGATACTAAAAAAGAAAACAGCTTTTGACTTTTAACATTAAGATGATTGATGGTATTTATTGGAAGGTACTTTTTGTTATCTGTTCACTTGCACTTTTTTCCCTTAATTTTTCTTCTTTTCTTTTCTTTTTTTCTTTCCAATGAGGCAAAGGGAAAAGGCAGTCACATAAAGGACAATTGTTCAACACCTCTAAACCTGGATTCAACTGCATTATAGTATTATTTAAAAACCTTTTCAGTCCTTCATATTTTCATGCATTTCCAATTTCTGTCATCTTGCCTCTGCATTGCAACCTATTCTATCTTATGGCTTCTGCCCCTGATTTTTACACTTACTGCGTTTACTTTTCCTTTTGAGGAAACGGAAGAGCATATCTTGATAATGACTTACTGGAGAAAACACATTTTCTAAAACTGGAAAGTTGATGAGGAAAAAAGAGTGCTCACTGAAAGCCCATAGACATGTATGTCATGATTTTTAAATTTAAATCTCTTGAAATTGAGTATATAAAAACAGGGTTTGAGAAAGGGAAGAAGGGTGTTTTATCAAGATCTGTTTAAGGGTAGAACAAAATCATTTGGCATTCTGGAGAGAGGATCAATATCCAGGTGGAGAGTAATGTCCAGTTGCTGCCCATCTCATGCATTTATGCTGCACTGAGATGATAGCGACACTTCTTAAACTTATCACCTGGTTGTCTGATATTCTTAGTAGATGAAATAGTCATATATCCATATTCCCTAAATTTCCTCCAGTTAGGGATTTTCCCATTTTCTCATCCTCTTGGAATGTTCTGCTTAGGAGCTTTACACCAAGGGGTATGAAGGACTCCGTTCCCAGAATCTTGCTTCATACTTCAAACCTATTTGTTTCTGCTTGTGACTGACTGTTGAAGGAAAGATCTTGGTGGGAAGTTAAAGTGGACCAACAGCACCAAGCATACTCCAAATGACAGTATACCCAAAATAGTGATATCATTGGGTTCCTTACTCCTTGGCTGAGTAATACAAGGTCTACACTAAATAAACAGTAAAGCAGGGACCAGATAAATGGTAGGTATATAGGCTTGCTTTATTTCAGACAGTATATTACATTATGCCATTATGTATGAAATTCCCTTCAGATTCTAATAACAGATTCATCATAAATAAATATATTCACTTATATGCTTAGTTGTTGCCATTTTTTTCCTCCAGATTTACCTGTTAGAGCTTTACTGGAAGTCGTTACAGGCTGTATCAAAAACAGCCATCTTAAAGTCTTAGAATTTTTATGCAGTGTTTTTACCTTGTAGAGAAAATAGATAATATTCAGTAAAATGTGTATTTATTATCTCACTAGAGTCTAACCCCCTTGAGGGAGACTAGCCTTAGTCAAGGCTCTATTTCCAGCCTTCAGCACAGGACTTGACACAGAGCGAAGGTCGTCTTAACAACACTGGTCAGCTTGTTTTGTCCACTTTTGTTTAGAATGTTTCAGTTTTAAGGACGTGATCAACTCAGTATACATCAGCAGCTTGCTAAGTCCATGTAGAATTTGTTACAGATTCTTTTTCTTCCCATGTGACTTGCATGGTTTGGCCCTTCCTCATTCTCCTGATTCATGTCCTACCGTTCCACTCTGTTCCAGCCATCCTGGCCTTTTAGTCAAGGATCTTCACCCCTCAGCACTTTTGTAATTGCTCTTTCTTCTGATAGTCTCTCTACCCTCCCTTAGCCCTAATTTGAATTAATAGTTAGGCATTCTTTATGGCTGTGCTTAAATGCCTTTTTTCTTTTTGTGGATAATTTCCTTTACTAACTGTCCCCAACTTTCCCAGATAGATTTGTTATGCAATCTTATTAAAAAAAATAAAACTTTATATTTTCATCAAAGCACTTATTACAAAGAATAATATAGTAATAGGGATGTGATAGACCCTGGGGATGCAGAAACAAACTGAGGAACTTCTAAGTAACAAATAACCAAATAAGATACATAATGAGTACTCAGCAAAGATTTGTTAAGGGAATGAAAGACTAGGTAATCATTAGCCGCATTTGGTAGGTCTCCTATTTATTTCCTTTCATGTTATTTTGTCATAGGGAATTATGGAATTATATATGATTCAGAATAAGTCCATGAGAAGGTTCGATTTTAGGCTGTTGGAAAGGATATATATAGCCTGACTCTATGTGGAAATCTAAGAGAAATACTCATAGTTTCTAAGTCTTGATCTGGGCATATCTCTTATCCTGTAACATGAGCAATAAACTAAGAATGCTTAGATTCAAATAGAGAAGACCAAGGGGAAGAATATCCGAAGTACCGTCTCAGATATCCAAAATACATGAACTACCGTCGTGGTAAAGAGGTACGCACCAGAATTCCCTTTTACCAAGCTGAAATTGGATGACAGTCTTAAATTCGGAGGGAGGTGCGTAGTCTGAATTAGTATCTCCTATAGTTAGTTTAGGAGGAATGTCTTTGATTGTTAATATTCAGTCTTTGAATCATTTGGAGTCGGCAATCAATAGATCTTCCTTCATGGAATATTGATAGCCTTATAAGAAAAGTTTCCTTTTGTAAATAAACCAGTAAGTACTGTTATAGACTGATGCTTGTGCTCCTGTCCCCACCTGCAATTGATATGCTAAATCCCTAACTGCCAGTGTGGCTGTGTCTAGAGATAGATCCTGTAAGGGAGTAATTAAGGTTAAATGAGGTCCTGGGTGGGGCCTTGAATTAGTGCCCTTATTAGAAGAGACACTCTAGAGCTTCTCTTTCTCCACCTGTGGGTACACAAAGAAGAGGTCACGTGAGCACACAGCAACCTAGTGGCCCCCCACAAGCAGCCAGGAGAAGAGGCTTCACAATGAAATATACCTTGCCTGTACCTCGATCTTAGACTTCCCAACCTCCAGAACTATGAGAAATAAATGTCTATTGTTTAAGCCACCAGTTTGCAGTATTTGTTACAGCAGCCTGAGCAGACTAAAGCAGTATTATAGTCCCTAATTAATTCTGTATGCATACTCCATGAAAAACACAAAGTCTATCTAAAGATAGACAGTGTCTACCTGGGTAATTCTTTAACGCTATTTGTGTAATTTTCCCACAATCGTAACTAATTTCCTTCCTTCCATTTATTTTCTCTGTATTTTTAGTAGAAAAAGAAAGGTCATTATTCTTGTTATTATTTAAATATCCCATGTTCTTTCCACATTGTCCTTTTTCTTCCCCCCAGATAAAACAAAGCAGGCAAATTAAATTCTCTATTGTTTTTACTGTAGTTCATCTGTTATTGTTGCCCTGATGCAGAATTTTTACTTTGCCTAGCTCCCATTTATTAGAAATCATGGAGCTATGGCTTTTGTTTATCCTTTTACATGCAAGCAAAAGCAACAAGGAGCCAGAGTTAATGAAGGCATTTACCAGACAAATATTTATGACAAAGGAATAGATGAAGAGAAGATCAGTAGATGTTTTGTCTTTTTGAGAAGTGTCTCCTGGCATTTAACTTGCAAATTTATTTCAAATTTTCTTGGTTAAGTAAAATGGAATGAAAATGGCAAGAAGGTCAAAACAAAGGGGAACTGGTACTCTGCAGGTATGGACAAGAGATTTAATTAAGTTCTTATCATTGTGTTGTATCTGCTGTTTATTTCTAAAAACCTAGCAAACCAATAAAGATACCAAATCTATGGGCTTTCAGCAAATTAGATATAGATATATGTATATACAATACCTAATATCTAGGAATATGGAGTGAAGATCATACCATCTACATTTCATGTATACATTTTTACTCTAAACACTAAGTCTTGTTGGAAACAATCAGGCTGCAATGAATTAATAAAAACTAAGACTCTGTGAAGCCAGTCTCCTCCAGTACCATTATAACTTCCTACATAATTCATTGAAAGTGTACCAACATACTAAATCTGCAACAAGCAACTGGATATTCTGAGCCACCTAATTAGATCATTTGTTACTTTTTCTTTTTTTTTCTCTCATTAGATTGTCCACAATACCACATGATGTCCATGATGTCAATGTTTATCGAGTGTTCATTATCAACTTTCCTAATATTTAATAATAAAGTATATCTAGCCATAAAATACCAACCAAGGTTTACTTTGCCTTTAGGGGAAAAAAAAAAAATCATTGTGAATTCTTTTGGAAGTTCCTAGACTAACACCAAACAATGTTTAGTCAACAATTTGCAAGTACACATAGAATGAATTAACACTTTTTTAACAGAAAAATTTACTCTGCTATAACCACACAGTACTACAGTTCTATAAATATCTACATGGTTTTCATTTCGCAGAGGAAATGTACAGAGGCTGGGCTATGCTTAGGACTCATCAAGTAGCCTATAAAAGTTAAGCATCTTCTAAAATTCTTTAAGAAGCTACATGAACTATTTTTCAATTGTTAATATAAGAGGGAAAAAAATTTTTTTAGATTATACAGAGATGGTGTTAAGTATAGGGGTCTGCATGGTGACCTCCAAAAAGATAGATCCAAAATGTTAATTTCGAAATCTGTGAATGTTACCTTATTTGGAAAAGAGCCTTTGCAGATGTAATTAAATGAATTATCTTGAGATGAGGAGTTCATCTGGGATGACCTGCTGGGTACTAAGTTCAAAACACATGTCCTTATAAGAGTGAAGCAGAAGTAGATTTGACACAGATTAAAGGAAGACATAATGTGACCGACCACAAGGGCACATATTGGGCACATATGTCACCACAGGCCAGGGAATGTATAGAGCCAAATAGAGAAGCTGGAAGACCCAAAGAAGGAATTCTCCTCTAGAGTGTCTGGAGGGAGGAGAGCCCTGTCAGCACAGTGATTTTGGATTTCTGGCCTCCAGAACTGTGAGAGAATATCTCTTTGTTTTAAGCCCCCAGTTTGCGGTAATTTGTTACGGCAGCCCTAATAAACGAATATAATTAGGAAATCTGATCAAATATGATTTACAGAGGCAGGGAAGGGCCTACTTATTCCCATCTTACATATGAGGAACAGGGTTTTCGAAAGATGAAGTGACTTGCTCAAGGTTTCTCAGCTGGCAGCTAAGAATTACAACCAAATCCAAGGCATATTCTGTACTCTGTCATCTTAACAAAAGTCACCTTGGAAAACAAGGAAAATGAGCTCTAAGAAGATGATATTAAAGCTCAAGGATAAGATAAAAAAGAGAAAGCATGTGGAAGGTGTTTTTTTTCCATTCTGTGACACTTTTATCAGACAAGGAAAAACTAAATGGTCGATGCCACTGGCAGATGAGAATTTAGTATTTTAGAAGGATCAAACGTATTCAGTACAATACTCTATGGATTTAAATCCCATATCCTGAGAGCCCACCTAACATAGTGCAGTACAGAATAGCAGAGCATAATATAACCATGAATTAATTATTAAAAAGTGATTATTTTTGGTGCCAGAGAGAAACTAAGTATTACAGGGTCCAAATTCCATGCTAGATACAATCACACTGCCCAAGGTCTTCCGAGTTTGATTATTTTTTCCCTGTACTCAATTTGCGTACTTGCTCTTACACAAAAGGCTCCATGAAACTTATGCAGATCACTTAATGCTTAGAGGAAAATGAGATTTATCTTACTCCAGGCACTGGGGGATGAGGGATGCAGACTAATATGACCTTCATGTTATTTCAGGAATACCTGCATTAACTAAACCCTCAAAAGTGAAAACTGTACCAAGAGTCAGTTTCTGTTCTGTTTGAATGGAAATTTTAAAGCTTTTATAAATATCAGCAGATCTGGGAAAGAATATTTTTATCTATTTGAATTTATGCAGAAGTGAAAGCTATTTTTTTTTCTTGAGTGTGCAAGCTATTTGGGTAAGGAAAACAAACAAGGCAAAGAAATACTAAGGCCGTTAGTGGAATTTCTTGTGCAAATTCCAGAAAACAACCTCCTAATGGTTACAAAACCAGACGTCGGAAAGCTAGCATTGTCAAGAGAGTGACTTTTCCACCACATCTCTATTGACTGAGTAGATATCTCTAAATATTTAAGAAACTGGGAGTCAGAGATTAATTGATTTTGCACTAGAGCTGATTAATTCATTTTGCACTGGAGCTGATAAATTTGTGCTCATTAACATACTTGATAATACAGTAGTTGGACCAGAGAGTAAGGCGGTTTTAGAATAGCAGTTTAAGTGAGGTATGCATTGTGTATAAGATTTTGAAATCATTTAATACAGTGAATGGAGAGGTGAGAATATGAAAGAAAGGAACTACCAAAAAGTAGTTTATCTAGTTAACCTCCTTTGATTTGAAGGAGGTCAAATACCCTGCAAATCATCACTTTGTTAGATACCATCATCTCCCTGAATGTTTTGAATTTGCACATATGAAAAATAAGACGTAAAGTGAAAGCCACCAAAAAATGGTACAAATCCATGTTCCCTTGCCAGCACCCATGTCTCCATCTTATTTCAAATCTACACTGATGCATTCAGTGAATTCTTTCCTCGGTTATTCAGTGCCTATTGTCTCAAGATATCACTGTCAGAAGAAGGTCTTCCTTGGCACACATTGCCCCCAGCATGCTGCAATATAGTCAGATATGATGGCTTTGTGTCTTACCAACAAAATGATCCTTGATGTGGAGATACCGTCTTCTTTAGTTAATGCATGCTTTTGTTCGTCACCTGTGACATTGTATAGAAGTCTCCATTGCAAGATGTTAACTAATCCGTGTTGAATGAGCAAATAGATAGGTGGCTAAGTTAAGTGAGGATGTGATTACTGATCTCAAGGAACTTCTGAACCAGAAGGGAGAGAAAAATAGCATATAACTAGCCAAAACATTGCTTAGCTGGTGGTCCATTCTCTAACTGTGATCCCTGTCCTTCCACACCCTGTGGTTCACCATGCCATCTGTGCCTTGACTTACCCTTCCACCGTCATAGATACAGATGTGAGGAAGCCTTAAGGAAGGAGGCACCTGTGGGCTGGGTTTCAAGACAGAGCTGGTTTGTAAAAGGCGGAAATAAAGAGAATGGCATTCCATCTTTTCCCTCCTCCCTATTTCTGTTCAGTAGCATTCTGCCCTCAGCCTTTTCATCTAACCTCTGTTAAAAGGAAAACCACAGGCTCAGAATGGAGTCACTATGCTAAAATCCCACGTCAGCAAACCAAGACTTGATATCTGAGCAAACTACAGTTTCAATTTCCCCCACCCCCACCCCGTGCCCCACCACCTACAAGGAACGCAACCTTTAACCAACCCGCCTGGAGCTTTATGGTCAGCACCAGGAGGAGGTAGTCCATTTTTAGAACCCCTCTGCTCCCTTAGAATGCCTAACAGTGCATTCTCTGCTTATAATTCCCCTTTTTTCTGGTCCTTCTCTGACTTTAAAAAACTTTCTTTCCTGGAGTTCAATGGAGCTCCTTTCTATTTGCTAGATGGGATGCTGCCTGATTCGTGAATCACTGAATGAAGCCAATTGGATCTTCATATTTCCTTAGTTGAATTTTTGTTATTTAACACCTCTTTATGAACTGTTTGGATCTAATTCACTTATCTGATTTCAAATGCCAGACAATATTTCTGAAAGTTTACCCTATGTCTCTTCTACTTACCTATTGGGCATATGCACCTGGATGGTCAGAAGCACATAATCAATCTTTCAATAATGGAACTAATAATATTTAATCCATATTCTTCCACATTTCCAAAAATTCCTTTCTTGGTTCAATTCCTTGCGTCATCTTTATGGCTGTATGATTTTATACATCGCTCCTTCACATTCGATAATTTCACTTCTTTCTTTTCCATGTAGGAAAGTTCCGGCCATCCTTCAGTAACTAGCTGAAAATTTACTACTTCATTTATGAAAGAGGCAATAGAAACAGCCTCCTAATTTAAAAGTGTAATGGAGATTGAATTATAAAGAAATTATAATTAAAATGACAAAGTAAATATAATGGTTTTAATTGGTTTGTTGGATAAGTACATGATAGACATCAGTGAAGGTGAGTCACTTTGTAACAAGAGACTCAAAATGCGAGCAGAACCTTGTGAAGCCCAAAATATGTCTAACCCTACAAAAATAGAATGCAATGAGAGAAACATAGTCACTGGTCTTGTATTTAAAAATAAGGTGTCTATTATCTACTGAGCTCTGATATATCTGGTCCATCTTGACATTACAGATTTTAAGCCAATTTAATTATCAACTTGTATCTGAGCAAAAATTCACACAAACAGAAGCCAATTCTGAAATTCAGGCAACAACTCAGAAACAGATATCTGAGTGCATTAAAAATGCCTGTTCTTGGATTTTACCTTAAATCAACTGAATAAGAATTTCTGGGGATAGGCCCTGGACATCTGCATTTCAAATAAATTTTGTTTGCATAAAAATCTTCTGGGATTCCTGAAAGCCATTCTACTCTATTCCATTTCTTCCCTTAGGTGTTTGCAGTGGTTAATGGCTTGGCCCAAGCCCTTAGAGGCTCCACTGGGGAAGCTATTATGCTCTGGGTTCTGTAATCCAGCAGGGGTAGAGGCCTATAGCAATTTTCCTGCATAATTCCTTCTTTTCTGGCTTAGTGGTAAAATAGCTACTAAAGGAGGAGGGAAAGATGCAAGAAAATGTGGCATCCCACAGCGAGCTGAAGTCCAGTGTTTGTCCTTGAATCATTTTAAAGTTTAATATGTTATATTAAAACAGCTTGGCTAAACATATATCTTTGGGCAGAAGTCTTAATATACAGTGAAGGCAAGAGGATGGAAGGCAGTTATGTAGATAAAATTATCATTCAAGCAGTGGTCACATTATCATTCCTCCCAGGTTGCTGGGAGGCACGTGCTTTTGAATCTTAAAATCCACATTCTTTATAGTATTGGAAGTAGTACTGTTTTGATCATACAAAAATGACTTTACATTAAAGGTCAAACTGATGTGCTTTTCCTCAAATTCACCCACATATTAACAGGTTAAAATACAGATGGAGAGAGCAGAAATAAAATGATCGAAGAAGAAGATACCTGTGTAGGTCACCCTTATGATTGAAATAGAAATCACATCAAACTCATTCAAACTCTTTTTATTGAAAATGTAATCTGATAAAATTCCCTATTGTTATACACTGTAGAGAAATCTGAATACATTTTGAAGTCATGCATGATTTCATTTTAATACTTTCTTTTAAAATAAAAGGGATTTTTTTTGATGAGTCTTTTAAAATATTCTCAAGATGATATTTGATTTTCCAAGCTTGCCATCCCCCGTTGACAATGGATGTGTAGTATTTTCTGGTACTGGGCAGTAATATAAAGATCCCTGCCATCAAATAATCCACATTTTGGAACTATAAGAGGTATGCTTCACAAGTAGAAGTTTAGGGAGATTTATTCCATTTTCAACATTCTAATTCCTGAATAACTTAGATATAATTTCTTTAGGATGTATTATTTGGAGTCTTTCTGAATATCATATTAGATAATATTCAGGTTCTGGAATGATTCCTAATTGTATTTGCATCCCAATTTCATTACTTACCTAGTTGCATTTAAAAAATAATTTCCCCAAGGTCACAGCAAATATCCTTATATTACCCAAAGTACTAATTAAGGAACTGAGGGTCAGAAGGTCTTTGCGGAACAAATATGTTTTTCCACCTACAGTGTATTTTCAGGATATGTCATGTGTAACGTGTTTAATAAAACTTAAAATAATAGTGTTTTTTATTAATACATGTAAGGCTATCAGTTACCTTAACTTTGAAATGAACCAAAGATCTGTAATCTTTTAAGAATATTTGGATTTCATACTTTTATACTTTACAGCAAGTTTCTCCTTGAAAGCCTCAAAGTTAGAATATAAAGTAAAGAACTGAGAAAATACATGTTAAGGAGTAAGGCTTTCCAGGATGCACGCAGAGGAAGAGTTTCCAGAATGGAATATGATGAGGTTTTTATAGAATCCAGATGCAAGATAAAGTAGTTTCCAAGGAAAACTTCCACTTTATTAGTATATAGAAAAAAAAAATCAGTCATTGGTTTTGGTAATCCAGATTTTGATTTAAAACTGTATCTTAATCACATACAGGCCCAAGTGAACTCACAGCTTCCTATATTACCTAAGAAAAAGCCAAGAACCAGTAGGAAATTGATAGTTCTGAGCCAGGTTCAGAAAATCCCCTGACGACAGTTCCTAAAGAGAAGACTGTCCAGTGAAAGTATTCATCTTATAGTGCCAGTGTCTAATGCACACAGTAGGTGATGTTGAATTGCATAGTTTTTCTCTTTTATCTTTAAGCCTTTTTAGCACAAGATCATTGGTATCATTTGAAAGATTTCTTTTTTTGTCTTGAGGCCTCTTCTTTCTTTCCTTACAGTATTTCACATGCATGTGTCTCTACTGACTGGGAACACAGATATTCCAACAATTCAGGGGAAAATTTGAGAATTCTCTAGGAAGCCTTATCCATGTCATTTTAGGGTGCATCTTATCCATCAGTAGAGAGTTCACTTCTTTAAAATGGTCTCGTTCATGCCAATTCTTCTTCCTCCAACTGAATCAAGATTGTTCTAGAAAGAACATAAAACATCCCCCCCCACTTCCAAATAAAATGATATTTATATTATATATTTCTTTGATCGTGCTAGCCTTGCATTGCTATTTTGGTCCTTGTTGTTACTGTACCAAAACAATAACTATGACAAGTATAACTCATTCATATACAAATTTTACTCTTTCTTTCCTAGGAATATTAACTCAACTGGATGATTGTCCTTGGAAGCAATTTGGAGCACATTCTACAACATTGTCGGTGAGTTTCGATGATGAGACATCTTAATATTTAAAAAGTACTATTCAATGTAATTTGAAAGTTCTCAACTTGAGAAAAGCCCAAGGAGAGAATAATAGTGTCATTGAGCTGAAGACACAAAGATGGATGTTTGGATTTCTATGAGTAAGTACCAGAGAAGAGAAATGTGTGCAAAGAGAAAGATTGAGGAAAGTGATAAAAAAAAAAGGAAAAAAAATTGGAAAAATTATATTATGAAAACTCTTAATATAAAAAGCTTTGATAATTTTAACTATATTAATATAATAAGAAAAGTGGAATGCATATTAGTATCAAACAAAATAAATTTTAGAACAATGAAAATTATCAGGGATAAAGAGGGCTATTTATAATTATGAACAGGTAATTCAAGGAGAAGGTTTATTAATATGTGATGATCAACTATACCTTAAAAAATACATAAAACAAAAAGTGACAGAATTGAAAGTAGCAATAGACCAATCCCATAATACTTTGAGATTTCAACACTCCTTTCTCAGTAATTGATAGAACATTAGGAAGAAAACAGTAAAGTTACGGAATACCTGAACCTGGTAATATTAGTATATAATTTGTCATTTATAGAAAATTCCATTCAATGGCAGGAGAAAGCATATATGTTGTTTTTTTTTTTTTTTTCAAATGTACAGGAACTATTCACCAGATAGTCTACATTCTGGGCCGTAAAAAGTTGCAATGCGAAAAAAAAATTGAAATAAACAAGTTATGTTCCCTGATGTGAAATAATTAAATTAGAGCACAATAACAAAAATATATGCAGAACATCACCAAAAAGCTGGAAATAAAGCTCTGCACTTCTAAATAATACATGAGTCAAAGAAGAAATCACAAGGGACATTAGAAAATACATTTGGAACTGAATGAGAACGTAAACACAACCCATTAAAATTTGAGGTATGGAGCTAGAGAAATATCTAAGAATAATTTAAAGTGTTAAATGCTTATATCAGACATAAAGAAAGTCTTAAAAACAGTGAGCTAACTTCCACCTAAACAAATTAGAAAAAGAAGAGCAAATTAAGTCCGAATATATAAATGAAAGAGTTTAACAAAGGTAGGCATATCAATGAAAGAGTAAATAAACAAAAAATATAAATATAATAAAATAAAATATTGTTTACTTGTAAATATCAGTATAACCTATAGGGGTACCCGGGTGGCTCAGTTGCTTAAGCATCGGACTCTTTCAGCTCAGGTCATAATCTCAGGGTCCTAGGATCAAGCCCGGCATAGAGCTCCTTGCTCAGTGGGGAATCAGCTTGTCCCTCTCCCTCTGCGCTTTCCCCTGCTCCTGTGTACACTTATCCCCTCTCTTTCTTTCTTTCTCTCTCTCTCAAATAAGTAAATAAATAAATCTATCCTAAAAAATAACTTAGAACACTTTGACTAATTAGGAAGTAAAAGAAAACACAAATTATAAATTTGAGGTATGAAGTAAGACAGTAATATAAACAATTTCATAACAATGGATTCCATAAATGAGATGAATTGTACAAGTTTCTTGACATTCAGAAAGTGCCAAAACCACCTCAAGGTGGAACAGAAATTTTGAATAGCCTTATATCAATTAAAGAAACTATACTAATAATTGAAAAGTTTACTGTAAAGAAAACCACAATCCCAGATGGCTTCGCTAGTGAGTTCTACCACACACTTTGGGACAATATTATACCAATTCTACACAAAATCTTCCATTAAATAGAAAAGGAGAAAATATTTCCCAATTTATTTTATGAGGCCAGCATTACCCGGATATCTACACCAGGCAAGATTGTCGCAAACACACGCAGAGACGTCACACATTAATATCCCCAGTCGTACGAAGTTAAATGTCTCACAACCAGGTTTTCAACAGTAAGGAAAAAGACACTGATTTCTAGCATTTGCCAATTTTTGTATTACAGGTATTTCAACTATGGTTGATTTCAAGCTAACCACCCAGTATCAACCAGCTCCCCAATTCCTGAAATCTTAAAAATCCAGTCTCATGGGCTACTTACAAAGAGGAGCAGCAGGGCACCAAATATCTTTTGTTTGCCTACATGGGAAAATTCTTCAGAAAATTTTAGCAATTTGAATCCAGTAATTGGTAAAAATGATAATGACACTGCCCCGTGGTGCTCCTCCCAAGGATACAGTTTTGTTTTTCTTTCAACTCTGAAAATTAGTCACCAGACTGATAAAGGAGAAAAACCACGTGATCGTTTCAATAGATGAATCTGACAAAATCCAACACTCATTCATGATAAAAATTATCAGCAAACTGTGAGTGGAGACTTTCCTCAACCTAATGAAGGTCGTCCATAAACCCTTGCAGTTAACAGCCTACATAATGTTGAAAAATACGCGTAGTTTTTCCCAACCATTAGCAACAAGCAAGGTTGTACTCTTGTTTTCAACATTCTGCTACAGAAAAATTAGGGAAGAAAAAGAAATAAAAGACATACAGATTAGAAGACAAAAAATTGTTTTATTTACTAACAACATAATACTGAACATAAAAAATGCTAATTAATATGTAGGACATTCTCTTTGTCTCACAAAGTGCCCGCATTGTCTCGTGCCACTTGTGTGCAAGGGATTGCCTGTGAAGAGAGATGAGGGTACTTTGTGGGGTGATGAAAATATGATGGTGACATGGGTGTATATATTTGTCAAAGTTCTTGACCTCTGCCCTTAAAAAGAGTGTTTATTGTAGGTCGATTAAACCTCAGTGAAGACTTTAAAAATTTCCCAATTCATTTAAAACATCTGCCTCCCCCACACTTCATTTTGCTTTAGGAGTGGAACATAGACTTCCCAAAGTGGGGGGATATTTAGTTGTCTGTCCCTCTAATTCTTTTTCACTCAGGTATCTGCTATGCCTGATTCTGACTACTCCATGATCTGTCCAGGGGACACATGGATCAAGGAAAAGGGAATGATCTTGTGTGGCTGATACAGCTATAATCTGTCAGTAGTGCCCTGTGAGAGGGAGCTATAAAGTGTGGTACTTTTGCTTATTGGGATTTTTCATGTGTTCCTCAGAGACTGTCCCACTGGCAACCCCTCTGCTTTTAACTTATTTGATGTAAACGGTGCCTTTTCCTAAAAGCCCAAACTGAGTTCTTAGGCATATTCTATTTGGGTCCTTCTGTCTTTCTAGGAGTGGGAGTTCTTTTAAGATGATCCCACATTCAGGGGCACCTGGGTGGCTCATTCGTTAAGCGTCTGCCTTCGGCTCAGGGCATGATCCCAGGGTCCTGGAATTGAGGCCTGCATCGGGTTCCCTGCTCTGCTGGGCCCTGCTTCTTCCTCTCCCACTCCCCCTGCTTGTGTTTCCTCTCTCACTGGTTGTCTCTCTGTCAAATAAATAGAATCTTAAAAAAAAAAAAAAAAGGATGATCCCACATTCAGCTGTCACTTTATACAAATTAGAACGTGGCACCATCCATTAGAGGATAAATTGCAACAACCCTCAATCCTGGAATATTAAAACGTGATTGGTGCTGGAAACGTAGCTGGATGGCATTTTAGCCTCCATATCGGCACATCTGTCTATTTTTTTGAGGTGATAGAACTGTTCTAAAATTAGATTGTGGTGATCGTTACATAACTCTGTAGATTTACTAAAAGTCATTGAATTGAACCATAATATGGGTGGATTGATTATATGGAATGTATACTGTATTTCAAAAAGCTACTTAAAATTTTGAAAATGAAAAAGGATACTCTCGCTTTTGTATTAGCATTCACCTAGGAGAGCCATATATATTATCCCTTTGAAGATTGGAAGAATAGTTGCAAAGTCAGTCATGGCCCTAAGACCTACCCATAGAATGTTCCTTTGAGCAACGCTGTGCATGGATTGACAGCTGATAATATCTGGCTCCTAAATTTAGGAGAATCCCATGCGGTAACCTGGATGATCCTACCAGTAGGTGCAATGCCTTGCAAAACTGTACAAACCTTCACTGAATCTCCGGGAAAATAATCTCCCCCAAGTAAAGAAGGATATGCTCCTAAAATATTCCATATTTTTTAAAAAATTGATATTCACAGAATTCAATACGTAGGTTCTACTGTTTAACTTGCCCCTCTATAACAGAAAGGAGCTTATTCCGTTGTTTTTTTAACTTGTGAAAAGTGAAATCTAAGCCAATCTTCTGAAAAGAGTTACAGCATTTTCCTTTTATAAGAAGCCATTTTAGACCAAAAACAATTTCTGCAGACATTTAACAGCTCATTAATTTTTAGTGATCAGAAGCAATGAGAGTTTATTTATTAGGAAAAAAATAGTAACTTTATTTTATTTTTTAATTTGAGTTGGCAAATATTAAAAATCTAAGGGTAAATGAAACTGGTTCTGAAAGACTCCCAAGAGATGTCATATGTGGATTTCCTGCTAATTGCTCTGCATTCTTACTTTTAAACATGCATTTGCCAAGATCTCCATACCCACCACAGCATGTAGAAACGATACTTAAATTCTTATGTTGCTTTTGTTACCATGTTTTTACAGTTGAATATTTTTCAGGGTTTCAAAATTTCCTCTTACAATATCTCCAATTAAATCTTCCAGTTCACCATAATCATGGTGTTTTTCCTTGATTACTCTTCTCCTTTCCCACAACGCTTATTTGAGGACAAAGGCATTGAAAGAAAAATACAACAGATGTGTTTTTGATGTACATTTGTTTTAAAGTAAATTCTTGTTCTTGTCCAATAAGCCAATAGAACATCTCTAATGATCTTACTTAACTTTTGGACAAATGATTGCCTATCCGTGTACAGGCTGAAATGGGTGGTGTGCCAGTGATAGTTAAAAGTGAAAGTAAGTTAACATTTCCCAGTGATAACTAGTTCTGCATTAAGATATTCCATCTATATATAGTATACAAAAAGTTAGTACATTAAAAAAGAGCCTATGCGGAATATATTAAAGTGTTTGTGGACGAATGCTATCGTATCTGGAACTTGCTTCAAAGAAATAAAAGTGGGGAAAGTGATAAGAAAATAAATGAAATAAGCTTGGGCATGAGGTGACAACTGTTGAAATTTAAGACATGCGTGTATGGAGTTTAATAAGATGTTTTGCCTACTTTTATATACTTTTGATATTTTTCATAGTGAAACATTGAAAAAAAACCTAGGTAGATATTTTCTAATTACGTCTTTGCATTTCATTAGCTTTGTGGACTTACGCAAGATGTTCTACCTCCTGGAAATTCTGTTCTCTTACTTAAATGATGGAATGCTCAAACAACCTGTAGGGCTAACAGAAGTATCAGAGATAATACTACATATGTAAAAAATAGAGCACAGTACAAAACCTGAAGTCAGTAAGTGGTACCCATGATTTCATTCATGGATCTTTCAAAGAGCTCATTTATACTTTTAAATGAGAAGCAGATGACATAATGTGTGTTTATCCCCAAATACAGTGTCACACTGGTAGTCACTGATGTATAATTTGGATTTCCATCTCTGGCCTACTTTAACCAGCCACGATCAAGGATTGTCTGACCAGCATCTTAAAAGACATAGGGCCCTCAGAAGATACACTAATTGGGTTCTTTAAAAGTATTAAAGGACATTGGGGGATCATTAGTATTTTTTCAGAGGTGCTGACCCAGATATTATTCATTCCATTATGCAATTCATCCGTTCATATCTTTGTCGGGTTTGTGGTCAAAAATTTCCAGCTGTTCTCCCATGAAGGGTCTTATAGATAGAACGGTTTTGAGATCCATTTGATCTTCTTGCTGCACAGCTTCGACTTCTCTGCAAAAGGTCTTAATTCATCTGCCCTCATCAGCTATGAGGAAGGGGAGGGCCTGCAACTGGTAATCCCTAAAAAGCCAATGAAACGCAGAGCAAAGTGATCTTTGAGGATACCTTTCCTCCAGGATGACATCACCACCACACTGTTGGTGTTCAACAGAGATGGTTCGTGTCATCACGGAATTGTGTCTTCTCTATTGTCTTTTCTGTCCTACTTTCCCACACGTATGTAGGATTTAGTAGATTTGGCATGAATGATGGTTTTGTGAGAGTAAGCAATAATACTTGCTTCAAAACTTGAGATCAAGTTTATGTTCTTGCCATTCTGGGGTTAGAAGACCAGGTTGAACAATGGAACTCAAACCAATAGTGGATTATTGCAATGTGATGATATAGTGTAAGTAAATCACGATGTTGCTGAATCTTGGGTCATTCACTCTCGCCCATCCATTTGCCAGGTATCTATTGTGAAGAACTCTGTGACAGTTTTTTCCATGGACTAGACAGTACAGATAGAGAAAAAGATGCAGATGCCTTCATGGAGTTTCTAATCTAGCAGCAGACAAGAATGATAATGACACGCAGAAATCACACAGGTTTCTTTCATTATAATTGTGCCATGTGCTGGGTAATAAGGGAGCCAGGTTACATCTAGGGGCTATCGCAAGAGGTCTTAGAACCAACCGATCTGAAGCCTAATGCATCACTCAGACCCATGCCGGTTATCCGACTGCTCTGTACTCAGATTGATTTCCTGACTGTCAGTTGCTCTGCTCTGCCGCGGGAGGTGCTGTGCTGAGAGGTCCTGTGTCATGCAGAGCTCGGCTGGGTTCAGCTAATGGGAGACAGTGGCTGGAGATTAGAGGGTTGGAGAAAAGGACTCCAAGTTATTCATCTCCCTTCTTCTCTACCTCAAGGTGGGCATTTCTAGCAGCAGCTGAACCTTCTGAGTGGCTTCAGTCTTCCCGCCCTTCCTATGGCTTCTTTTGTGATTCTAACTTTCCTAGTAAACTCTAGACCCTGAGTTCCAGTAATTTTGTATCTTCCCTTTGTCTCTCTTTGTCGGGGTTGTATTAACTTCCTTCTGTTGCCAGTCTTTAAGTTGTCTCCCTGTTCCCTGTCTGGCTTCTCAGCATCTTCTCTCCTCTCTGTCACCATTGGCTTGTGTTAAATTTCCTGTTTTAAATACTCAGAGTGTTTCTGTTGTTTTGGTAGATAGCCAATACACAGTTTTGAATTGGGAACAGAGAGAATTTGAAAGCAAAGGATTTGTTTTCTCTGGGGTCCAGAAAGTGTCCTATCTGGAGAAAACAGCAACAACGGCAAGAAAACAACAACAACAAACTACAACTTTTATCCAACTTAGTTCGGAGAGCAAAACTGGGTGCAAGAACTTGGGCAGTGAGTTATCACAGAAGGTGAAAATTGCTATGGAGAAAAATAACGCAGGTTTGACGAACTGAGGAGGAAAATGGACAAAAGTATGCTCAGTGAAGACAACATTTGAGCAGATTGGAGGCAGATGATGAGGGAGTCAATCATTTGGATATCTGGGCCAGGGAGAAGAAGAGGACAGTGTGTCAAGAGAGGGGATAGTAAATTCAGTGACCATCAGGCAGGCATGCCTGTGATGAGTTCAACGAGTACAACAGGAAGGAAGTCATGTGACTGGGGGTTAGTGAAGAGAATCAGAGTAAAAGATGAAGTCAAAGAGATAAAGAAGGGTCCTTGTTTTTAGTGTTCTTGTAGTTTCTATAACACTTTTTAGAACACCGAAATTTCAGTGTCCTTTTGTATAAAATGGGGATGATGTAACTAATTTCACATTCTAATAGTGAGGATAGCATGACAGGTCATACAGAGGGCTTAACAGAAACCAGATGCGCAACAGAGATATCTATTGTGTTGTTGTTGTTGTTATTGCTGTTGTTGTTACTACTGTTACTTATCTTTCCTGTGTTTTCTCTTCCCTCCATGGAGATGATGGGTCTACCTTGCTCCACACATACTTCCCTTGGGAGATGAGTGTTGGCCTTTAGAATCAGTGGCTTTAAACCAAAGCAGAACATGCTCTCTCACCTGAGAAAGAAGCTAGCTTAATTAATCTCTTCTTGTTCATTGGAGTCAAATGATAAATTCCTTTGAGGGCAGGGATTATGTCTTAAATGACTTTTTATCTGAAGATTCTAGCACTGAGGCTGTAATAAAGCTTTAATGTTTGTAGAATGGAAGATGAATGTTCTAGTCCACCCAGATTATCTAATTTGGGGAAGTTAAATGAATGTGAAGATGCCAGCCTTTACTTGTCACTGAAGCAAAAGGTCTTAATCATGTTGGGATATTTCTGTCTATGAATCTGATTTCTCAAAGCCAAAGTAAAGGCACATCTATAAACACCACAATAATCTAAATGTTTAGATAATTATTTAAATAATGATCACTATATATGCAGGAATGGATCCATTCTTCTGACTCCATTCTATGACAGCAGGATTTTTTTTCCCCGGAATTACTCATCTTACAAATATATTAGTCACCTACTCTGTATAGGACACTGTTCCCAGTACTGATTGCCTCATCTATCCATTTGATTTTGCCTGTGAAAATAAAACCAAAGAGATACTGAAAATTCACTTTCTCATTCCAAAGTTCTTATTTAAAAAAAAAAAAAATCAGCAGTTGGTTTGTGTTCAAGTGTTACTTTGTAAATGCCCCTCATGTGGTTCCTTTAATTGCGGTGCACTGTCTTTATTATGTTCAGATCACTAGATACTCCTGCTGTGTAACCTTCCACCTACCTACCTCGAGTCTGTCTCTGTCTTCTACAGACTTTCAAGCTCTCTGCAGAAAGATCAAATCATTAATGGTATTAAAGATGTCGCAGTAAAATTGTTATCCATGCTGGAAATGTTACTTGAGTAAAGAAAAGGAGAAATTTTTAATTGGAAGTCTTGCAGTTGGAAACCTCGACAGGGCTGGGGTTTTGTGTTTCTTTATATTTATTAGAGTTAATGCATTTTAGGTTAGGGAGAATGTGCTTGGAAATTACAAGGACATTTCTGCATGTACGTAGGTGTCCTTTTGAGGCTTGAAAGCAGAATCTATGTTTAGCCAAATAGCTTTTGAAAGAAGAGGGAATAAAATGTTTGTGACCAGGCAGTTCTGAAGAGCACGGTGACCGTGGGTTTTAGGTAGGATCCTGTAGACCAGCTCCTCAGCTCCCTAACCATACAGTTAGATGCAGATTACACCATTTTCCCCCCTCAGTACTGTAAACTTTAAAATGGTATTGATATTTTCCTTAAATATTGGGATAGATTAAATGAACCATTTAATAGTATGGCTTGGAATGGATTCACTTTAGTCTGGCTTATGTTCTCTCTTCCTCTCGTGCCACAACGAAAAATTGATGAAGCGTGATTATGAGTCAAATTTGGCAATTCTGTCTTCACCCCATTTCAAAGCCAAAAAAATTCAGTCACAAATTTCATAGAGTTCATAAAAGTCATTTCCTTACTTAATATGCACTGTGCCTACACAGATTTTATCCAGCCATCTTCACTATGAATGAAGCTGTGATCATCATCTACCCATTTTACAGATCAGGACTCTGAGGCTCAGATAGTCTAAGTAACTTTCTAGAAGTCCTTCTGTTCTTTGGCAGTAGCACTGAGCATCTGGGATTCCTCTAGCTTTAGCGTTGTTCTCATGAATTTAAAGGGCGTTATGAAGGCCTCAATGATTATCATGAAGAGACTATCAACTTAAACCCCCTACAAGATGTTTTATACTTATGACTCCATTAGTTGTCACACAAACCTTCCCGCCAGGCATTACTATCCTTATCTTATACTGTAGGAGGTACTTATTAACACAATGTGTTTGCCTGTGTATTCTAGGGTCAGACCCCTTGGGTTTGACTCTGGTTTGCCTTTATCAACCAAGTGCCTTAGGTACGTTACTTAACCTTTCTTTGTTTTCTCATCTGCAAAATGGAGACAATAATACTACTAGCATAAGTGCATTCTAATAATTTTTATTGAGTATGTGTAATCACTGCGCCAGGGATTCCAGTGGGTCCTTCCTAACCTTCATCTCACTTAGCTTGATCATACTTGTTTTTATCATGCAACATTTCAAGCAGTTCCCATATGTTACAGTGAGGGAACACCATCAGACCCTTTCGCAAATGAGGCTCCTGGCTACTCCTAAAATGAGTACAGAGGGCCTCACATCCATGTCTCTCTGTCCTCAGAACTGGTTTCCAAACACTTTGAAACCCCCTCCCAGAACGAACTTCCCAATATGCTGGACCAGGAAAGGAAGAAGCAAGGAGGAGACACACCTATTTGGGTTTACTTATTCCTTTCATATGTCACATGCCAACGTTACTTCCATCATGCCAATCTCTCTGCCACAGCAACTAATTGACATCTTGTTCATTCAGGTCAGATGCAAGCCAAGCATGTAATTAGTGCATATGTGCCCTTGGAAACTCTAATGAAAGACCCCAGCTTTCTTTACCTATGAATTGAAGGACTCAAGGCATGTAGAGAAGCAGCAGT
The DNA here is from genome assembly GCF_017311325.1 of Ursus maritimus. NCBI lineage: Eukaryota > Metazoa > Chordata > Mammalia > Carnivora > Ursidae > Ursus > Ursus maritimus. The sequence continues at coordinate 17,876,661 of NW_024424341.1, forward strand.
TCTCTCTCTGCCCCTAACCTCTTGCAGGGCTCAGATTTGCCTGCAAAGCAGTTTGTTTTCAAAGGAGTTTAAAAAGGAAGAGTTTTGCTCCTTTTTCGAGTGCTTCTTTTCTCATGATGTTGGTGGGTCATTGAGCAGTTGGAGGAAAAGCAATGCACTTAACTGTCTGGGATAACCCCCAGTGCAGCCGTCCTGAGGTCTGAAAGTAACTGTTAGTATCCCCTTGTGGTTTGGGTTTCTGCAGAATGATTCCACTGAGATGGCAGTGGGGATATTGAGATTTGAACAGTGTGAGTTCCCTTCTACTCTGTCCTCAGCTGGGGAATACTTTGTACTGAGGGATCTCAGGGTGATTGACAGAGAAAATGCAACCCATTTAAAAAGAGCATTTTCCTTCTTTCTGCCTTTTGTTGATGGGCCACCCTCAGCATCAATTCCAATGGTTCTTATCATTTTGAAAGTGAAGTTTTCAAAGGCCTAAGATGTCCCAAACCCGCTCTATACTTATTTTTTCAGTCAAAGCCCTGCAGCCCGTTTGCAGGGCTTGATGGGTAGAAGAATTACCTTCTGTGAGCTTATGTTGACTTTTAATTCCAAGTATTGCCTGCCTCTTCATTCCCAAACCACACACTTCTGATGTCCTCAGTATATAATAGCCTAAAGTATAGCATCCAGGGGGTGGAAAACATAAGCAGGGACAGGGCAGATGGAGTTTTATTGACCATGGGCTGGCAGATTGCCCCAAAATGTGGAGGTATGGTCCTGCTCTTCATTCGACAAAGAAACTGACATCGTCTCTGTTACCCAAAACACGATTTCAAAATGAAATACTAAGGGTTTTAGAATCAAAATAAATGAGGATTGAGTCTTAGGTCTTATGTGAACTTGGAAAAGTCCCTTCACACCATTTAAGTTTCTATAAGTATAAGGTAGAGCAAGTAATAACTCCTTTTTAGGACTGTCAAAAGGTTAAAAGGAGGTAAGATACATAAAGTACCTGGCTGATCAGATGCACACAATTAAAGTTAGCCATACTCCATCAAGCCCCATTTCCTCCCTCAAACTACCCGCAATGCCCCGCACACTGAGGTGGGATCCTACTTCCTCAAAGGAATTACCATGTATTTGCTTTGAGACTTAGGGTAATCACTTAACCTCAACCTCACTGAGCCTTAGATTTTACTGCTTTAAAATGAAGTTAATAATATCTCCTCATGGATTTTTTTAAAAAAAGATTTCATTTATTGAGAGAGAAAGAGAGAGAGAGAGAGAGAGACCATGAGCAGGGGGAGGGGCAGAAGGAGACAGACAGAGACAATCTCAAGCAGACTCCATGCTGAGCACAGACCCAGTCATCCGGCTCAATCTCATGACCCTGAGATCATGACCTGAGCCAAAATCAAGAGTTGGATGTTTGACTGACTGAGCCACCCGGGCACCCCTCCTCACGGATCTTTGTAGGGAAAGTGAAGCCATTGATTTGTAAGCCAAGAAGCAATACTTATGACTAGTGTTTGTTATGATTGCAGATATTTTTTTCTTCTCTGATGATAATAATGGCCAGGAATTTGAAACAGAGAAAATATTTATTGAGTCCATCTGAAGATTTTTATAAACATAAATAGAAAATTCTATGAAGATAGTTTTACTAATACGCTTTTTTTTTTTTTAATTAAGATGCGGTTTTAGGGAGTGTAACTAACTTGCTCAAGGTCGTACCACTAATATATGTTGTAGTTGAGATGCAATACTCTAACCATGCTCTAAAAGCCACTAGTTGAGATGGCCTTCTGAATCAGTGGCTAGCAATTTTATGTTAGTTATCCAGTTAAACTACGTATACTTAGCACCATTTCGCTTAAGTTGACATTTTTCAGGATGTATAAGGAGCAAGGAAGTACGTTGGACATATGCTGAATAATGGGCCATAGGGGATTTACACTGGCATGTTGGCAGCACAATCTCCATATTTTAAAGATGATCAAGTTGCCTGGATCAAGAGAGTCTCTGAAGTAGGGATCTAACTCTTGGGAGCATTGTTGAGAAGGAGATATAAAGATAGATTCTGAAGCTTAATCATGCTTCTCCCTCTTGTCTAGAATGTTAGATTCTTTATTGATCTTTGCTGAAATTCTGTCATTATTGGCTTTCTGATACCTTGGAACAGTTTGGCACAGTGGTGGCAAGTTATAAACCTCCTTGCTAAATGAGTTTTCCTCGCACGTAGATGATCCTAAAATGGCCTCTCTCATCTATACAAGCTCTCCTAATTCACGTGAGCAAAATGAGGTTTGGAAGAACACCATTTCTCATCGATATGAGTGATATGATCTGCAGAGTTTGGTCAGTGTTTGCAGTAATGGGAATTGTAAAATATTCATGCTCCTTCGATAAGCACACATACCTTTACAGTTGCTATCGATTAAACATTTGAAATAAATCTCTCAGCTTTTGGTCCTTCTATTTGTTTTGTTTTGTTTTTTTTCTGTGCCAGGTAACATATTCATTAACAGGACCATATGTTTATTCTACGAACACTGTTCAATCAAGAAAATGAAGAGATAGAATGCATAGATCTATATAGCTTATATTTGGATTTTTTGGGATTTTTTATTTTCCTAGTAGGACTAGTTTATTATAGGTGACTATTTCTCCTTCAAGGCTGATTGTAATACGCAAAATCAGTATAAGGATTACCTTCTTTTTATTTTCCCCCTAATTTTACCATCTCCACCCTGTAATTCCTCAAAGTGTCTCTGTGTCCCCTTTTAGGCTCAGTTTTAGTTACTAATGCCTGCTTGCCCCCTCACTGGATAGTCTAGTAGTGTCAATGAGATTATAGTTCTCTTTTTATATATGGCTGTCTAGCCAAGCTGTTCCCTCTGTCTTGGATGAGTCCCACTTTCACTTACCTGGGTAAGTCATGCACCTTTGCTAAGTACATTTTCCTTGAAGACTCAGCCCAGGGTTAACCTCTTTCAGAACTGAGCATCAGGGCTGCTTTTCTGTGTTCAAGTTCTCTGTGCCTGTTCATCTCATTGTCTTGATTATTGGTTTTCTACTCTCAAGGACTCTAATAAGGCAAAGGGCCTCATTTATTTTTGGTATACCTGAGCCATTGCGAACTGAACTTATCTATTCACATTACTAGGCACTGTGGTTGGCACATATAAAGGTTATACTTCTATGTAATCTTTTCTTTCCCAGTTTTGTTCTCTTGGATGGAAGCACCTCTAAGTCTTTACTTTCTCCATCTGGTAATCCCTCTAAGACAAAGCTCAGGTGTCTCCTTCTTCTAGAAATCCTCACTGCCCGCTTTTCTTACCCGATCTATTGGGATCTCTTTGTCTGTAATCGTGTTGTGCCCTCTGAAAACCCCAAACTTCAGACAAGCAAACCAATGATTAGGATAGAGTAAGAACTCCAATGGCATCACGGAGGATACGGATCATGACATTGATCTCTTATACCCTGTATTTGCCACAGGACCTGTACACAATAAGTTACAGGAACTCAGTCAACATTTGTTAAATGTGCATGAATGGATGGATAAAAGAAAAATGTGTGAAAGATTTCTTCTGTAGTACTTGGTCATAACACTCTTTGAGAACATACTGGATAAGAGTAAAAATGCACAGTTTATATGCATTTACCCTTTCAATGAACATTCCATTACCACCTTGACCACCTCCTTGACTACCTTGCCAGACATTGACAGTCACTGAATATTTTTGCCATGCAGATGATGACTCAGTAATGTTCAAGGGAAGCACACTGTTATCCACTTGGAAATTATTAGTATGTAATAAAATCAGTGATTTTCTATTGTAGGTATAAAAATGTAGTCTAGAGGTTAGGTGACCATATAATTTATCATCCAAATACTTTGGAAACAAAACAGGCCACTATTAACAGCTATAATGCTAGAACAATAGGCATAAACTTGGAATCAACCAGGCAAACAGCAGTGAAAGCTTACCCTATCTGGAAGGAAAGGCAATGTTTTTATGAATGTCACTCTGCTGATGTGAATTTCAATGTCCAAAGGCAAATGTGATGGCCAACCCTATGAAGATCCTTCCCATCAGAGATTTTTATCTAAGTGTCTGAAGTTGCCTATAAACCTGACCATTAGATATTTTTCTTAGTCACTCACTCATGCTATGCATTATTACTGCAGTTTGATGGATTCCTTCCTGCAGACCACACATACACATACACATACACATACACACACACATACACATACACACACACATACACATACACACACACACATACATACGTACACACTGTGTTACTGCTCTTCTGTATTTCCCCTTTCGGAGAGTCTGGAAATAGTATGCATATTACCTTTTTGGCTATGCTGGAATTCCCCCAGGTGTGTGTGTGTGTGTGTGTGTGTGTGTGTGTGTACATGTGTTGGGTTATGTCCTAATGCTGCTAGCTAAGAAGAGAAACAACTGTTCGTTTTTGACTGAAGGAGAATAGGTCCTGCTTTCCCTGAGATTTTGGCCATAGTCAGAAGCCTAAACAATCATAACAAAAACTTGTTAGAAGCCACCACCCACAACAACAACAAAAAAAAAAAAGAAGAAGAAGAAGAAGAAGAAGAAGAAGAAGAAGAAGAAACAGTAAACTTGTATTGCTCTATAGAATGCTTTTATCTATTTCTCTCTGGAGAAAATTGGTGCTGAATAATGAGTAGATTGGTTACAGATTTTTTTTATATTTCTATAATAATTCTTCTTGCCATAATTATATCTCTGGATAATCCCCTCCCACAGTGATTCTGGAATTAATCATGTATCTTATTTGGCCACTGGGGCAGCAGAAAATATGGCTCAGTATTGGGTATGTGTTCTTTCCTTCTACACTTTAGTATTAGTATTTAGTATCAGTGAACAAGTGTGGACTGGCCTTATGGAGGATGAGATACACGTTGTTAAATCATCCCTACTGCTCATCTAACATTAAGTCAAGTAACCTTTATGTTAGGAAGCCATGTTAAACCATGAGCCCCGGCTGAAATAGCTTAGATAAGAAGAATCATCCAGGTGATATATGGAATCATAAGAAATTTTAAAAGTTTATTGTTTAAGTTTGCTACATAGACAAACCAACTGATGAAAAAATGACTACTTTAAAAAGGGGTTGTTGTAACAAAAATTTAAAACATATAGCAATAGCTTTGAGACAAGGCTGGTGCAGAGGTGGGAAGGAGGTCAGGAAATGTTTAGCAAATGCTGGAAAATCAGCAAGGACACCATCAGCTTCTTTGTGGAAGCTATTGGTTAAACGTATGGGAAACCTACAAAGTATTGAAAGACAGTTTTACAATGTAAAGCACCTTTAGCATGGACTAAAATTGACTAAAACAGTTGTAGTTCAAAAAGAAGCTTCAGATACCTAACAGATAAGAAAGACATTCAGCTGAAAACATGAAATATTTCCTGTAGAAAACAAAGGATTTCTCAAGGATTACCTAAGAATCTAGAGGGCAGAGTCAAGAGCAATAGTGAACAATGGACTGGGAGCCATGCCCAGAAACAGAACCTGGCTCATTCCCTACTCTTGTAGGGGATGTGGCAACAGGTAACAGGTAACATGAACAGTGGACTGGGAGCCATGCCCAGAAACAGAACCTGGCTCATTCCCCACCCTTGTAGGGGATGTGGCAACAGTAACCAGGTGGATTGTAGAGTAGCCATGGACCAGTGCCTTCTATCTAACGTTCCTCCCCTATTTTGATGTGAATCTCCAGTTCAATTATCTTTCTTGAAATTCACTATATATGTTAGGTATCTGGGGTGAAGATAATGTGCTTTTTCAGTTCATAGTCTCCAGATTGAGAGAAGCTGAAACTGAGAATGTCGTCTGCTCTCAGATCTGTTACAGATCATGACAAACTGATGCTATGATTGTTAGAGGCTTTTGCAAGTCCTGGGTTAGGGGTGAGCTTGTATAAAATGGGAGAAGAATATGAAGGGTTTGTGGACGAAAGGTAGACGTTGAAGACTATAGAAAATGGCCCCAGAATATTTATTGCTTTTTCTGTCACCGAATAGAGTCTCTCTTCACAACCCTGGATGTGGGTTGGCCTTGTGAATTTCAAAGCATTTGGTGAACGTACATTGTACAAGTTCCAAGCCTAAGAACCAAGAGAACCTGAAGAATCTTCTCTCAATCTGGAGAACTGCCCATTAACCTTCTAGAGGAGGAGAAACCATGTGGAATGAGCTCCCAATTGTCTAAGCTTAAGCCCCAGGCAGGTGTGTGAACCAAGGTGAGACTAGCTAAGCCTAGCCCAGACCATACGCACTATGAAGGCAAGCATAGCAGCGGACTTGCTGATGCACCGAATCAGGACCAAATTAAAGGGTCATTGTTTTATGCCATCACTGGGTACCATTATTAAGAGGGATTTGATTTGACAACACTCAACTGTATGATTCACACAGAGTTCTGGAGCACACTGCCTTCACCTGAATCTTGGATTCACTACTTAGTGTTTAACTGACCTTGGCTCAGGTACTTAACCGGCCCCTGCTTCTGCCTCTTCATCTGCAAAATGGAGATACCCTCCCCAAAAAGCAATGGTAGACATTCACCTCCTGTTGTTGTTATGAGTTATGTGTAAGATAACTTTATTGAGTGTCAAAGTTGAACACTGAAATCCCAGGGGCAGACTAGAGATTCTCTGCCATAAAGAAGGGGAAAAGTTAAATGAGGTATGATTCAAGGAAGTGAAATTAAATCAACTCCATTTTATAAGTGTTTCCGGGACTTTTCTGGCTGTGCGTTCAAGCTGAATAATAACAGTAGCTATTATATATATGGGGCATCTTCTACATGTCAGGCACTTTACACACATTATCTCTAATTCTTACAATTATACTACTAAGCAGTCGATAAATGATAGCTATTATTATGCATCACACTCTGTGTAAATGCTTTAAATCATTACCACATTTAATCCTTAAAATCACTTCTATGATAGGCATTATTAACCCAACCTCACAAATAAAGCAACAGAAGCACATGGACCTTAAATAATGGACCCAAACACACAGAGCTAGTAAGTGGCAGAGCAAGGATTCCTGTGTGGATCTGTCATAATCTAAAACCTATGTTCTTTGTGCTAGTGCCACTCTGCATCTTGGCAGATTAAAATCCTAGATAGCGAGAGTTCTTTTCAGCTTCACATAAACACCGACAATGGATTATTGTCTGCTTTGTTCTCAGAAGTGCCTATCTGGAAGCAAAGGGGAAGGTTGAGGAAGCTGTCCACACTCCATAGTGAGTATTAACATGGGCAATATTGACTCTCCAGGGTCTTTGCCTGGCATGACTCATAATATCAAGTGAATTTACTCCTAGAAAGGAGCTGTTTGCATCATTGGCTTTCAAATTATATCTTGGGTTCTGTCGAATTTGGAGTGAGAAGGCGATGGGAAATGGACAGTATGTCTGGCCCTATCCCTCACCTATGTTTCATCATGGATTCTTCATATCCATGTGTTCTATATAATTAGGGTACATCGAAAAATAGAGCTTAATGAAAGGATTCCTCTTTTAAAACAGCAACAATAACAAAGTCGAGGATTTCTGTGTTATGCAGATGTCCACAGTGTAGATAAGACCCCTGGGGCCCAAAGGTGGAAACTGTTTTACAAAGACCCTCAAAAATAGACTTAGGATAGAGATAGGATTAGACCTCAAAAATCTGGCTTGCTTTTCTCCTTGTAGAACCTTCTGTGAGGTTGTTAGTAGATGATATTCCCAGTCAATTCTGATGTGCAGGGAGATTCTCTTAAGCGCCCCTTAGCCCCAAAAGATTTAGCTGAATATTTAAATAATGCATTACCGTGGCCTGTCTTGAGGATGGAGCGAATGGAAGAAACTCATTCTAGATTCATCAGAATTTTACTTGGGCCACCTTTAGATTAGGTCATGACCATATTTAGGCCAATTTACTTAAACAGTGACTTCTGGGATCAGAGGCATTGCCAAGACATTCAACAGAATGACCTTCTGAACGCCATCCTGTGCATCGTTCTATGTTTAGCTGCGTCTCTGACCCCTACCCATTAGATGCCAGTCATCTCCCTCCACTTCGTCAGTGTGACAGCTCCAGACACTGTCAAAGGGCTCCTGGACTGCCAAGGCGCCCTCAGCTGTGAAGCACTGGTTTGATCTAAGCACTAAAATAATTTATTTGAACATCACTTCTTCGTGATATCCAGAAGAAAACTCAACTCACAACCTAAAATACTATTGCACTAGTCACGGAAAGCAAAAACGGAACTTGAGTCAAGACTCATGCAGCTTTTAGAATGTTTGGTTTTGTTTTTTTAACTGATTTATGGTAACTGAGTAGTGCAGGCACTGAAGTGTTTGTGGATGTTTCAAAATGACCTGCTTTTCATGAACATCAAATTTTTGATCTATCTGCAGAAAAAAAAATGGATTGATAGCTGCTATCAAATTTGATAGCAGATCCTGGATATAAAAAAAAAGTTTTCTTGCTATAAAATTTTAGCTGCCTGTCACTTACGTTATATTATGTCACATCTCACAATGACATATTGCAATGTAGTGCAATGTAAGTCACATAATAGACAACTGCGATTCATAACTTTCTGAACAGGGAGAGTCATTCTTTACCGAGAAGCTTCCCAAGGGAAGTGAAGGAATCTCTCTGTTGAGGTCATTCACAGCACTGATGCGAGTGGCCTATTTGTGACTCTCATCTTCTTATCCTGTCTGTACTCTTTATTCTTCCAACCTACCTCTTTTTTAAAACTGACCTTCCTATATTCTGAGTGTGATGGAGCTGTCAGTCAAGTGGCTTGCCTCTGTGGAAAGTGGGGACTCATCCAGGCTGACCCATAGGGATCTCAGGCTGCTGCTAGCCTAAGGTTGCATTTGTATGAATGAAAAGATGGATTCACCTTTGGGCAGCTACAGCCTCAAAGGGTTCAAGGGCTTGGGGATGCAATGAGGCCTTTCTGAAAATGAGAGAAAGAAGACCTCACTGGGGTCGTAGCTTCTCAAGGGGAGAATGGACTGGTTTTCAATTGCTGCTCATCCCAGGGCCAAGGACCTTGTATGGGGAACAGCTCACAAAACTGTTCACAGCAGCCCCGAGGATATCTCACCTCCATAAATACAGAGAATGGCTCAGTTGAGTCATGTGCTCATCTCCTAGGCCAAATGTGGACTTTTTTTTTTTTAACCAGAAATTGATATGAAGCCTAGAATAAAGAAAATTTCTCGTTCAAAAATCCCAGGCTGTGAGATCTGTATAGGCCTTATCCTTCCACAAGCTTTCTTTCCTTCTCTTTAAAGAGACTGTGCAGGGAAGGCAAGCTAACACAGAGAAGAAAGTAGAGGAAGTACTAGGGAAAGANNNAGTCCTACAACATCCTTGGGGCACCTCCATCTGGTCATTAGAGCAGACATTTAAACTCTAGTCCTTCTGTTATTTGGGCCCATTTACCTTTATGGCTCCAGTAGTCTGAGTGAGTTTCTTTGCAAGCAAATAAGTCTTCATAAACATATGTACTCTCTCCATCTAGTGTTTCCTAAGACTTGGAGGATAAGCTTTTCGTGAGCTCTTTTGTGTGAATGTACATTAAATGCATTCATTCATTCACCAGCCTCTTATTTTCTTTAAACACAGCCGCCATTTATTGATCTCCACTCTGAGCCCAGGTATTATACTCTAAGTTTGCATCATCTTTAAGAATTCCTTGCAGTGCTCTAAGTAATGCCTGGATGTATCCATGTTAAGAGAATACTCAGGCTGAGCCATGCAATAGCTCATCAAAGATCAGCTAGCAAGTGACGGAGCCCAGTCTGTACTCAACCTGAGGAAAATGGCCTCCCCCCCCCCTTGTGTGATTGCTTTTGTCGTTGCTCACTTTCATCACTGTTGCCGCTGAGAATATTTTATATGTTAGAAGGTTGAGGAACACAAGAATTGTGTGGGATCCAGGATAACAGAATCACAGTCGTGACAGCCCATGCTTCCCCCTCCCCCGTGATTTTCTTTGCATCATGACGTCTTCCCTCTCTGTGCTCTAAGAGAACACACTGATGCATGCAGTACAGCAAGAGCTCGGCCCCTCTGCAGTGTGAATGGTCTTGCGGCTCTGAGCCTGACATTCACAGACTTGAAAGAGTGGACTTGGTAGGGACCCAGGGATTGATCAGCACATAATAGACTTTATTTGTTCTCGGCCTTGGTTTCCTAAATGTCACTGCATCTCCTAAAAATACTGATAACTTCCCTGCGTCTTACTGTGTTCCTCTCATCCTGGCCTTTCGGCGGAGCCCTCTGTCACCCGTGTACTAAGCACCTTGGCTGGTTACTACTCTTAAGGAGAGTCAGAGGTGGGAGCATTTATGTCCCCAGAAGTGAGATTCTTTATTATCTTTTAACTTTTTGGAAATTCCAGCTGCTCTACCTTCTTCACTAATTTTACTGTCCTCATTCCTCTTTGCTGTCAGCATACTGAAGTCTAGGATGCATTTCAGGGTAGGTTTTCTACAGCTCGCTTAGTCCCTTAAAGTCCATCCTTACCACGGCAGCTTCCTTCCTGTCTCTTTAAAGTCTCACAGACTTTGCTAATAGGCCCACTTGAATTACAGGACTAAAGACCTTTGCTACTTTTCTGTTCTCCACTGCTTCTATACCGTCTCCTTTCTGAGGAAGAAAGGCCCTGATAAGAGACAGATGATGATAAAAATCTATGTTCTGTATTTATAAACAGGACACAGCATGTACCCCAATAATTCATGTCCAGGAAGATCTTGCACAGCCAAGACTTGGATTTTAGATTCATACATTGCAGTTCCAACCTTGGAAATTATGCTTTTGAGAGAAATGAATAAGTAATTCCTTGCTAATGGCACTTGGCTTATTTTGGACGGCATTCTATTAAGGGATTAAGCAAGTGAGTAATATAAATAAAAACAATGACTGCCTTTGGAAATGTGCTTCTTTAAAATAGCCCTCACAGTTTGTCTGTACTCTAACTTCCGTGGAGTGTTGATCTAGACTACCTCAACTTTGCACCCAGCACTATTTTTTTATACCAAAGTCCTTGTTTTTCCCTGCCAGTTCTCCTTCAGATTTATTATTTGAAATCCTGTATTTCATTGAGTCTAACACACACATATATTTCTTTTTTAATGTCTAAATATCTTTGAAATAAGGTGATGTCTTATAGTTGAGGGCATGTTGTATTGTCAGCTTTTTAATGGAATGTTATTTTTCTTAATCGGACATAAATTAATGGTGTATCTCTTTAACGATATTGTATATTTGATGATATTAGAGTTTTAAGGCATCAGGTTAGAGTTGTTGCCAAGTTTTACCCAACTGGTACTGTGATGGTCTTCTCTAAAGCTTCGCTGATAGTTTCTCGTCTTCTAGACTAGAGAAGTCTTTGAGAAAAGGAACCACAAGTGTTTGAAAACTATAAATAAAATACCAGCAGTTTTGCTGGACAAATATTTTAGGAGTGAAGTATAGGCTTTGAAAGGCAGTGAGTGAGTACTGGTGAGAAGCCAGATTTAGCAGCTTGGTAGCCTCATCCTGTGCCTGGCAAGTCAGTTAACATAACTGAGCTTCAGTCTCCCCATCTGCAACATGGCAGTGATAATCCTCACCCTGAGTGTATACAATTAGAGATAGATGGATAGACACACCGTAAATGTTATGAAATAATAGGTGCTAGAAAAACTTTAGTTATTGTTTTTTTCTTGCGATTTGATATATAACCTATGCAGAGTAATAGAGTACACACTTATCTTAAAATAACTGCAGGACTTCTAAATAAAATCCTCAGCAGAGATGTAAGCATACTTTCTAAATTTTGTAATCTTTTTTTATATTTCCCAATTAAAGATATTTTATAAGCAATCATATTTCTACACAATGTTAGATTATTCCTCAAAAATAACTTCTTGCAAAATTAAACATCCGTTTTGGTATACATACATATTTTAGAAAGACAGGCTATAACAGAATTAATAGATGGGCATAGATTTTCTTCTTGTTTCTCCCCTACACAGTCCAAATGTGAACTTATATAATTTCCTGCTTACATTTTAGTCATCTTACTTTGGGGAAAAAATGAATTTTAGATAATTGTCTCCTAACCATTCTAAAACTTTCTTCAGTTAACTTTAGCCTACCAGCATTTATAAGAAAGGCAAGTTTTGTGTCAATTCACAATATATGTGTCAGAACATGGCCAAGTTATTATTTTTTTTATTTTTAAGTTTTGACAGTATGCACTGGACACTTTTCATCTATATCTATTCTATGTAAATGTGTGTGTTAAAACCTCCTAAATGTGTAGAACACATTTATTATTCTATGAAAATCATCAAGAATGTATGCAGACGTACTCAAAACACTAAGAACCACATCACTAATATCTTTTTGCGAATGGAGCAAAGTCTTATGATAACAGAGTTCATGGATCTCCACAAAGTGTTTCATTGCATTTGTCTTTAGAAACATTTTCGGCCATTCCTTATCATTCCTTGAAGTAAATTCCTTGTATATCTGACCATTATCTCTTAATTATGATAAGCACCTCTGTACATAACAGTGTTTTCATTTCTGCAAAACTTTATTCAAGCCCTACTTTTTTGAGAGAATTTCCTGATAAATAAAAACTAATCCACTAATTAAATATCTTCAGAAAACTCTTGTATTTCTTGTCTCCAGTCTTAGAAGATAAGCAAGACTACCAAGCTCTGAGCTACTAGAACGATGTGTCGTGCGTTTATTGAGTTCTTTTGATGTATGGGAGTGACTTAATTCTTTAAAATGTCCAGAATTCTGCCCAGAAATACTGAGAAAGAGAACTTGCAATATTGCAGAAACATATCTTTTAATAATACTACCTAGTATTTTAATATGGACGAGATTTGGTACGATAATTTCTGGTGTAAAGATGACTTCCGTATGCATTATTCCTTTTGAAGGTTGATAAAGAAGACAAGGTACATAAAATATCACCTAAGTTCCAAGTACTGCCCTTGGCATTTATCCTATATTCTTTCATTTGTTCATCACAGCAATTTCATTTTAACATTATCAAACAGTCTGTTACAGAAAGTTAAAAGCTCTGTCCAAAGTCACATCTCCATTAATTGGTGGTTGTGGAACTTGTCTGATTTCAAAGTTTGTGATATTTCTCCAAATACCACATGTTTGTACACACAGTATATTAGAATAGATGAATCCTTAGCTCCCCAGCACTAAGCCATTCATTTTGTGGGAGAAGAAACTGAAGTCCACGGAGAAGTAAATCACAGTGTGACCTTGATGGAACTAGCAAAGGTGGTCTGGCCAAGTGAAAGCATGAAACTCAGAGAAGAATGATTGTGCTCAGCATACCGGGTTCAACAGCACTTTTTTCTCAGACCGCCCGAAGATAAGCAGCCATCAAAAGGCTGAGAATAACATAGTCAAGCAATAGAGGGAGGAAATTTTAGTAAGCAATCTAGCAGGATGAAAGCAAAGGCAATGGGTGACCCAGAAAGGTCCAGGGACAACAATTAGTATACTTCTCTATGAAGTGCATCAGTACATTCATTCTGGTGGCACTTTAGGGAACAGATCAAAAATGAACCCAATGCCATGTCCAAAAATCAGCACAATACCATCTTCTAGTTGCCAGGGACCCTCAGTAAACATTAAACACTGAAAGTTAGCTAAAGCCAGGTCACTGACAAGTATTTGAACCAATGATGCATGGGAACTGGAAAAGACATAAACAATATATAACAAAGCTTGGATCAAAACTATAACGGATTCTAATAAACCTACAAAAATAGAATCATTAGCCCCGGTTCACTGGCAGTGTTGCCGTACAAATTACAGTGATGCCTATGGAGCACCTTGAATTTGGAAAGAACTCACCATCGTGATCTGACACCTGCCAGAAGCACATTGAGTAGCATGGTTCAACTTGTCTGAGCGCAGGCCTTGTGAGCACAGTCTGAAACTCACAGGGAGAATTAGCTACCCATGACTATGGGTGTACATCACCATTCTTATCAGCCCATTGCTTTGTAGAGATGAAGACTCTTTTTTATGTAAGGCCAGTTTTACAAGTTGGGTAAGGTCTAAGAGAGAACTTTGTTTATGACAGTATAGAAGTTCGAATGTGTGTGATCATTCCTTCCCAAATCACAGTATTTTGTAGGCTAGCCTGTGAATTTCTCCACTATATGACAAAAATCCATATTAAATTATAGCCTTCCTTTCTGTGAATTCAAATTAGTATAAGACTGAGTTGTGAGAACAAAAATACACTGTTCAGGAGGACAAAAACAGTGTCTATTTTATTCACTGCTTGGTTTGCAATTCCAGGGTAGTGCCTAGCACATGGTAGGCACTCAATAAAGAGGTAGGGAATGAATGAGCGAATAAGGATATACTCTGTTATGAATAACCTCTAGAGGATAATGAGGAACATATTCCTTGACTTGTGTCTGCCTTAGCAGTTACCCCACTGTCCTGTAGAGGAAAGCAAAGCAAAGCAAACTTCATAGCAACTAAACATTCCCTTGCTCTGCTCACAGATGAGGGGAACCTTTGTTCTTAGAATGATTGGAAATGAGCTAGATAGAAAATGGAGGGAGCAGTTGATGTGTATCCTAGATAAAAGGAAGGGAGAGTGGATTTTAAAAGCATCATCGGTTTTGTGTGTTCAACTCAAAGGGTGTATAAGGAATATAGAAGATGAGAACAAGGTAGAAGGGAGAGAGTGATGGATAATAATATTGGGGAGAGAGCACCCTGCATCATTGCCTTTTTTAAAGTACACTATCATTGATTTCTTAAAATACGTTTGACGTTCCATAGTTAGCGTTTAAGATCTTCACAATCTGGTTTGTTGTTGTTGTTGCTGTTGTTGTTTTACGTAGGTGCTCCTAGGTCAAAAATCCTATCATTCTATCAACTCCCGAATGTTCCATTTTACCAAATATAAAGAGTTGTGTCCAGTTGGATCTAGAGATAGAAAACCCAGCCCAATGGAGACCTAGAGTTTTTAAGTCCTCTTTGTTTGTGTCCATTGATTATGTAATGGTAATGAGGATAGTATTCAAAGAACAACTTCAGTTACCCGAATATTCTTTTTCACCATGTCTCCTCTCCCTTTGCTTTACTCATGGCCAGTGTTTATAGACATGTTCAATCACTAGTCATTCAGATAAGAGGCAGTTAAATAGGATAGCATTAGTTATCACCCAAATGCCTTATTTTAGTTTCCTTATTTACATTTTTGCTTGTTGCATTGGGTGTGTGCATGTGGGTTTGTTGCAGTGGGATGAGAGAGCTTCAGGAAAATTGTAGAAGACAAGGAGAGAAAGGAAACTAGTATTTATTGAGTACCTTCAATTTACCAGACACTGAACTTAGCACATTTGTTTTTTTTAACTTAAATTAGTATTTTCTTATTCAAACCAATATATGGGTAATTATTCTCTCCATTTTATAGATAAATGTTCAAGTTTATTCAGTTATTTGTGAAAGTTCTCACACATCATAATCAAAGGAACTAGGATTCAAAGTTAAATACTCTTAACCATGAAGCTTGTGCTGCACTATATTCCATAGCATCTCTCTTTCGCTGTTCATTCTAATTCATCCGAAGTCAACTTTTAAGATGTTTGTCTATGGCAGTGTCCCCTTTACTGTTTCCAAGTTCCTCCTCTGCTGTCTCTATCCACTTTAATAAACCAAGATATCTAAAGCGCATGATATGTGTTATTCAGGTCACATCCCGAGACAGAATGTCACGTATGCCTAATGTTGTGTCTACAAAGTGCTCAAAATTAATTCAAACTTCTGTACTGAAGGAGATAAAATGATTGTCGACTACATTTAGTACTTTTTTAGAAAAGGAGAATTTGCATGGACTGACAGCTCATTTTGTTTCCACATTCAATTTTAATATTTGCTTGTGCTTACCAAGAGGACAGTCATGTTTATCTGGCACCCACAAAATCCCAAAACCTATTTTTATGCTTGCAAATAGATTCTATATCAGTAAATAGCATTATTTTTTAATGGCACAAACAAGAAAGTGGTCCAAACAAGATCTGATAAATAAAAAAACATTGAGTAATTCTCCTCTTCCTAGTGTTCGATTGATCCTTTTATTTTTTCTATTTTTCTCTTTTGAAGCAAAAGTCTCAGAAAGCAAATTCTCAATGAAAAGATTCTATGTCCTAAGGCATCTTTATGATAACTAAGATAACTTTAAGGTAACTAAGCATGTACCAATTTATCTCTTGGTTTTTCTCTTTCAAAAATCTTCCTAATTAGAATGCTCTGTACAGACCAGAAATGAGTTAGCAAATTGACTGGAAGGCTCTGAATCAATTTATAACTTTGAGTAGCAGATGGACAACCATACATATGTCTATGCCATGTAGCCAAATGATATCCCTGGTAGTCAGTGATCTCAGAATTAGATTATCTCCCACAATATACACTAAAAAATAAATACTAAGAGCAGTGCTGTGTCTGAATAGAGCAATAATTTTAGGATTTTCAATATTTGCAAAGGAAATTCTTAACTTCTGAAAGCATTCTTGTATTATCATTTAAAAAAAGGAAAGAAAACAAACAATCCAAAAAGATATGGAGACTATACAAAATAACAAGAGTTTTATTGAAACTACTTAAGCAAAGAAGATCTAGTTTTCTGAACCAACTCTACAATCGTATGCAACTTGGAGAGTGGAAGTACAGATCTGTTATCTATTTTTCTTAGCTTGCACATCATCCTTAATTACAGTTTAGACGACAAAATGAAACATAAATGGCTTTTTATCAACGGAACATTGCTGGAAGCATAAACAATAAATTATGAATTACTGAAGCAGAAGCCTTTTGGATCATGTATGCATAATGCTATTCTGCATATTTGGGATCCCAGTTGGACCTCCTGTTTCATGCAAATTGAGTTCTACCTTTTATGATTCAACATTGACGAAAAGTACCATGCTTCATATGGGTCAGAGCTGATGCCTTATTTGGAAAAGATCTCAAGTCAGTGTTTGGTGCTGTGTGGTGCTGTGGAAAAGTTCTCTGTGTGAGCAGAGCAGACAGGGTCACCATATTGCAAACATACACATGTAGGTATTCATTATAGCACTCCTACAAGCACATGGGTTTCACTTGTTGCTTAGGTATGGTTGCCTGGGAAACCCAACAGTAATGGCTCAGCTGTGCCTGAGGGATGGAGGCTTCTGTAAAGGCCACTTGAGGAAAGATGTTATTTTGGAAAGTCCTGTGTTTAGCTTCAAAGCAGCCTGATGTAATGGAAGAACTCAAGGATGTGTGAGGGGGCCGGAAAGGGGACAGCTGACTTACAAAGTGGACCTCTTTGCTCTGTGGGTCATCAGGAAGACCTTTCAAGTCCAGTTCTGCCTAGATGGGGCACAGTTGGCTAAAGGAGGATGAGAGAGGGGCTCCGTCTGCCTCAACACCGACATCCTCAGTACAGCAGAGGCAGGCGTGCAGATTCCGCCTGAGTAAAGGTGGAGGATAGAGGGCCAGCTCTGGCTGGCCTGGGATCAGGGAAATTCACTTCCACCTTTAGGCAGCAAATTTCAGTTTTGTGGCAAGAGTAATGTGAGATAAGCTGACATTCTTCAAAAGAGCAAAGGAAGATTGCCTTTAGTCTTCCAGCCCGTGCAACACGATTCCACAGGGTTTATGTGTTAGGAGGCTGTGGATGTTTGAAACAACTTGATAGGCCAGAATGGAAAGTAATCCTCCTGAGTTGGAAGTTGGGGTCAGCTACTGTATGGAGAAAGCGGAGTTTCATTTTGGCAAAGGAGAAAGAAAAGAAAGACTGTATATTCAAAAACAGATCCAAGAATCCTGCAGCTATTTCCATGGCTGGTAAATATTTTCAGTTTTCTCCACCTTACCCTCTTCCTCCTTTTTTTTTCTCCGTATATCTTTCTATTATAATGCTCTTAAGATTGCAACACGTTACAAAGCAGATTTCTTGCAATGCATTCTAGTAAGGATGAAGGTTTTCAAAGCTACCAATGAGGCCACTTTCACCATTACTGTACAACATTCAAAAATGAACAAGAGTTCAATCTGCAAAGAGACCTGGTTGAGAATGATAAGCCAGAGGAGATGGAACATAGCATGAGAATTTAGAAATTAATAGATTAACCTAATGAGGATTTTGTCCCATTTATTGATGAATTTTTTATGTGGCAGATATTGTGCTAAGAGGTGTCTAGCACATAGGTTACACATATCTATCACAGCACACTTGTGGGGTGAATAGGTATTGTTATCCTGATAGTACAGATAAGGCGACTAGGGCTTAAAATAATTGGCCTGTAGTCCGCGTTCTTACAAGGGATGCTTCTAGAGGATAAAAACACATAAAACACACTGCTTGAAATTGGCCAGTCAGTTGAGATAGAAACCTCACAAAACAAAGCATGAATTATATTCTAAATAGGTAAGCACGTTATGGACATTGAGATAACCCAAGGCACCTTTATTTCAAAGCTCTTGTCAGCATTGACTTATCCAAATTAATTGTCACAATTATGCCTGTAGAGTGAGGTTCTTATCAATAGGATTTTGGTCAAAAAGGAGATATCAAGGAGGGAAAAAAAATATGTGTTATCAGGTATCCTGGTTCCCTTCTGTCTTTTCTTAAGCCTAACCACACTGTAATTAAGGCCAAGTTTACCATCTACTTGTTTCCTTTCCATAATGTCCTCTCTAGGGAACAGAGGTTTATGTTTTTCACATTTCTCTATACACGATTCAAATAATTTGGCATAAAACATGAAGACTCCCATTTGACCAGACTGCTCTCTGGCAATTCCAGTCATATCTTTTAGCTATAATGGACAGGCTGGACAAGATCATGTTTCTGACAGACCTGAAATTTTCTGCAAGCAAGATAGTTCTGTATCTGTAAAAGGTCCATTTATCTTCCCTGTCTTTTTATATTTAATTGTTGAGTATCGTCCATTTTCACATGTTAGAATGGAAGCCAATATGAAATGTGGTCAGCAAAACTCTTGCTTCTAAATTCATCCAACTGGAAGATGGAGAAACCAATGACTGGGCCATATAATTGAGAAGATTCAAGGTGCTATGATTGGTGTATATATATGATATAAATGACTCATCATATTTCTGACCTTTGTTTTCACCTTCATCAGTATTGAAGGTTGCTTTCCTAATCTGGACGAAATGTGAATCTCATATATTCAGAAAGAATTATTTGTGAAATCACTCAACTGTATAGGAGATAAGAGACAGCTAATTTCTATCTCATTTTGTCTTCGATTATGAATTAGTCTGCTGAAAATTGCAGAAAGACCAATCTATATGAGGGATGAAAAAGATCACAGTAACTTCAAGTTGAAAGATGCAGCTACAAGTTCCTCAGAAAATGCCAAATACTAAAACCATCTCCTATAAGGATCTAATTAAACAGGGGATCGTCCACCTGAATATATTTGGTGTGTTGGCTTTCTCAAAATCTTAACCTTGGAACTAGCAAATCATGACACTGTCAGTGGAGAAACATCAGCTAATGCCCATTTTAAAGTCCACCTTATGTAGAAAAAAGCAATTCTAAATATGATTATACCATTTAATTCTCTCCATCTTTCAAACATAAAATATACCACAGTTTTAAAATAAATAATGTCTAGTATTTGGACTTTTTTGTTTTTGTATTCTCTTATCATTAATAGGGAATGAGTAGTAGGCTAACACAATATTCATTTATTGAATGAATTCATTCATTTCTACTATATACCTCCACCATTTTAAATATGACAACTTTCCCCCATTACTTTGATTGTTTCTACATACAAAAGGACTGTTTTCCCCCCTATTCTTATAGTAACTATCCGGATGCCAAAAAGGTTGAGGTCTAAAGAGCAAAACTCATGAGTTTCTGATCTAGGAAAAGGAAGATAGAGTATAAATTATACATATCTATTCAAAAGACCAGTGGGCTCATGATTTACTCTATGGACATGTTGAATGTTTGGATCCTAAATCCAGAATCACAGTGAACATATGTCCTGGTTTCCACAAGACAGTCCTGGTTTATGTTTTTCCAGGAACATATATAAATAGCAAGCCCTTTCAATTTAAAAAATGTCTCAGTTGGAATAATAAATTATGTGGTCACTCTTGGCAAAATAAACACACAATTTAAAGTAAACAATTGTGGTCCAGAGAGTGTGCTTTCCACAAAATATTTGCAACACTTGGCATCTATCTTTTTTCAATTATTTCACACACAAACCTGTGACATAAATAAAAAGTGTAACTTCCATTTTCTAGTTTCAAAATAAAACAGATAACACATAGTCTTTTAAATATTCTATTGAAGGGCTTACTGAAATGTGTGATAGGGCGAAAAGAGGTTATCTAAGTGTATAAACTTCTACTTTCTATTGATTCTAAAACTTAGAGAAAACACATGAAATTCATTCACTGTCAGACTAAAATCTCCCCTTTCATAGGTTTAGGGCATAACAAATATGGTACAAAACTACACTTTTCCCTGGCACCCAAAAAAACTCATTCACTCAACACATGTTTATGTAGCGCCTTTGATGGGCTATACTTCTATTACAGGCATATCTTGAAATTGCATGCACAGAAAATGCCAAGAAGCTCAGAACCTTTGGGATGGGAAAACATTTCTTCACAGAGAATTTTTAAATGTAGGGCATTTCATATACAAAAATAATGACTGATACCTCTTAGCTCACAATCACAGTGAGCATGGCCCACACTTATGCACAGACTTGTGGCTTTCTGAGTTGGCTTTCATCTTAGACATATTCATGTGACTTCCATAAAAAAGAAATTGTTGTTAACCAAAAAATAAAGACAATGTACTTGGATTCCAGTTCCTAATTAGGGGAGGCTAACAAAGGAGTATTCCATTATTGAGACGAAAGAACAGGATTTTGTCTCTTTAGTGTTTGTAATAGTGGAAGCCAGCTAAATGAGTAGCGTCTGTATAACGACTTCGTCATTTCATTTTTGGTGATGCCTTCACATTTATCAGAGAGTCCCCAAAGAACTAAGTAGCATTATGTTGAAAGGTAAGGCCATAATATATTTAACAAGAGCTGTTAAATGTTATTTTATTTCATGAAGGAAATGTTAGCAAAATTCACTACCTCCTTGAAACAGAACATTGTAAATAACCCAAACAAGCGTCATGAAGCATATTTTACTCTTCTAATTGAGTATAGCTTTTATAGAGACCATTCAGAAATCCAAGCAAACACCTATAGTAAAGCTGGGAGACAGCTTAAGACAATGCATTTATTTTGCTAATCATGCAAAAACAGCTGAAACTAAGACTTAAATATACCTGGGCCAAAATAAACAGTGAAAAATGCTTGTTGAATATACAACAGCTTAGGAAACAAAAATGTACAGATGAGATAGACTTAAAAAAAAACTATGACCTTCACATGTAATACATAATAGTTAGGGGAAACAGTTAATCCAAACTTGGTTCTCCAGAAATAATGAAATGGATTAAATGTTCTCCGTGAGTGAAAGACTTACAGTAAAATCAGTTTATATTAGCTCCAAAATAATACTGATAAGGAGTGTCCTTCAAGAAGGATTTCTTGATCTAATTGCTATTATCAAAGTTGGGTCAGGCTTAAAACAAATACCTCTAATGTGTACCCACAAACGAGGCAAAATTAGGATAGGCTTTCCCTAAAGACTTGGTAAACATTCAATTAAAACTTAACAACTGTGAAGTATAAGCCAGTTCCTTCTCTAACAGATATCTCGGTATCTCAGAATTCCTGGAACTTTCCCAGGGGTTAAATCTTACTCTTCAGTTTTCAAAATAAGGTGATTGAGGTATTCCCTAGGATAAAATTAACTTTCACATTAACAATTTTCTTATCTATTGTTTCAATATTGGAAAGAGGAAGTGATGTAATTACTGAGCCGTTATGCTGATAAGCTAAGTTTCAACTGCTCGTGGGTGAATAAAAATTATTTTATTGATATTTTCAGTCAAATTGTGAAATCACATCCTATTTTCCAATTTATGTTCTACCCTGTTTCACAGGGCTAATATATTTACCTTCATTTTTCTTGATGGTAAAATTCGGATTGTTGACCATTTCTGGAAGAAGACTGTATAAGAAATAATGTCCATTTTTGGGATCATCTTTGTCCATGGCACTCACTGTTTGAATGACCTGTAACATAAAACTCGACGTCAGCATTTCTGATGACATCAGAGGGCTTATACCGCCTTTAAAAGCTGAGTGACATCTCTTTAGTGGACTAATACTTTGGTCCAAGAAATTTTTTTTTCAGTTTTCTGAATTGTTGTGGATGGTTTGTGCCAAGAACAAGGAGAAATATTCATTGCATTAAAACCTCAGCTTTGATAAACTGATGAAAATTAAGGTCATTACCTTTGTGTCCACTTGGTATTTGTGGCTCAAAATGGCAAATTTAAGGGTATTTGAAAATTCCATTGGGTAATTACAGGTTTCTTTCCAATTTGAGTCTATATGGACATCTAAAATGAGATTTGGAATTGTTACAGTGATTGTAGTGTGGCTCCTGGGAGGATCTTGGAAGTAAAGAACTTAAATCTTGAGCCCTGGAAACTCTTTTATTTTACTCATCAGACTACAAATGTTTGCCAAATAGAATGTTCCTCGGCACAAACATCACTGCAACAAACCTTTCCGAAGAGTTGCCTGTGTTCCCTCCCAATAATGAATACTGTTTTTAAAGCGAGTGGATAACACATGCAAACAATGCTTTGGAGTGTATCCTGAGATGAATAAATTATAGGGATTAAGAGAATTACCACTGTGCAGAGAACTGTTTGGATACATACACATACTTGGAATCGGTGCCGGTTGAATGTGCTTAATTCATTTGCAAAGCTGCATTAACTTAGTGCTAAGTTGTTTCTTGGGATGTCAGAGAATCAGCTTAATAATTCATATTTATGATTCTGTGATATTAATCACTTTAATATGAAACACTGGACAACAGTTAGTGTAGTAAAAATTATAGTTTATACTACTATTGTAAATAACTACCACATAATTTTTACAAAAAAAAATGCCTGCAAAAGCATGACAATCAAGGTGATATCAGATACACCATAAAAAAGAATTAACAGGGAAATGCTCTCAGGTTTGTGGAATTTAGAGAATGTAATGATGATGCCTAATACATTAGGACTGTTTGAACAGTTGGTCCCATTCAACTTTACCAATTTCATTAAAGATACAAAAAAAAAGGATCATTTCTGTTTGAGAAGAGGGTATCTTTGCCTTGTAACTTATCACCTGAACAATTGTGAGAAGCACAACATGGAGCAGCTGGGACTTCTGCCTTGTATTGAGCACATACTGTATGACGAGCCGCGCATTACAGTTGAGACACAAAGGAAATAACTTCTCTCAACTTCTATTTCTCCATTTTTAAATTGGGACATATTCTTACCCGGTAGGTATTTTACTTTTGTTAAGGACCTTGTAAAATGTCTATTGTCAGGCTTAGCTTGACTAACAATATAACAAGAAAACAGTGCAAAATAGAACTGATGATTAAGACAGTGAGGCAGCCATCAAAGTGATGGACTCTGAAATTGAGGAGCCTTGAGAGAACGCATGGTTTTACCCTTTTCTCATTGCATGGTACTGAGGGAGTTACTTTAGTCTTTCTGAAACTCAGTTTTCATGTATTTCTAAAATTGCAAATAAAAAGTACCTTTCTCATAGGGCTGTTTTGACTACTGACATAAATTCATGTCAATCTCTTAGCATCTGGTTCCTAGTAAATGTTCAATGAATGATCTTATTATTATTATTGTCCTTATTATTATTGTTGTTGTTTTATTAGTGTCACTGCAGTTTATTCATGACATAGCCCCATGAGAAGCATACTGGCTTTTGTTACCCAAACAATTCCCTAACCTCATCAGATTAGATGGCAATATAATTATATTTACTATATCTGAACACCTAGCATCTTTGCCTTGACATTTAAGTGCAGAGAGATGCCCTGGGCTTCTAGTTTTATAAAAACAAAGGAATGGAAACCCAAGGGGAGAAGCTGGGAAAACACAAATAACTTTTATGGCTAGCCTACATGTCCAGATATTTAAGAGAAGAATTTGACAGGAAACTTCTTTGA
This sequence comes from Ursus maritimus, assembly GCF_017311325.1. Taxonomy (NCBI): domain Eukaryota; kingdom Metazoa; phylum Chordata; class Mammalia; order Carnivora; family Ursidae; genus Ursus; species Ursus maritimus. The sequence continues at coordinate 17,900,923 of NW_024424341.1, forward strand.
GGCAGTTATAAAGAACAGGGGTGGGGGGGGGAGTTATTTGTGAGCATCTGGAACATTCCCTGCTCCCTTTATCCAATTTTGTTTCAAAAGGACTTCTTTGTCCATGTGCACCAGTTCAGAAAGTAACTCTTGAAGTGCGTGAGCACGAGTGAAGAAGGGCACATGAAAACAGAGCTTCTTGACATCCTGGGATGAAAACCATTCATGACTAAATGCATCCTTATGATCTATTTAGTGAACAGAGCTCCTGTAATGATACCATTTCTAATATTTCCAAGTAATCTGCATGAAAAAGACTCCTACCTGCTGGCAAAAGGAACTACATGAGTTATTTCATTAGTTAAGCCACCAGGACCAAAACAAAAGATGCAATAATTTAGCTTACCTGAAGTAAAGGAGTGTAATTACCTGTCATGCCATATCTCAGAAGTTTGGTCTAAACATTACACCTGCAATGAATATGTTTTTTTCCACCATCACTGTTAGCCAGGAACTCTGTTAGACATGCAGCTTGAGCCTACTGACCTAGAAAGCCTTGGGGTGAGGCCTAGAAATCTGCATTGTAAACAGCCTTTTAGGTGATTCTGAAGCCTGCTGAAGTCTGAGATGAACGTTTTCAGCTAAGGGAGATTGGTGTTTACAGCTCCCTCATTATTATTCATTAGGGGAGTTTGTATTGTTAAGCTTGCACCAAGCTCAGTGCATGATGTGTTGGGGAAAGGGTGATGAAATGGTGACTCTTTAAATCAACTTCCAAATATCCCATGAACAAGTTAAGAATTTGGCTTAAACCATTTCTGACACTTCATTTTATCTTAATGCAGATGGCTACTGTCTAGACATTTTATCTAAAAGTGGACACCCGGTAAACCACTTGAAGGACTTTATGCTATTAAAATGCATTAAGGGGGCGCCTGGGTGGTACAGCGGTTGAGCGTCTGCCTTCGGCTCAGGGCGTGATCCCGGCGTTATGCGATCGAGCCCCACATCAGGCTCCTCCGCTATGAGCCTGCTTCTTCCTCTCCCACTCCCCCTGCTTGTGTTCCCTCTCTCGCTGGCTGTCTCTATCTCTGTCAAATAAATAAAATCTTTAAGAAAAATGCATTAAGATACTCCTATCTAAAAGGCTGAAATTTTCACTGATGTAATAACATCTGAATACACTTAGCTTTAAGCAATAGAAGAAAAAGAACAGATTTAGTCAAGGAAGTGCACCTCCACACAAACAGATTTTATAGGTAACACTGAGTGGATGGCAAAGGAAAATCACACACATTTCCCCGTGAGCTATTATGACGTCAGTTAACTTTTCGATCACTGGATAACTATTTAATGGAAATGATATAAAAATTTCTGAGGAGGTCACAGATTTTTAGTAGTATGTTTATAACATTTAGTTTAAACATTTTTCCTTTCTACCAGCATTAGGATGCAGTTGAAAAATCTAATGTTTGATCATTTATTGTGGATTCTTTTCAAGGGAAGCTGGAAGTTTATATAAAAACTTTCAGAAAAACAAAGTGTATCTGAAATGTTGGGATAAGGAAATGAATTTCTGGGCCATACTTGGAATTCTGTGGGAGCAGACTCTGTTCTATTTCTTGAGATTACTAATTTGAAATGAAATAACCATTCTAAGGCATGAAACTCAAAACAGAAAAATTTTGAGAATTATGGGGCCATATCTTAATTCTGTTTTATTTTTAAAAATGACTCATTGCTTATCAACACTAAACCTACCTTACATTGTGTTCATTAGCAGAGACGACTAAAGTTTCCTTTAGACTATTTTACATTACTTCGAAAATATATAATGACAGTGATACTCCACTGTCAATAACAGTATCACTGTCATTGTTAACTTTTTGAAAGGCAAGCATCCAACAAACAAATACATTTGCGATGATCTGATCTGTTTACAACCATAAAACTATCATGGGATCTATTAGAATTCCCTGTAAGATTCTATAGATACTACTCACTGGCTTGTTCTTAGGTACCAGGCATGATTATATATGCTGAGTTGGATTTTTACCCCCCTGATTGCTGTAAGAACAGCACGTGGTAACCAGTATGTATTGCATAAATGAATGGATGAATGAATGATGTCAGCATATTTTAGCATCATTACTAATTCTCACATAACTGTGAAAAGTATGTATGAAGAGACGTACTGGAACCTAGTGCACCAAAGATATGATATATAACATTTGATCCCAGATATATTTAATAACAAACTACCGGCATTCTCCTGCCCCAGTACATCAGGCTGCCTCAAAATCTTGTTGACATTCATACATTCTGCACCAGTATGTTAGTTAAATTGGGGCTTAGTCCTTCAGTATTTTGGAGAGCAGATAAGGAGGCACTCATCCATTCTTGTTCTTGCTCTTTCCTGGGATAAAGTTTCCCTTTTCATTCTGACACATAGCACAACAAAATGAAGACTTAGACATCATAGTTCCTTGTGAGTGTGGACAAGGTGAGAGGACAGTTGCAGTTTTTGGAATGCTTTCCAGCGTTTCTGTATTATACATCTGTGCTCCAGGAACACTCAACACTGATAGCCAAGGTGGTATCTACAATCACAGTACACTGTCACTTTCTCAGACAAAACCTGGTTTTCTTTTTTCTTGGCAAGTCTTTCTGTGGTGGTGTGAATTGGAAGGTGATGGAAAGCGGGTTGAATGAGAGTGAGTCAAAGGTACTGTAGGAAGGACAGCATCATTTTTGGTTTTCTACACATTCTTCGACCCATTATTACCAGCTTACTTCTGATTATCAATATTAGCTTTCCTGGAATGCTAGCTTTGTTTCTTAGAGCAGGAGTTTTAAACTTGGGAAAGGAAATGATGATCTATGAATGACTGTCATATGGCTCAAACCTCTCAACTTGAAAGTAAAGTTGAGTGGAATTATTCATATATGCACATATAGGAGGGGAAAGTCCATAGCTTTTATCACATTATCAGTGATTTCTATAACTGAATGAAATTAAACAAAAACAAAATAGGTTAAGAACCATCCCCTAAAAGAGGGGTCCTTGAGAATAAGTCATAAACACAAGAGAAATCAAGTCATAATATTGATGATAGGTTTAAAAAAGAGAAAATACTGGAATTTGAGAAATTATTTTAAAATCCACATGATGACCCAGTTATCCTCCATTATTTCAAAACTGTATAATATAGTTCAAATATAAGCACTGTTCATAGCTGTTTAATGGATAGTTCCTGGATATTTGTTTTATAATTTGCATAGTAATCGAATCTCTACGGAGTCTTTTCTTTTCCTACCCAGAGTGTTTTCCCGTTGCCATGCCCCCCCCCCCTTTCTTTTTTTGCATGAGGACATCTTTGTCTTTAAAAACCATTAGGTGGCTGTTCAGAGCATATACCACAGAAATCCAATCTATGGAAAATACAACAGGAGGCTCTAGATTTGATTTGATATGTTGCATTTAAACACTAAGTGAAGTCCTCAGTCCTCTGGGTAGACATTTGGGGGCTGTGCCTTCATAAACCCATTTGGAGAATTTTTGACATTTTCTCTGTCTGTTTCCTTCACTGCCCTTTCCATTCCTGAAACTAAGTTGAGATAAAATGATTTAAAGCAAGGGCTCCTGAAGAATGTGTTTAGACCAAGTTTGGGGTTTCCAGTTTCTCGTGCTCTTTTTTTTTTTTTTTCCTGGACTCTGCATATTTCACGTGAATTTTGTGCACCTCTGAGTTAATATTAAAAAACTATTCCGTCACTTGCTCTGCTTTGAAAACCTCATTAATAGGGTAAAACCCACAGCTTCTAATGTAGCTGAGAAGTGTCAGGTTCCTTTCAGTCTCTTCTCTCCATCTTCCACGGAATGACTTCCCAGGGATACTTCCTGATGCCTCCTTAACGTCCTAAACACCACTTCCTAGGCTGAGCATGTGTGGTGTCCTTTAACTTCCTGGAGCAGGATTTTTCTGACTGGCTTCCATTTACCACTATTCTATAGTTTCCTCTGAAGGAAACTGGAAAGATTTTATAACCAACCACGTTTGCTAAATGCCAAAGATCATACCGCCCTTTCGTGATTCATATGTACTTTTAAATGCAAAGGAATCTTAGAGTTAAACACAACAAGCTGAAGAAAATGTTGTGAACTTTTTTAATTCAGTGCTTCGCAGTCTCATTAGGTAAACCCCCCCCCGCCCCCACACACACGCTGCACCGTAGATTGATGTGCTGTACCCTACAAGTTTGCTCTCAGGCACTCAACTTTGAGAAATGCTATCCTCCAAAACTCCATCAGAATCTTAAAGGCCTAGAAGATTTCCACCTCTCTGCGGAGGCGTTGTGTCTCCATAGCTTGGTGGTTACTGCGTCATCTGCGTGTGCGTCTCTGCCCTTCCAACAACATGTCAGCTCCTCCAGGTACCGCAGGTGACCCAATATATGTCACTAGCACAAAGCCGAGGCCTAAGGCCGTTTACTACACATGTCAATTTTACTGTCGCCCAAAAGGCACCAACATGGCTTCTAAGAACAAATGGAAAGAAGCATATGCACGTGCCCACCTTGTTTCCATCCTAAATTCTTATTCAAGAACTTGTAGGTTGGAAATAAAACAAAGCAAATATATCTGTATGAAATAGACCAAGATTTTTAAACGATCCCTGACACCATTTTCTCTGTGGATCATTGATCTCATTTAGGTCAGGGGCCAGAATCAAACACATGGAATTTGGAATCACACAAGAGATTCAGCCGATATATATGTCGGCTGCAAACATGACTTCACAAAAAGACTTAGATTGTATGTATTCCTGTAAGTTGATTCCAGTATATTTGAAAAAATAATGATAATAACTCACAAATTCATATGGGGAGGAATAAAGTACAAGCCCTCCCTTCACCCTTAGTAAATAAAATACTTGGAAATTATCAGAGGAACAATTATCCCAATACAGGGAGCTAGATTGTCTTCTGTTATATTGACCCATTGAGGGACTATAACGTTTTGCTGCAAACCAAACTCCTGTAGATACAGTAACAATAACAAAATAACAAAACAATGCTAATGAAATATATTTTGCTTTTTAGATTATGAGACTAGTTAAAATATATTCTAATAACTACAATTATTTATTAAGCACTTGATATTGCACTAGATATTTCTAAAATAGGATTTAATAGACGTTAAGGCTGAAGGTCCCAAAATTAGTAAATGGCAAAGCTGTGACTCAGATTGTTTTAGTTTGAAACACTTCCACTGTATTTTTTATTTATGCTTTCCCCTCTGTTGAAGGTGAGCTCTAAAAGTCATACCTCTGTTAATGATTGTCTTGAAATATGTTTTGTTACATATGATTTTTTCAAATATCATTTTATGCATTCCACTAATTTACCATCTCCTTACTCCACCCCCCAAAATGAAAATAGTACTTTATGTTTTTGTTGAGGTCATCAATTTCATCTGTCTTAAAAATCAATCCTGTCTCCCTCTTGTGTATGCAGATAGATCCTGAAAGATGCCTGCTGGCAGGGAAGTTAAAATTAAATCTCCTAAATTTATTGTTTCATGAGTATTATAAAATGCCATATTTTCGATTCACTGTTTCACATTTTTAAGAAAAAGACCAACAGAAATTTTAAAAATAAAGTAGCAAACTCATTCATTGCTGGTGTTTATCAACAGATAATTATTTTTACTCTTCTCTCTAAGCTTTATTTCTTTTCACTGGAGATTTAGTGGAATACTTGTGGATAAAGTGTCTTTATTTGTCATAGGACCTGATTTTTTTCCCTTTTGGAAAATGCTCACTCTTGATCAGAATCTTATTTCTCGGAAGTGGTTCACACAGGCAATGGAATCTCCAAGTTGGCTTCCTTGGGAAGCACCGTGAGATCCTAGGAAGTGCAAGGACGTGGGAAACCCATCTATACCACTTTTCATGGCCTTAGGGAAGCCCCTCGCTCTTTTTCAGCCTCAGCCCCCTTATTTGTAAAATGTGGTTGCAACACACCTGTGAAGCAGTGATACTGTTTGTATGTTGGACATCTGTCTATATTATATCATTCATGTAAGCATACGGCTTTCACAATTCCATATCTCCATCTCCCCTGCTACCACATTAGAGGAGCTACCCCTATTTTTGCAATTGCAGCCTTCTAAATGTTTTTTCTGCTTAATTGCATGTGTGCATGTGTGTGTGTACATTTTAGTCAAAATAAGACCCTTTCTGTCCAATCTTAGTCTTGCTTAGTGCATTCTTCTTATTACACTTAAGCCACAGAGGTCTTCAATTCTTCAAGCAAACCAAGGTCTTTCTCCCTTCAAATCTTCACACAAGCTTATCCTCCTGGCTAGAAGGCTCTTGCTTCCAGGCCTTGAATGCCTAGCCCTTTTCCATTTTTTTTTTTTTCAGTTTCATTTCAACTGATACCCATTTAAAAAGTAACTTTCTCTGACAACACTATATAAAGTAGATCTCTGCTTTTTCTTTGTTCCCCTCTATTTAGTTGTGCTGTTTCCTTCTTCCAGTTTTCAAAACTGAAATTATATTATGGATTAATTCTTTTTTTTTTAAATAAGCCCTTTTCCTCATTAAGTTCCATTAGAATATTTTTTGTCCTTTTTACATTATTTCCCCAGGTCATATTACAATAGTTAGCATCTTGTAGATGCACAAGAAATATTGTTCAACAAATAAATAAATGATTTTTCATTTGAAGAGGTTAGTTTTTGCACTGTGTGTGAGTAAAACAAGGGTTTCCATGGCAATAGCTGAGAAACTAGTTATTGAAATATTTGTCACTGCTGAATGAAATGAATTAGAACTGCGATTCTAAAATTCCGTGAATATTCATTACATGCCAAGCATTGGCTAGATACATATCTAGAAATATAGGATGTTATTTGTTATTTTCTTTCTTTCTTTGCTTTTTTTTTTTTTTTTTTTGGACTGATACTATTCCTAGGATAAGCAAGCATCATATTGCTACAGTACTGGTCAGTGACAAATGGGATTAAAAGGGGTAAACCAGAGCGGTTTTTTTTTTAGCCCAGACATAATTAACTTGATGCCAAATAGCAATCCTCAACTTATATAAAGGGTGACGAAGCTCCAATTACATGCCACTGGATTCATTTATAGTAAAAGGGGACGTTCCTTCCTGAAGGAGAAAAGAGCTGATGCAGTCTGTCATCTAACTAGTTTTCAAACAATAAAATATTCTCTGGGACTAAATAAGAGACCTTGATGCACACCTGGAAATACAACATTTTCAGTGTAGTCTTTGCATCAATGAACCATCTGGAGGAAATCATCCTAATTATGTATGTATCATAAGCAAGGGGTTAGCATCTGAAACAAAATCCTAGAAGGACCCAATTGAGGGGACAAGAGGTAGAACAGAGAGATGGAAGGCCCTCTGGCCAACACTGATCACTAGAATTCTCTATTTTTCTTTCGTGTTTGGTTCTGAGTGTGCTGTTGTCAAGCTTAATGAAGGAAGATACTGGTTTCTCCACAGCTGTTACCTGTTCTTCCACCCGTCCAGCCAGGTTATCATTCTCTTCAGAGAGAACCTGGTTTATCCCCAGCTGACTCCTTTTCAGCTCTTGATAGATGTTTCCTGGCTCTGGTGGAACGGGTCCTATCTTAAGAGGTCTTTTCAGTAAGAAAGCTCCATTTCCCTTCAGCTCTTCAGCCTCCTTTCTGCCCAGAGGATTTGAGGTATGTTCTTGCAATTCTATCATTTCTAATTTTATTACGTGTTTGCCAGAGAGAAAACTCTAGAAGGGAAAAAGACTGTTGTTTAGGGTGTTGTTTGCCACTAAAGCCCCAGTGTCTCATTAAGTCCTGGCACATAGTTTGTGTTTAATAAATATTTACTGACTGACCCAAACCTACCATCCTACTAGACAGACACATGAACTGTCAGTTACATATTTTGCTAATTTTGAAATCTTTAATCCATAACGTCATTTCTGTCTTGGCCATTAGAGAAGAGTCTGTGGAAAGAATCTTTTCCTATTCCTCCTTTTAAACTGAGGGTTGAGTAATCTGTCGATGATTATATCGTGCCGTGATTGAGTTGGAGACTAAAGATACCTTAAAACTTTTGACTTGAGATAAATTACCTACTGGGAAATTTTTTATTTTTTAAATAGAAGTAACTAGCAATAGCAAATACCATACTAACATTTAATTAGGTAATGGAGGGATAATTTCAAGTGATTCTAGTGAAAAGCGATTCACATTGACTTTGTATAATATGGACTATGAACTATTTTTGTCATAGGTGGTTGTTACTCTTTTAAGAAATTCCAGAAAATGTCATCTTTCACTTCACAATAATGAAAAGGTAGGAGAAGCAGATAGGAATTCCAATTCTACGTTCAAAATGAACCTATGACAATTTTAGCACAGATGGGTCATGTACCAGAGGTCTACGTTTAGAGAAGAGGAAAGTGGCGTGCTTCTTTCCTTGTTAAAATTTGTATTTATTATTTGACTCTTTGTTTAAATGCGTCCAGTTCATTGGAAAAGACTAGTCATGCACAGTAAAATTCTCTGTGTTTATGTTGATACTGGTTTTCATTTTGTTCGATGTTTTAAAAACCTCTTTCTAGAGGTGTTCTCAGTCCAGAAGGTTTTTACACACTGGGTTTTTTAGTGTCTTGGCCTTGATTATTACTAATGATCTCCAGCTGCCTCGTTTCTCAGGAAGCTGATCCCCTTTGAGTTCAGCCTTAAATCCGTACCTTCCAGGCAAACCAGACATTTCAGAGTCCTCTATATTCCCTTCCCTGAGGCTGTTTTAAAGCAGACATTAATGGTTGAAAATACTGATGTAACTATGAATTTAGTGCTAATGCCGTTATTGACATTTGTTTTTCATGAGTGTGTGATCACCTTATAATGAATATTCTGATTTCAAAGTGAGTTAAGTGGTTTGTGGTGTTATGAGAGATGATTGAAAGTGCATCTGTGTTGAACTTACATAAACACTATTTGGTGTTGATAACAAATATGAATTTTGGAAAATGTTAAATATAAAAATGAGATCCTTGAACCATTAAAAGTGAACTAGGAATGGTGTAATGAATCACACATGAGTTCTGACTAGCACAAAAGATGCAAGGAATTCAGGAGCTGTTTGAACAACTTCCTGTGTATCAACCAGTCAGTCATATGTCCAAAGCTGATGTGAACAGTCAAAAACCTGATCTCTTTATGTAAATACGAACTCTGATAAACATACCTAAACAGATTCACTTGAGGATAAGGTAGTGGCAGTGGACAGATACACAACATAAACATTTCTTCACAGAATGAGTCATTCATTTTGATATGCAAAAATCATAAAACAAAGAATCAACTGCTTTTTTTTTATTTTGATCTCGCAGAGGAAAGATGATGAAACAATGCATTTTTTTTTTCTGAGGATAAGAACTGCTGAGGAATCATTAAAACCTTGGAAACAGTCAAAATCCACAGGGTAAACCTCCAGGTTCCTGGAGGTCCAAAGGCATGCATATGTCAATATCACAAGTGAAGCCAATGTGGGATTTTTGAAATATCAATGCCATTGACTCTCTGAACTTGTGTGATGAGTTCTGCATGAAAATGTTTTTGTTTTCTGTTTTTTTTTAATTCTAAAGCATTTGACATATTCTGTGTGATCAGAAACGTCTGGCTTATAAGTCTGTGATTGGCTACATTACCCCAGGAACAATCTGGTCCACACAACCATATCCTTAAAACTAACCTATGTAAATTCTGATCAAACTCTCTGTGCCAACTTGATCTGCCAATTTAGCTAAATGATAATTACTGCCATATACACACATGAATATACACATACACTCTACCCTCAAAAGATTTACAAATGAAAATGTTCAAAAGATATGATAGAGGGCAATTCCACATGATGAAATTAGGAAACATTTAGGTTAATGTTAGAATATTTTTAAGAGTATCATTGCTAAAAGTGAATATTTTTGATATATTTATCACACCTAGGTATTTGAAATTAGTTTTATTGCTAGAATTTTAGCTTTACTTGGTGTGTGTGTGTGTTTGTGTGTGTGCACGCACGTGTATTTTTGTCTTATTTTGGGAGATGAAAATGAGGCTAATCATTCTGATATAGGAGAGTTGTCTAGGGGAAAATCTCCACTGTTTCACAGGGTAACACACTGATCTTTTGTAATAATGAAATAAAAGTATAGGGCTACGGTGCTATTCCTTTCTGTAGGTGAAAAAAATCTGACTCTTGTCAGGTAAGCTACTCGGCAAATAGTAAGTTTAATTCCTAACACCCACATGAGGCCCAAGAATAGTTGGATTAACAACTCCAGTGTCATGCTGTCAGCTGCTGTTTATTTAAATTAAAATGTCACCATCCAGAAATAAATTAGGAAGTTGAAAAACGATAAATTTCTTAAACATACAGTACTTTGGCACCTTGTTAAAATAAATCTATTACATTTGTGTTTTTAGAACTTTACATAGACTATTTCCATTTTGACATTCAGAGTAGAGCACGTTTTGTCTCTTTTTTGTCCTTCTCTCTTCCTCCCTCCCTCCTTTTTCCTTCCTTCCTTCCTTCCTTCCTTCCTTCCTTCCTTCCTTCCTTCCTTCCTTCCTATTTCTCTATTTTTGTCTATCTTCATTGTCCCTATCTACACTACATAAGACAGGTTAAAAAAAAAAGTTTCATCGATACACAATTTTCAGATGCTTTACTTGCACGTCTAAAACACATTTTTCATCCTATGTTGATCTAAATATAGCTACATTTTTACAGATTGCAAGATTCACTTTCTACCACTGGTCTTCCTGGGTTCCACTCTTAAGTGTTGTTCTTATGGTTGGCAGGAAACAAATACGCCCGCCCCATGAGCTTTCCTCTAGCTTCCTGTCATAAGAAGGTTAAAATTTTTGTCCCCGTCTCTCTAAGACCTCCCTATTGTAGCCATAGCCTGAGATACTTTAAGATCCTTATTTGGCTCCAGGTTTATGGCACAGAAGGTTATTCCACTTGGGGAACCCTTTTGGTCCTAAGTAGAGAGAATTAACCTCTCAAAAAAAAAAAAAAAAAAAAAACCCTCCTTCTCTGTTCCCTGCCTGTGACTTTGCAGACAGTAAATGATGAGATGCTCACTCTAATGCAGGTTAATCAAATATGAGACAGTTGTATACAAACATATTCAGCATTAACAACATGGAGATATTTACTTGGCCGGGTTTTCCATTTTCACATAAAAATGCCTCATATTCGGATGCGAATTCAGGGGCGTTGTCATTGACATCCAGCACTTTAATAGCAACAGGCACTCGTGATATCTGACTGTGGTTCCCTATGGGAAGGAAAAAATAACATCAGCATTGAGGGTACTTCATTTTTAACGTGCAACTCAACTTTCTTCTTGAAAGCATGTGTGTCTGTTTCAACTTCCCTTCATTAGGGTGTTTTCAACATAGTGATGATGGAAACTGACCATTCAGTAGGAGAAAAAAAACAGCACGTGCTTGACGGCTTAAGTATAAATTAGAATTTCAAACACCATTTGCTGGAGCTTAGCTTGACAAAGACCATCTCTGAAAAACTTAGAGGTTTCCTTGATGAAGAAAGCGTTATTTTAATGATAAAATCCATTATACAAAATAAAAAAAAAATGCCCTGTGCAACAAAGATTTATCTCTTTGTTTAGCTTGGGTAGCACTCAAGCCATTTTTCTGCTATTACCGTATTTGACTGGCCATATGTTAAAGATGAACATCCAAAACCCAGGAAAAGGCCAGAACCAAATCACTGGTGGAGACAGTTTCCTTAACAATGATAAAGATAATACTAAAGAATGGGGAATCATGCCTTTGTGACTTCTATTTTTTATCAAAAATTGACCTTGGGATCTTTTTGGATAAGATAAGCCTAAGTCATTTTAATATTGTCATTTTCATAAAGATTTTCATCAGTGTAAACAGATAATAATCTTCTCATTTTTCCAGGTCAGTTCCAACAGCAGAGAATTTAATACGAAATCCTTAATCCTTAAGTCCTTAAATTTTAAAAGTTACACACACACACACACACACACACACACACGCACAGAAATCCGGTGCTCTAATACACCGGTGACTTCGGCCATGTGATGATTTTTCATTTGTAATATATGCAATACACTTTGTACCATGTAATAATCTTTTGATCTCTTGTAAATTATACAGAATGCATTGGTGATGGCCAATTCTTTACTTGTGTATCTGTGGCACTGAATATTTATATGTAAGCCAAGAGGGGGGAAGTGTGTGGCTTTTGAATGTGAAGAAACAGACTTGCATTTGATGTATCAAAGTGATCTTTGTGATAATTGATTAAATTCAGAGCTCTAAAACCTTCAAACACTAATTTTTTTCTGAAATAGGAACATAGTTCTAAAGCACACACTAAATAATCATAGCCATGTTATAAATTTATAGTTGGTTAAACCCACTGGCAATGCTACAAGATCTGAATTTAGTTAACTAGCATGGCTACTCTCCAGTATCCTAATTTGATTAACTCTGGATGAATGAATATTACCCTGTGGAATTCCTACCACCTCAGTCATGGAACATAACCTCACTTCGCCAAAATCAAGCCAATGGCCTTACATGTCTCACCTGATAAATCCCTTTTCTTTTACTATCTTATCTCTAATAAATGAATTTATTCTTCATTCAGAGAGGAACCATGGACCTCTCTAGTTTCAATGGAAAGGGAAGTTTAAAAGAAATGACAAGATCCTAAGACAAGGAGCTTATATTTTATGCTTTACCCACTTGTGTAAGGTGGAAAAATAAGGTGTAAGGTGTTTGAAATAAAGTGCAATTATATCCTTAACGATTGACACCTCTTCTCTATCGGGACCATGAGCTGAATAACAGCTGCTAGAGAGGAAAGGGAATATAGTGTTTGCGCTAAACAGCAATGCTGGGGGTCCCAGCTTAGCTTCTACTCCCCACGTGATCTTGAACAAGTGACTTAACCTCCTTTTATTCCAGAGAAAACTGAAACAGAAGAACTTTATTTCCAGACTTGGTAAAAATAGGAGAGAACATGATAGTGCTCAGATAGTGTTAGGCACATAGTCCAGGGCATTTTAGCTTGTGCTCCTTGTAACTGTCCTTATGATGAGCACCAGGCCTACTGTGTAGTCTATGCGGAGGGATAGTTACATAAGTATGTCTCATTCAATCCTATGTGAATTACAGCTCTATGGAACTATGAATCGCATTCAGTTCGATGTAATTCTCCTATTTTAGGTGGAGAGACTGACATTCACAGGAACATATGCCTTTACCAATACTATTCAGTTAAAAATTAACCCCCAGGTGTAGCTTTGGCCTCCCACACATGAGACCATTGCATATTATAGTATCGATGAAGTTCAAAACAAAATATATCTGTTTAAGGTAACTAATCATTGCCATTTCTTCAAAAACACATCCAGGTTTCTTATAAATACTGATCTCATGAGTTCCCACTATTTGAAGTTTGAGTCCAAATATCAAATGCCAGAATGGATGTATCTTTAACATTCTCAGAATTGCACTAAAAATCTGTAAGCCTCTTTGAGAGACTGACAATTTAAAGTCCATATTTTTACTCATGGTACTATTTTCCCCAAGCAGAGTCCCTTTAACTGTTCATTTCATTTTATAATTCTCTGTATCTCAACTCTACAAACTATTGATAAATTATTTATATAACATCCATTTTCTCTGTTCCACATCCTAGACCAACTCTTGTGTATATAAATGATTATAGGAGCCTTTTATTAGGTTTTTGTCTTCCATCTCTCTACCCTTCAATTAACAAATAGCCAACGATCAACATAGGCTTAATAAGCCACATATACAGAATAGACAGTGAAAACTAAGTGCACCGTCTTTGAGAAAGTACAAGGGAAAGCTGTTCTCCTTAAACATGATTTTGCTCCTTGGGAAGTAAAGAAAATGCTAACCTTATTGAGTCAGATTCACAGGCAATGGTTGCTGGGGTCAAGTCTACCAACTGATACCCTTTGTTTTCCCTCTTCGGCTGCATACATACCTGACAGGAAAACATGCATACACAGATTTTTTTTTTTCTCATTAGTTTGGCAAGGGATATTTATGCTAAATCCTGTGTTCTCCTCTCTTCTCCTGATCTCAGCATTGAAAAAAAAAAAGAAAAAGCAATTATCTCTTATATGCAGATGGCCAACGGGTGGTAAGACTCCAGCACAAAAGATAAAAGCTCCATGAGCTATTTATTGGGCTAACTCTCAACATTAAAGTAGTATACCTTTCCTGATATGTAGTGTCAGGGATAAGGTGATATTTATTCCAGGGCTCAGAACGTTGGAATAGCATCATTCTGGTTATTTTTTGGTTAGAAGTAATGTGGGATGAGGATCTGTCACTTCATACTGTTAGAAGATCCTGAACGACAGAGGTATCCAATCACGATACTTGATCTGTCCTAGCACTTCCGCAAGTCAGTGATATCTTAATCTAATGGGCAGTGGGCATTTTGTAAATGATAATAGTTTCTTCTTTGTTTTGGCCTGTGGAAAACTCAGAACTCAGTTGGAATCTGCTCATAACTAAAAAGAATCTCACGGTGTGTGCATTGTGTATTATGTTTACTGAAATTTGGTGTATTTTTTACATTTATTTAAATTTAATTGCCCAAATTTACTAAATTAATTACTTCTTATATTAGATAAATTGGATATATTTTTAGGTGTTTCCTTTTAATTTAGTAGCTTACAGTATGTCTGATTGAAAGAAGATAAAGAAAACCTAAACTATGTACCCTGGCACTGAAAAAGGATATGCTAGTGGATTATGACAAGACAGAATTTCTGTAGCCTTAGTGGCTCCATAAAACATACTGCACCCTAACTAACAATGTAGCATAATCCCTTCTCTTTATAACTGTTGATTCCTTGTTAGCCTTTAAGATTCAGCACAAACTACATCTATTCTCAAAAGCCTTTTTAACAAACAATTGAGTTTTTTTTGGTTTTGTTTTCGTTTTTAAGGATTTATTTATTTGACAGAGAGAGAGAGCTAGTGAGAGAGGGAACACGAGCAGGGGGAGTGGGACAGGAAGAAGCAGGCTCCCAGCGGAGGAGCCTGATGTGGGGCTCGATCCCAGGACTCTGGGATCATGCCCTGAGCTGAAGGCAGGCACTTAACTAACGACTGAGCCACCCAGGCGCCCCTGGGGATTTTTGTTTTGTTTTTGTTTGTTTGTTTGTTTTGGTTCCTTTTTGACTTGTGGCATGCCAGCATGAGGAGCAACCCCATCCCATTTCCCAGAAAAACTGGTAAAAAAAAGAAGGGTGTATATTTTAAGTTCTTTGGAAAAGGTCCTAAGGGCATATAGCCAATAAAAACATTTATTCAAGAAAATCTACAAGACGTTGGTAAGATAGTCTGTGGCATTTGAAACAACACTAGCTTACTCCCCCTACTCTTAGAGGTCAGGAAGATGAGAAATACCCTCTGACTAACACAGGGCTCCCTCTCCCCAAAGCTGCTAGTCAAGGGCTCTATATCCAGGAAGGACAGAATGTTAGCATTTCTCTTCCTGCTCAGATCCCTGTTGCTGAGACTAAGTTTTGGGCAACTGCAGGTGGGCTTACCTTCTTCCAC
The DNA here is from genome assembly GCF_017311325.1 of Ursus maritimus. Taxonomy (NCBI): domain Eukaryota; kingdom Metazoa; phylum Chordata; class Mammalia; order Carnivora; family Ursidae; genus Ursus; species Ursus maritimus. The sequence continues at coordinate 17,916,603 of NW_024424341.1, forward strand.
CAAGTCCCTACTTGTGGGACGCAGTTCTACATTGAACAAGGCATCCCTGAGAATCCTGGGCCCTGATCTTCTTTGCCATGGCTCATAAAGAGAGGTTTCATGCTGAGAGAAGTGAACCAAGAAGACTCAAGGCTACTGCTCTCCACCCCCCACCCCCTGACTGACACACACACACACACACACACACACACACACCCT
>NW_024424341.1:17916805-17994602 GCF_017311325.1 Ursus maritimus
CACACCTAAATGTTATTAGGAAATGTTCCTAGGAAAGAAGTTTCAGAGCCATGGCTCAGTCCTTCGGTCTGGCGATGGGAAGGAGGGTGAACCATAAAGCAGACAGCTCTGAATCTTTTAGAAAGAGCTGATAGCCTTTTAAAGGAATGTGGCAAAGTTGAAGCCCAGTGATGATCTCAAAATAGTGGACATTTTTGCTAGTTGGTAGAAACAGAGGAGATAAGGAGTTCTTTGTGACTGAAGAGCTCCAGTCTGTCTCAGTCTTCACAGGCATATTTCTTCCCCTTAGCGCATCCTCTACTTTTCTGTCTGTAATAAAAACACTTGTTACTAGATCCTACCCAGGTAATCTAGGATGATGTCGTTTTACAATCTCTAACTTAATCACATCTGCAAATACCCTTTTTCCAAATAGCACATGCGTGGGTTCCTGGGGTTAGGACCTGGACATATCTTTTGGGGGGCCACCATTTAAGCCACGATAGTTCCTCTTCCCAAAAGCTAGGACATTTGTGATTGAATAGGATGATATTCTCCCAAACCTGTTCCTGCCATGAGAAACAAGGATATGTGAAATTAATTTAGTTGTACATGCTTATTTGAATTCGTTCTTCAACATAACAAAAGCTCAAAGAGGTTTAAAAAGCTCATAACTCCCTCGTGAGATTTTTGTCATTCATTCATTTATTCTTTCATCATTCTTTAGTATTCTAGTAAATAATTTCATTTGTATTCCCAGTTATAAGCAAAGTTATAAGCAAGGAATCCACAGTACCCCCGCAGCTACAGTATGGTTAGTTTATATCTTCATCTATCCTGCAAAATATTCCTTTACAAAATGCTGCAGAAGAACACAGGAGGCAGAGACATTTAAACGAGGAAAGGACCTTTGAATTAGCTTTAAATAATGAATAGAAGTACCCTAGGTAAAGAAAGGTGAAGCAATCTTTCAGACAGAGTTAGCCACATTCAAAAAGGCCCAGAAGCCCAGAGAGGATGCCATCACCAATAAATCAGTAGCCCCAGTGAGCTGATGGTGACACCAGGACACAAAGTTGAGGCCAAATCAGGAAGAGTCCTGTGTCATATGCTAATGAGTATGGGCTATGTCATGTGATCATGGTCAAGCCATTAAAGTATTCTTGATGAGATTTACAATTTTAAAATGTTAGCATAAAGCAGACAGGCAAGAAAAGTTAGGTTTGTTTTGGTTTGGTTTTCCTAAGTATATGAGTATCTCAGAAATATACTGATTATTTCTCGAAAGTGTTAAAACTGGGAGAAAAACAATAAAATAAGCAAGAAAACTAGTGCCTCATGTCCCCCAAATAACCCCAAATGTGTTCCCATTATCTACATTAGATTGAAATTATTGCACGTGTCATATTTAAGTGCTGAAGATTCACTTTTATCTAAACTAATGAAATGATGGCAGTTCAAATTTTAAAGATATTATAGAGCAATAAAATTAATTAGATAAGCTTCTGAGGAAATTATTCATGTCCTTTGTGACTGGCCCCAAAATGTTTGCCTTTCATCTGATACACAAACATTAAGTATAAAGATATTATAATTAGAAAATTGATTAGCATTCATTAAAGATTAATTTTCTAAACACAAGAGATGCGACACAGTGGTCTGGAAGGAAAAGCCCGTTTCAAATGGCCACAAAAGTCAGACTGTTTTCACATACGATGGGAGGAAAAAAAAAATGAAATGGCACCTCGTGTAAACAACTCCTTGACTTCTACCATTTGAATCGTAGTGACTTCCTGTCACCTCTCTGTCACAGAGCCTCATGAATTGCCCATTAATTTTGCCCTTTTATAATCAAAGGTAATGGAATACTGCCAAGTCTAAGTTACTTGGGAATTTGCTTCTAACTAGTTTCCATGAGCTGTTTTTGCAGGCATCGATTGAAATAAACAGCCTCTCCTTTTCAGACTATAAGAGAAAAAAAAAAATGATTTGACAAATTTAGATATACTGGTGGGGCTCAATAAATAATTCTTGAGCCTTCTACAAGGAGAAGGGTGGAAGCCATGAGCACTAAATTACAGTCAACAGGGGAATGCAAAATAAGAGAATTTATAATTGAATAGGGATGAGAGGAATGGTGGAGGTTTATAAAATAGGAAGGGAGGAACTGAATATGTGATAGAAAAGATAGCAAGTTAGGAAACTTAAAACTGTTGAGAATGTGAAAGTCTTGGAAAATAATTTCAGCAGCAGATTTCAGCTCTCTCATGGTGAAAGATAAAACTTTTTGAGATCTATTATGCCCATCAATAAGATAATTTCTAAATTGCTCGTAGCTGGTTTAGCAATCCATAGGTTATTAAATAGGAACAACTTAGAATATAATTAACCAATGGATACCAGCAGGTACAAATAATGCTCCTGGGGATATTAGGTTTTCTCTTGACAATATTATTCTCGTGTGTTACCCTTTCACTATCACAGCAACAGTTTTGATGGGTTGGTTCAAACAGTCTTTTGACCCCCTCCAGTATATACCAAGAAATTTCTGCCTTCTAAAAGGCATCGTGGGAGCAGTTAACCGCCAGAATTGTCATAATTTTTTGTCGTTGTATTGTGAAAATTTCAGCAAGCCAGACTACGAAGAGGAGACATTCTGTTTTACTCCTTAAAAACCTCTGTCATATTTACAGAGTAATTTAGAATTAAATTGGAACTTCAGTCAGATGGGGGCTTTAGTATCGAATAAATAAAGCTCATAAGGCATACTTTTCTATTGCCTAAATAGTAGTGTTCTCAAGAATGGGAGAAAAGTGCTGTCTGTGTCTGAGAAAGTTGTGGACTTAGACATATTTCAAAATGGCTTCAACTGCCTGGAGAAAATGACCCCTAAGGGTGACTTTGGTTCAAGTCTTCACTGACCCCTGTCTCGTTTTCCTAACTGACTGCTAAAAAGCATGCTACCTGGCTATGCCATTTTCAAACGCTCTCCAAATGGGGAGAAAATGTGCAGCTCCCTTATTTATTATATTGATCTTCTGTGAGTCTGGAAATTGTGGAGTCCTGCATAACCGTGTGGCAAGTTCTCCACTCCACCCTTTTCCTACCTACCTACAGTAACCCTCATTAGCCTTTCCTCAGATCAAGAGGTGAGGTCCTTAAAACTAAGTAATTTATGGTTGTTAAATTTTGATGCCACGGGAAAAAGTTTTCAAGCCATTTACATGAGCACTAACTTATAGTATTTTTATTAAATGTAAAACTTTTAACAGTCACATTCTAAATAAAGAAAACATCTATGACTATTTATAAATGAAAAATCAGTAGTAATGAGAAGAGAGCTATTACATTTTCCATCTTTCTGTTAAAATTTATTATAAAATATTACTTGTTTTTAATTGATGAGGCTTACAAATTGGGTTTCTTCTGTTGTCTATATGCTTTTTTGTTTTGTTTTTACTTGTACGTGTGTATGCATGTGTGCTTTTTAGTTTGTTTTGTTTGAGGTGTTGCTCCATTTACTGAGTATTGTTTTTGTCCAATTTGTGACTCAAATACTGACTTTTTCTGGTACAGTCCTAAATACATATTTCTAGCTTTTTTACACAACTCCTCTTTCTCCCAATTGTAACAGAGAAGGAAATAAAATTCTGTGTTGAGTTTATAACTCCCATGTCCTCTTTGATAATCTAAGTAAGTCTTCTTTGCAGAAATCTCTCATTCTACTCTGCCAACAAAATTGCATTATACCTCTGTTACCAAATCCTCAGTGGTTTTTCTTTTCCGTCTAATTATTTCAAACAGGATTGATTCAAGATTATTGGAACTGAATATCTGGCAGTTACTTTGACAATGCAATTCAGTTTAAATCCCTTATATATTCAAATCTTAATTAGAGAGACTCACACTTAAAGAGGGATTAATGTAAAGATGTATCCAATATTCCATTTAAAGGTTCATTCAGTACCAGCTTACAACAATAGTTGCGCCCCAGTACATGGACATGCATACATGCACACAAGACCACATACACTTTACTAGAGAAGAAAACTAATACTGTAAACTACCCAATATTTGTTGCATGATCTGTTATGTACCATATCTTTGGGTTTTGTTGGGTTACTATGAAGATACTTTCTCTCAAATGTAAATATGATCTCAGGGTATGTAACGACTGAAATCAACCTGTATAACTGAACTATCTTAGTAGGTAGTAAAGAAGTGTCCATTCTTGAACATCCAATGAGTCTAAAATAATGGTATATTATATAGACTCCAGTCATCTTGTCCACACTTACTCAAAGCTAGGAAGGGGTAAAGTGGAAATGTGAATCCAGGGCAGTGTGACCAACAAAAAAGGAAACAAATAGAAACAAAACTAATTACTAAAATATAATACTTAGGAAACAAAATCCTAGAGTAGAACATTTTCAATATGAATCGCTCCTCAAATAATATGACCATAATAAACCAATAAACAATATTTTAAAAGGTTCAATATTTCCATTAACATGAAATGTTCTATTAGTGAATTTATATACATAAATAATAATCATGTATATAAATAACATAGTAGCCATATTAAAAAGAAAATCCTGGGATGACTCCCTTAAGTTTTCTGTGTGGGGTCAACTTTTGCACTTGAAGTCAGCTATGCAAACAATAAGCCTATTCCAGTAGAATTTTATAAAACAAACAAACCCCTGTAACCACCATCCAGATCAACACATCCAGCATAACCAGCTCCCCCAAAGCCTCTCATGTACCCCATGCCAGTCATTGTAACTCTTAGGGTAACCTCTTCTCTTAATAGGACATTAATTTGCCTTTCTTCAGAATGTTATAAAATTTGAATTAATATATCGTACACACTGGCTTCTTTATCTCAATATGATATTTGTAAAGTGATTCCCATAGTTGTATGTAACTATAGTTGATTTTTCCCATTGTTTGGAAAATAATTTCACTGAACAAATATACCACAACTTATTTATTCTCTTACTGGTGGATATTTGGGTATTTCAGTTTCAGGCTGTTTGGAAAGTACTACTATAAATATTTTGAGTCTATCTTTAGGTGCACGGATCCGTGAATTGAGCTACACTGCATACTTAGGAATAAAGTGAAAGATGATAGGATATGCATTCTTTCAACTTCAGTGTATGTGTCCAAATATTTTTCTAACGTGGATGTACCACTTTACACTCAGACCAGCAATGTGTTTTATAAAAGTTCAGGCTGCTGCAAGTCTTGAACCACACTTGGTAAAGCTAGTTATTTATTATTCATTTTAAATTTGATCCATTGTAGAGATGTGAAACTGTATTTCGCTTAGGTCCTAACTTGCAATATCTTGATGCCTTGATGCTAAGAAACTATGATGGTAATATGTCTGCTTGGATATCCTCTTCTGTGAAGTCCCTGTTCAGGTTCTTGTCATTTTGTAATGGGGTTGTTGATGTTTTTCTAATTGGTATGCACATTAGTCATTATGAATATGAGTCCTTTGCTACATGGGGTATCACCATACCTCCTCTCACTGTGTGGCTTGATTTTTCACTTTCTTAGGAGATGCAACTTCTTTAATTTCTCTCACTAATGTTTTCTAGTTTTCTGTTCAAAGATCTTACACTTAATTCTTTAGATTCTGTTACTATTTAATTGAAGTTTTTTTACTATTATAAGTAGTATCTTTATTTTCTCTATTACTAGAAAATAAAGTCTAATTATTTTAGAACTATAATAATCACGTAAACTTATAATAGTTTAACTGTGGACTTCTTTTTCATTTTTATGCATTCTACTCAATCATGTTGTCTGTGAAGAGTGACAACTTTATTTCTCCCTTTCCAATATTTTCACTTTTATTTCTTGCTTGTATCTTACTGTACTGGCTAAAACCTTCAGTATAATTGAATGAAGTACCAATAGTAGACAACCTTATCTCATTTCTAATTTCAGGGAGAAAGCCTTCACTCTTTTATACCATTAGATCTCATAATTGCTATGTGTTGGGTTTTTTTTTTTTTTTTTTGGTACCAACCCTTTATCAGATTAAATGCCCTGCTATTTCTAGGGTGCAAAGAGTTTTTTTCATGAACAAGAAATGGATATATATACTTTTCTGCATCTATTGAGATCGATGCTAGGATTTTAGGTTTTTTTTCTCAATATTTTAATTTTCAATAATAGATTTTTTTTTTCAAACGTTACAACCTGTCCTTGTATTACCTGGTTGTAATAGTGTATTTTTCTATTAGTGGAATTGATATGCTAATATGCTACATAGAATTTTGTTTATGAGAAGCAGATTAAGTCTCCATTCTTGTAATATGCTCATCAGGTTCTGGTATTAAGATTAGGCTGGCTTCGTGACATGAGGTAAAAAATGCTCCGTCTTTTACTTCTCTCTGATAAAGCTTGTGTCTGGTTCATTTGGGCATGACGATTTGTGTTAAAAGTTAGTAATTATGGATTCAGTTTATTCAGGAGAGAAAGTGATAAACCTGTTTTCGCTTTTCTATTATTGCAAAGACTACATTTTTAACCTATTAGCCTATTTCATATGTAGTTTACACTTCATGGGCATAAGTTCATAATGTCCAATTATTACCTTTTTTAACATCTATAGAGTCTGTAATAATGTCCCCATCTTCATTTCTGATATTGGTAACTTGTACCTTTTCTATTTTTCCTTGCAAGATTGGGTCAACTTTATTCATCTTTACCAATGACCAGCTTTTGTTTTTGTTGAATTTCTCTATGGTATCTGTTTCCAATTTCACTATATTCTATCCTATGTTTATTTATAAAGATTTATTTATTCAAGAGAGAGAGAGACAGCGTGGTGGGGAGGGATCAAGGGAGAAGGAGAGAGAGTCTCAAGCCGACTTTGTGCTGAGTGTGAGCTTGACATGGAACTAGAATTTAAGACCCTGAGATCTTGACCTGAGTGAAAACCAAGACTTCAATGCTTAACTGACTGTGCCCCCCAAGCACCCCTTACCTTACATTTGTTTCCACATTTCTACTAGTTTTTAGATTTCTGTTCACTTTTAGCCTATTGGAAGTGGGTGCTTAGGTAACTGATTTTTAGCATTTCTTTTTTTCCAGTATAGGCATTTTAGGCTCGTTTTCCTCTAGGCTCTGTAGTGGCTACATCCCACAAGCTTTCCCATGTTATGATTTTGTTATCTTTCATTTTTAAAACATGCTAATTTCCTTTGTGATTTTATTCTGTTTCCATGGATTAATTAGAAGTGTATGGCTTAATTTCCAATACTTGGAGTGTGTGTGTGTGTGTGTGTGTGTGTGTGTGTGTGTGGCTTTTTTTCTTTTTTTCCTGGCTGAATTCCATTGTGTTAGCATGTGAAAAGCATACTCTGCCTGTGTTGAGCCCAGCTTTTGGACATTTTGGGTAAATATTTCAAGTGTGTTGAACCAGAACATTTTATGTAATATTGAGTGCAGTGTTTTAGACATTTCATTTAGAATGTTAAATTGACAGTATTCAAACGCTATCCTTGTAATTTTGTTTTTTGGTGGTTTTTGTTTTGGTTTTTTGGGGGGGCTACTTGTTTAGTAGGGAGTTGGGGGTTAAACTCTTTATCTACAAATGTTGATTTGTTTATTTTTGTTTCTGTCAATATTTTTTTTACTTTATATACTTGGGAAATACATTATTAGGAACACATGAATTTAAGATTTTTATATCTTCCTGCTGAACTTAATCATTGATCATTATGAAAATTTTCTCTTTATTTTTGGTAAAATTTCTTTCGTCTTACTCTGTAGCTGAACTACTTTGCTTTGGTTTGAATTGGCATCATTGAGCTTCCTTTAATCCCCCGAGTCCTTATGTGTCCTTAATTGATTTCTCTTGTGTGTGGAATTTAAGAAAGAAAATAAATGAACATATGGGAAGGAAAAAAAAAAAAACCCACAAGAGTTAAGAGACTCTTAACCATAGAGAACAAACTGAGGGTTGCTGAGGGCAGGGGGATGGGGAATGGGCCAAAAGGGTGATGGGCCTTAAGGAGGGCACTTACTATGATGAGCACTGGGTGTTAAATTTAAAGGATGAATCACCAAATTCTGCTCCTGAAACCAGTATTACACTATATGTTAACTAAATACAATTTTTAAAAAATTTGGGGGGAAAATGTTATCAGAACAGATAAGAAATGTGATTCAAATATTAGTTGCCTTTTATTCTGGTCTAAAAATTAAAGAATATTAAAGTATGTAGCTTACTAACATTTAGTGTGATTGATTATGTATCTGGGTTTTAATTTCTTTTCTTTTTTTTTTTTTTTTTTTAAAGATTTTATTTATTTATTTGACAGAGATAGAGACAGCCAGCGAGAGAGGGAACACAAGTAGGGGGAGTGGGAGAGGAAGAAGCAGGCTCATAGCAGAGGAGCCTGACGTGGGGCTCGATCCCAGAACGCCGGGATCACGCCCTGAGCCGAAGGCAGACGCTTAACCGCTGTGCCACCCAGGCGCCCCCTGGGTTTTAATTTCTTATGCCTTTCCTTCATCACTTTATTATTTTTCCTGTCTATATTCTTTTGGATTGATAAATTTTAATTTTTCCATTTCCCCATTAGCCAATTAGTTACATAGACTTCTTTTTTTTTAATGATTTTTTATTATATTATGTTAGTCACCATACAGACTTCTATTAACATTATTTTAGTTGTAACCTTAAATATCATATTCATTTATTGTTTTTTATATTAATAGCAGTATATGAACATACAGTGTTTTTTAGTTTCAGTTTACAATATAATGACTCCACAATTCTATATATTACTCAGTGCCTGTCAAGATACGTGTACTCTTGATCCCCTTCATCTATTTCACCCATCCCCCTGCTCCCAGCTCACCTCCGGTAACTATCTGTTCTCCATAGTTAAGAGTCTGGTTTTTGGTTTGTCTATTTCCCTTTGATAGTTTGTTTTGTTTCCCAAATCCCACCTATGAGTGAATTCATATGGTATTTGTCTTTCTCTGACTGATGTCATTCAGCATTATAGTCTCTAGATCCATCTATGTCGTCACAAATGGCAAGATTTTGTTCTTTATTATGGCTGAATTTTGTATATATATATATGTATGTATATATGTATTTAATACATATAAATATTAATTATGTATATTTTATAAATGTCAAATATATAGATATAGATATGTACAGGCAAACACTTCTTTATCCATTCATCTATCAGTGGGCAGTTGGATTGCTTCCAAAATTCGGCTATTGTAAATAATGCTACGGTAAATACAGGGGGCCACATATCTTTTCAAATTACTGTTTTTGTATTCTTTAGGTAAATACCCAGTAGTGTGATTAATGGGTCATAGTGTAGTTCCATTTATAATTTTTTCAGGAACCTCCATACTCTTTACCACAGTCGCTGCACCCATTTGCATTCCTACCAACAGTGCACAAAGGTTCCTTTTTTCCCCACATCCTCGGCAAAACCTGTCGTTTGTTGTTTTTCAGTTTAGCCATTCTGACAGGCATGATGGGATGTCACATGGTCGTTTGGTTTGCTTTTCCTTGATGATGAGTGATGTTGAGCATCTTTTCATGTGTGTGTCGGCCATCTGTATTTCTTCTTTGGAGAACTCTCTGTTCATGTGTTCCACCAATTTTTTTTAAATGGATTATTTGGGTTTTGTGTGTTGATTTAAGTTATTTTTACATTTTGGATAACAACTCTTTATCAGCTATATCATTTGCCATTCAGTGGGCTGTCTTTTAGTTTTGTTGATAGTTTCCTTTGCTATGCAGAGCTTTTTTTTTCTGATGTAGTCGAACAAAATATTTTTGCTTTTATTTCCCTTTCCTGAGGAGATACATCCAGGAAAATGTTGGTAAGGCCAAGTTCAGAGAAATTACTGCCTGTGCTTTCTTCTAGGATTTTTAGTTTCTGGTACCTCAAATAGGTCCTTAATCCATTTTGATTTTTTTGTGTATGATGAAAGACAGTCATCCAGTTTCATTCTTTTGCATGTAGCTGTCCAGACTTCCCAGCACCATTTGTTAAAGAGACTGTCTTTTTCCCATTGTATATTCTTGCCTCCTTTGTCAAAGATAATTGACCATATAATTGTGGGTTTAATTCTGGGTTTTCTACTCTGTTCCATTGATCTATTTGTCCATTATATTTTTGTGTGTACCAATAGCACACTGTTGTGATTACTACTGCTTTGTAGTATAACTTGATGTCTAGAATTGTGATGGCTTCAGCTAAGCTTTTCTTTTTCAAGATTGCTTTGGCTATGGGGAGCCGGGGTGGCTCAGTGGGTTAAGCACCTGACTCTTGATTTCAGTTCAGGTCATGATCTCAGTGTTGTGATACTGTGCCCTATGTTAGGCTCTACTCTGAGCATGGAGCCTGCTTGAAATTCTCCCTCTACGCCTCCCCCCCCCCCCAGCTTCCACTTTCTCTCTCTCTTAAAATTTTTTTTAAAAAAGCTTACTTTGGTTATTTGGGGTCTTTCATGGTTCCATGCAAACTTGAGAATTATTTGTTCCCACTCTGTGAAAAATGCTGGTGGTATTTTGATAGGGATTACAAACTGTAGATTGCTTTGGGTAGTATAGACATTTTAACAATATTTGTCTTCTAGTCCATGAGTATTTAATGTCTTTCCATTTACTTGTGTCTTTAATTTGTTTAATCAGTGTTACATAGTTTTCAGAGTACAAGTCTTTCACCTCCTTGGTGAAGTTTATTCCTAGGCATTTTATTACTTTGGGTGCAATTATAAATGGAATATTTATCTTAATTTCTCTTTCTACTTCATTATCAGTGTATAGAGATTCATTTGATTGCTGTACATTGATTTTGTATCCTGTGACCTTACTGAATTCATTTCTTAATTGTAGCAGTTTTTGGTGGAATCTTTAGGGTTTTCTCTATACAGTATAATGTCAACTGCAAATAGTGGACATTTTACTTCTTTACCAGTCTGGATGTGCTTTTGTTTCTTTTTGTTGTCTAATTAGTGAGTCTAGGACTTTCCATACTACATTCAATAAAAGTGATGAACAGCCTTCTCTTGTTCCTGACCTTAAGGGAAAAGCTCTCCATTTTTCCCCACTGAATATGATATTCACTGTGGGTTTTTTGTAGATAACCTTTATTAAGTTGAGGTCTGTTCCCTCTAAACCTACTTTGTTGAGGGTTTTTATCATGAATGGATATTATAGTTTGTCCAGTGCTTTTTCTGCATATATGGAAATGATCATATGGGTTTTATGCTCGTTCTAAATGATGTCATGACATTAATTTTGCAAATATTGATAAATATTCAGTAAATCCCAGTCGATTGTGGTGAATTAATTTTTTAAATGTATTACTGTGTTCACTGATAGTATTTTACTGAGGATATTTGCATCTGTGCTCATCAGAGATATTGGCCTACAATTCTTTTTTACTGGTGTCCTGATCTAGTTTTGGTATCAGGGTAATGCTGGCCTCATAATGAATTTGGAGGTTTTCCTTCATCTTCAATTTTTTGCAGTAGTTTGAGAAGCAGAGATATTAACTCTTCCTTCAGTGTTTGGTAGAAATGAGCTGTGAACCTGTCTGGTCCTAGACTTCGGTTTGGTGGGAGTTTTTGATTACTGATTCAATTTCATTGCTGGTAACTGGTCTGTTCAAATTTTCTATTTCTTTCTGTTTCCGCTTTTTTAAGTGATAGGTTTCTAGGAATTTATTTCTTCCAGGTTGTTGAATTTGTTGGCATAAAATTTTTCATAATATTCTCTTATAATCCTTCCTATATCTGTGGTGTTGGTTGTTACATTTCCTCTTTAATTTTTGAATTTGAGTCCTCTCTCTCTCTCTCTTTAATGATTGTGAATAAAGTTAATCAATTTGTTGATCTTTCCAAAGAACCAGCTCCTGGTTTCATTGATTATCCTTTCTATTCTATTCTATTCTATTCTATTCTATTCTATTCTATTCTATTCTATTCTCCTTTCAGTTTCCACTTGTTTCTGCTCTAATCTTATTTCCTCCCTTCTGCTGGTTTTGAGTTTTGTTTGTTCTTTTTCTAGGTCCTTTAGGTGTAAGGTTAGGTTGCTTGAGATTTCTCTTGCTTCTTGAGGTAGGCCCTGTATTGCTATAAATTTCGTTCTAAGAAGCACTTTTGCTGCATCCTAAAGATGTTTGGACCACTGTGTTTTCATTTTCATTTTTTTTACATGTAACTTTTTATTTCTTCTTTGTTTTCTAAGTTTACCCTTTCATTGTTTAGTAGCATGTTATTTAAACTCCACGTACTTTGCACTCTTTCTAGACTTCCTCTTGTGGTTGATTTCCAGTTTCATAGTGTTGTGTTCAGAAAAGATGCACAGTATGACTTGGATCTTTTTGAATTTATTTTACTTCCTTTGTGGCCTAATACGTGATCTATTCTGGAGAATGTACCATGTGCACTTGAAAAAAATGTATATTCTGCTATCTAGGAGGAAAAGTTCTAAAGAAATCTGTTAACTTCACCTGGTCCGAGGTGTCTTTCAAAGCCACTGTTTCCTTGTTGATTGCATGGATGATATATCCATTGATGAAGGATGGGGTGTTGAAGCCCCTTACTGTTATTGTATTGCTATCAATCCGTTCCTTTTATGTTTCTTATTAACTCCTTTATGTATTTGGGTGCTCCCATGTTGGGTGCTTAAATATTTACTATTGTCATATCATCTTGCTGGATTCTTCCCTTTAAAATATAGTGTCCTTTGTCCCTTGTTACGGTCTTTGTTTAAAATCTATTTTGTCTGATGTTGGTATTGTTAACCTGGCTTTCTTTTCACATCTATTTGCATGATAACGTGGTTTCCACCCCTTCACTTTCAATCTGCATGTCTTTAGGTCTGAAATGAGTCTCTTGTAGACAGCATACAGATGGATTTTGCTTTTTTATCCATTCTGTCACTAATGTCCTCTTATTGGAACATTTAGTCCACTTACATTCAAAGTAATGATTGATAGGTATGTATTGCCATTTTCGTTATTTGTTCTATGCTTGTTTTTATAGTTCTGTTCCTTTCTTCTCAGGCTGTCTTCTTTCAATTAGTTGACTTTCTTCAGTGGTACCTTTAGATTCCTTTCTCTTCATTTCATGTTATTACTGGTTTTTTATTGTTGGTTACTGTTAGGAATATATATGATATCGTATAAATATTACAATCTATATTAAATTGATGGTGCTTAAGTTTGAACTCATACTTCACTCATCTCCACCCCTCCCAACACACACATTTTAGGTAAATGTATCACACTTGATACCCTTTTACTTTTTGAGTCCCTTAACTGATTTTTACAGATAAACTTATTTTTACTGCTTTCTACTTTTTACATTACTTACTCGGGGTTTTCCTTTCCACTCAGAGTCCCCTTTATCATTTCATGTAGTGATCGTTTAGTGGTCATAAACATCTTAATGCCCCCCCCCCCCGGAAACTCTTTATCTTTCTTTCTCTTCTGAACGATAGCCCAGTTGAATCAGGTGTTTTTGGCTGCCGATTTTTCCCTTTCAGTACTTTGAATATATTCTGCCACTCCCTTCTGGCCTGCAAAGTTGCTCCTGAAAAATCAGCTGATAGCCTTATGGGGTTTCCCTTATATGTAAGTGTTTTCTCTTGTTGGTTTTAAAATTCTCATTTTATCACTATTTTTTGCTGTTTTGTTACATGTCTGTAGTGAGGAGTGGACCTCATCGTAGTGAGGTCTGTGGACTGAGGTGTGCACCTCATTTGGGTTGAAATTGTTGGGGGCTCTCTGTGCCTATTGGATCTGGATATCTGTTCCCTTACCCAGATTAGGGAACTTTACAGCCATTATTTCTTCAAATGAATTTTCTGCCCTGTTTTCCCTCTCTTCTTCTTCTGAGATCCCTATAAGGTGAATGTTCCTAGGTTTGATGGAGTCACTGAGTTCCCTATGTCTATTCTCATTTTGCATGATTTTGTTCTCTCCCCTGCTCCGTCTACTTTGCCATATATTACACCAAGTATATTTTAAATTTCATTTATTGTGTTCTTCATCTCTGATTTGTTCTTCCTTTCTAATCTCTTTGCTAAGGCCCTCACTGATAACCTCCAGTCTTCTGTCAAATCCAGTGAGTATCTTGATGATCATTACTTTAAATTCTCCATCAGGCATATTACTTATCACTGTATGCTTAGATCTCTTGCTATGATCTTGTCCTGTTCTTTTATTTGGGACATATTCCTCAGACTCCACATTTTGTCTGATTCACTGTGTCTGTTTCGGTGTGTTAGGAACATCAGCTACGTCTCCTGTTCTGGAAGTAGTGATCTTTGGAAGAACAGGTCCTACACTGCCCTGCAGTGCAGTGGCCCCCGTTCACCAGGATCTGGCACTTCAGGGGTATCTCCCATGTATGTTTTGTGCATCCTCATGTTGTAGACAAGGTGCCTTTCCTTCAGTCTTGTTGTCTGCAGTGGCTCCTTTCCTGTTGGGGACAGGATTTTTCCCCGTAGTGCTAGTGGGCTAGTCCAAGGCTGCCTTGGGCTTTGGGTGAGTGAGACCAGGTTATCTGCCACAGATGCAGTAGCACCAAACTGCAGGGTGCTTTTCCTGTGTTGTCCCCTGAGAAGTCTTTGTTGGTTGACAGGGCCTGCAGTCAGACAAGCTGTCTGACCCCAGCCCACTGCTGGGGCTACCGTTGGTCTGGTGTGTATGTCGATCTTTCCCCCTCCCCAGGGCAAGAGTCACTCTGGATTGGTGCTGCCCCCTGTTGGGCAGCTTCCATGCTTCCAGGCTCCTGGCACCACATTTGGTAGACTCTGGCCACAAGCATATTGGTGGTGGGGATTGGGGATCCATGATGTGTGTGGAGGTGGGGCATGCAGTCGCAGCATTGTCTTCATGCCAGTCCTCTGTGAGAGGGGACCTACTGCTGCCCTGACTAGGCCAGCTGTGTGAGTGGAGGTGGATCTGCAGTTTCAGAGGGCAGGAGGCACAATGTTAGCAAGATCTGTGGTGGTCCTCTGTGGAAGGGGCCTGTAGTACCCAGACCAAGGCATGCCTGCTGGAGGCAGCATGTCCACAGAAGGGGGTGGGCAGTGGCAGTGCAGTGTAAGCAAGTTAGGTAGCAAGTATCTGCTCTGTGCTGGTGATCCCAGGTGGTCCTGTGTCAATGCTAGGGGATGGGGATGGGAAATGGTGCATGCCAACTCGTTTGTTCCTGGAGAATTCTTGGAAGAATCTCTGCGCCACTATGATATGCTGAGATTAATAATCCACTCCCACATCTCTATGCTCTAGATGTTTTTCAGACTTCTGCTTCTGGGCTATATCTACGCAGGCTGTTTGTTGTGCTTTCTCTTTCAGGGCAGAGATTCAGTCTCCTCAGGCCATCCTGGCTCTCCCAGAGCTGAGTCTCATTTTTTTTTTTTTAAGTTTTTATTTTAATTTACCAGTATAGTTAACATACAGTGCTATATTAGTTACAGGTGTACAATATAGTCATTCAGCAGTTCCACACATCGCCCAGAGCTCTTCACTTATTTCACCCATCCACCCACCAACCCCTCCTCTGGCAACCATCAGTTTGTTTTCTGTAGTTAAGAGTCTGTTTCTTGGTTTTGTCTGTCTTTCTCGCTTTTTGCTTTGCTTCTTTGTTTCTTAAATTTCACCTATGATTGAAGTCGTTTGGTATTTGTCTTTCTCTGACTTTTTAAACTTAGCATTATACTCCCTAGCTTCCTGTCGTTGCAAATGGCAAGATTTCACTGTTTTTATGGTTGAATAATACTCCATCGCACAGATATAGAGTGTGTGTGTGTGTGTGTGTGTGTGTGTGTGTGTATAAAATCACTTCTTTAATCCATTCTTCAACTGATGGACACTTAGGCTGCTTCTGTGTTTGGGCTATTGTAAATAATGCTGCCATAAACATAGCGGTGCATGTATCTCTTTGAATTAGCATTTGCATGTGTGTGCATTCATGTGTGTGTGGGTTTGTTTGCTTTTCCCCCAGAGAGTGAGAGTTCAAGCAGGTTGGAGTGGGGCAGAGAGAGAGAAAGGTGATCTTAAACAGGTTCCACACTCAGTGAGGAGCAGGACACAGGGCTTGATCTCATGACCCCCTGAGATCATGACCTGAGCTGAAATCAAAAGTGGGACACTTAACCCACTGAACCACTCAGGCATCCCTGTATTTTTGTGTTTTTAAAGTAAATACTAAGTAAAGTGATTACTAGATCATAGAGTAATTCTATTTTTGACTTTCTGAGGAATTTTCACATTGTTTTTTACAGAGTGTCTGTAGCAGTTTGCATTCCCTCTAATAGTACACAAGGGTTCCTTTTTCTCCACATCCTTGCCAGACCTTTTTTCTTGTGTTTTTGATTTTAGCCATTCTGACAGTGTGAGGGGATATCTCATTGTGATTTTGACTTCCATTTCCCTAATGATCAATGAAGCTGAACATGTTTTCACGTGTTTGTTGGCCACTTGTATGTTTTCTTTGGAGAGATGTCTATTCATGTGCTCTGCCCATTTTTAATTGGATTATTTGTTTTTTGGGTGTTGAATTGTATAAGTTCTTTATATATTTTGGATACTAACCCTTTATCACATACATCATTTGCAAATATCTTTTCCCATTCTGTAGGTTGCCTTTAAGGTTTATTGTTTCCTTTGCTGTGCAGAAGCTTTTTATTTTGATGGAGTCCCGATAGGTTACCTTTGCTTTTATTTGCCTTGCCTTAGGAGACCTATCTAGAAAAATGTTGCTATAGGCAAGATCGGAGAAGTTACTGCCTATGCTTTCTTCTAGGTTTTTAATGCTTTGAGTTATCACTTATAGGTCCCAAATGTATTTGTATTTATTTTTGTGTATGGTGTCAGAAAGTGGTGTGGTTTAATTCTTTTGCATGTAGCTGTCCAGTTTCTCAACATCATTTGTTAAAGAGACTGTCTTTTTCCCCATTGCATATTCTTGCCTCCTTTGTCAAAGATAATTGACCATATAATTCTGGGCTTATTTCTAGGTTTTCTATTCTGTTCCATTGGTCTAGGTGTCTTTTTTCATGCCAGTGCAATACCGTTTGGATAACTAAAGTTCTGTAGTATAACTTGAAGTTCAGAATTGTGATGCCTCCATTTTTGCATTTCTTTTTCAAGATTGCTTTGGCTATTCAGAGTGTTTTGTGGTTCCATACAAGCTTTAGGATTATTTCTTCCAGTTCTGTGAAAATGCTGGTGATATTTTGATAGAGATTTCATTGAATCTGTTGGTTATTTTGGTAGTATGGACCTTTTAACAATATTTGTCCTTGGAATCCATGAGCATGGAATGTCTTTCCTTTATTTGTGTCTTCCGGTTTCTTTCATCAGTATGTTATAGTTTTCAGAGTATAGCTCTTTCACCTCTTGGGTTCAGTTTATACTTCAGCATTTTGTTATTTCTGGTACAATTATAGATGGGATTGTTTCCTTAATTTCTTTTTGCTGCTTCATTATTAGTATATAGACATGCAACATTTCGGTACAGTGGTTTTGTATCCTGCAAATTACTGCATTTATCTATTATATAGTTTTTTGGAGGCATCTTTAGTGTTTTCTCCATAGAATGCCATGTCATCTTCAAATAGTGAAAGTTTTACCTTCTTACTGATTTATTTTTTGTTGTCTGATTGCTGTGGTTAGGACTTCCAGTACTATGTTGAGCCAAAGTGGTGAGAGTGGACATCCCTGTCTTGTTCCTGACCTGAGGGGAAAAGCTTTCAGTTTTTCCCATGGGTATTGTGTTCACTGTGAGTTTTTCATACATGGCCTTTATTATTACGCGGAGGTCTGTTCCCTCTAAACATACTTTGTTGAGAGGATTTTTATCATGAATGGATGTTGTATTCTATTAAATGTTTTTTTATGTATCTATGGAAATAATCATATGGGTTTTAATTTCTCTTGTTGATGTGATGTATCACATTGATTTCTGAATACTGAGTCATGCTTGCATCCTGGGAATAAGTCCCAGTTGATCCTGGTGATTTTTTTTTTTTTTAATGTATTGCTGGGTTCACTTTGATAGATGCCAAAATCTTCAACAAAATAACGATATTCATCCGAGATTCTGGCCTGTAGTTCTTTTTTTGTGATATTTTTGTCTGGATTTGGTGTCAGGGTAATGTTGGTCTCATAGAATGAATCTGGAAGTTTTCCTTCCTCTTCTGTTTTTTGGCATAGTTTAATAAGAAGAGGTATTAACTCTAAATGTCTGGTCCTCAATTTTGATTTGTTGGGAGTTTTTGATTACTGATTCAATTTCATTGCTGGTGACTGGTCTGTTCAAAATTTCTATTTCTTCCTGCTTCTGCTTTGGTAGGTGATTGATAAATTTTTAGGAATTTATCTGTTTTTTCTAGGTTGTTGAATTTGTTGGCATGTAATTGTTCATAATATTCTCTTATAACCCTTTGTATTTCTCTGGCGTCGTTTGTTAGGTTCCCTCTTTCCTTTTTGAATTTGAGTCGTTTTTTTTTTCCTGAGTCTGTCTAGAGTTTAGGCGACTCTTTTATTCCCCCCACAAAGAACCAGCTCCTGGTTTCATCAATTTTTGTTGTTTTTGTTGTTCGTTTTGTTTTGTTTTTTTTCTATTTCATTTATTTGCTCTAATCTTTATTACTTCCTTCCTTTTGCTGGTTTGGTGTTTTGTTCTTTTTTTTTCCTAGTTTCTTTAGGTGTAAGGTTAAGATTGTATTTGAGATTTTTCTTGCTTTTTGAAGAAGGCCTGAGTTTCTATAAACTTCCCTCTGAGAATTAGGGTACTCTCCTGTTGGGTGCATAAATATGTACAATTGTTACATCTTCTTGTTGGATTGTCTTTTATAATTCTATAGTATCCTTCTTTGGTTATAGTTTTTGTTTTAAAATCTATTTTGTGTGATATAAGTATTCCTACCCTGGTTTTCTTTTGATGTGCATTCTAATTTTAAATGTTTCTCCATCCCCTCCCTTTCAATCTGCTTGTGGCTTTAGGTCTCAAATGAGTTTCTTGTAGGAAGCATATACGTGGGTATTTTTTTATTATTATTCACTCTGTCACCATATGTATTTTGATTGGAGCACTGAATCCATTTTCATTCAGAGTTATTACTGAAAGATAGCTATTTATTGCCATTTTGTTACTTGTTTTTTGGGTTCTCTATAGTTTTTCTCTGATCATTTGTACTCTTGCTGTCTTCTCTAAGAGTTGACTTTGTTCAGTGATATACTTAGATTCATTTTCATTTTTTTTGTATATCATCTTCTGCATACAGCACTCTGTATTAAGTTGGTCACTTAAGTTTGAGCCCATTCTTTACCCTTTTCTCCATGTTTTACCTATGCTGTCATATTTTACAAACTTCATACTTATTCTCTCATGTATAATCGTGGTTTTCCTCTCAAAGAGTCCCCTTTAATATTTTTTGAAGGTACCCTTTATCTCTCCTTCTATTCTGAATGATAGTCTTGCTGGATAAAGCATTTTTGGCTGCAGATTTTTCCTTTTTAGCACTTTGAATATATCAAGCCTCCCTTCTGGCCTGCACAGTTTGTGCTGAAAAATCAGCTAATAAACTTACGGTTTTCCCTTGGGTGTAACTGTTGTCTCTTTTGCTTTTAAAATTCTGTTTATCACTAATTTTTGCAGTGTAAATTATTATATGTGTTGGTGTGGCCCTCATTGAACTGATTGGATGTGCCCTGTCTCCAGGACCTGGATATCTTCCCCAGATTAGGGAAGTTTTAAGCTATTATTTAAAATAAATTTTCTATCTTTCAGGTCATTAATTCATCCCTCTACTTCTTCTAGCCTGCTATGTACTCCATCAAGTGTATTTTTAATTTCATTTACTGTGTTTTTCTCTGATAGGTTCTTTTTTATGTTTTCCAACTCTTTAGTTGTCTCACTAATGTCCCCCACTCTCTACTCAAGTCTTGTAACTTTATGGTCATTACTTCAAATTCTCTACCACTTATACCCATTTGACCTAGGTCTCTTCTTGTTATCTCCTGTTCTTTCATTTAGGACATAGTTCTGTCTCCCCGTTTTGTCTAACTCTGTGTCTCTTTCTGTATGTTAGAAAAGACAGCTACATTTCCCGCATTGGAAAGTCGTAGACTTAAGAAGTAGAGCCTCTGTAGTATCCTGCTGCACAGTGCCCCCTTTTCACCAGAACATGGCTCTTGAGGGGTATCTCCTATGTGTGGTGCACATGCCCTCCTTTGGGTGACCCACTTTTTCCTTTAGTGCAGCTATCTGCAGTGGATCTCTTGGCATGGCATGGCAGCATTTGGTCTCTGTGGTGTTACTGGGCCTGTCTAGGGGTGCCTTGGGCTCGAGTTGAGTCCTACCAGGTGTTTGCCTGTGATGGAGTAGCCCCCTACTGCAGGGTCCTTTCGCCCGGTCTTTACTTGAGAAACTTTTGTTCATGGATGGGATCTGTAATAAGACTAGTTTACTGCCTCCAGCCCACTGTTGTGACCTCTATGACTAGTATATGTGGTTATTGTTTCCTCTCTGTGGGGCAGGAGTCACTTTGGAGTGGTGCTGTTCACTGTAGGGACTGCTTGCCCACTGCCAGGCTTGGGGCACTAACCCATATAGGCTCTGGCCGAGAGCATATTGAAGCAGTCAGATCCCCCGAGACAAGGCATGAGGGCAGTATCAGGATACTGGTAGTAGCAAGCTTTGCGTGCCACTGGAGGAAACTTGCTGCACCAGGAACTTGGAACTTAGCAGCATGTTGATGAGCTCACTGATTTTTAAGATTCAGGTTTTATGTACCACTGGTTGTAAGAACTCAGAAAATTTGGGCCCCTCTGGTTTTCTGGGATTAGTCTTTCCCATGTGGGCTCCCTTGTGTGAGGGTCGGTTTTTCTCCCCCACAGCTCCCTCCCTCACTTGTACTCTCCCACAGGACAGTTTATCTCCCCATCATGTCTCTGTCCTTCCTACCCTCTTTAATGTGGCCTCTTCTCTACATTGAGTTATGGAGTTTGTTCTGCCAGTTCCTGGGTCATTTTCCTTGCTTAATACACTGTTGTTGAGGGTTATCTTGTTGTATGCATGGGACAAGGTGAACTTAGGGTGTCTGCCATTTTCCTGAAAGTTAAATATCCTCTGTATGTATGTGTACTTGACTTAACAGAATATATGGTAATGTTTTAAAATTTTTATGTAGAATGTGAGGACTTCCCAAATGCATTGTTTCTGGGTCATTTTTGTTAAAGATTTTAAATCTATAGCTAATTTACACATGCAAGGTATTCTGACCTGAAGTAGTAAACGTTCCATTTTCTCTACCCACATTTCAACATTACTATATTGCCAGGTAGGCTAGGAAGGACACTTTTTTTTTAAACTACTTTTATACCAAATACTTGACAAAATCATTTTCATTTGAAGTTTTGTTCTTGATTAAAAAAAAAAAACTTTGGTTTGATATTTATTTTCCTTGTGCTCTTAATATGCCATTTTTTTCCTCTCTGACCTTCACAATTTCTGCTATAAAATTAGCTGTCACTTGGGGAGAAGGTATGTGCTGTTTTTAAAATTCTAATTGTCTTTTTTTTCCAGCAATATTAATGTGTCTAATTGCTAGAGCTTGAACTTTATGAAGCCAGGGCTTGAGTTCTTCTACACAATTGAAATATCTGTAACTATTTCTTCAAATATTACTTCCCTCTTCTTTAGCCTCTTTCTAGAATGTTCGTTACTAAGATGTTAGACTTTGATAACTTGTGTCTTAAGGGACACCCATTTTTTTTGTGTGTGTGTGATTTTTCCTGAATTCTTTTATCTTACCATCCTAAATCTGGATTTCTATCCATATACTCTGTGCTATTAAGCTTTATACTTTTCCTTTGCTTAGACTCATACTCATTTCACTTGGTTTTTAAAGAACATATTAACTATATTTATTTATTGTTGGGCTTTCATCTGATAATTTCAATACAACTTGTATATTTTTCTATATCTGTTTACTGAGTTTTGGTGGTTTGATTTCCTTTTATGGCATGTCTGATTTAATTGAATTTTGGAAATTCTATGATGTGAATAGAAAATGGCAATTTGAAAATTAGGAAGATATGAAAAGGTGTTATCTTCAGAGAGGGTTTGCTTTTTCTTCATACAGAAGTAAGTATAGATCTTGAAGCTGTCAAGACTAGATTTCAGAATTAATGGGGGATGATTTAATTTCTGGTTTTTCTTCTAGAGCCCATCCTTTTTGTTGAGTGACTTAGAGTACTTATTTAGATCTTAATTCTTAGTGCATTCCCTCTGATAGGTTGCAATTTGTCTTATTCCTGTACATCTTAAGATTTGGTCAATGCTTTGTAGGAAAAGTCACCAATAATGCTCTGATTCTTTTCTTCAATTACCTTCTCACTATAATGTTGGCCCATTGCTTTCTAGACACTTTGAACTCTTCTATCTCCACAGTCCTATGAAACCACCATAAACTCCAGGTCACTGATTTCTGCTTGGTTTCTACGCTCTGTGAGTTGAATCAGTTAAAGCCCTGAAGGGAATAAGTAGAGATAAATTTAGGAGTCACCTCAATTTGTTCCTTCTCTGGTATCTTGGCTTAAGTACTGGTTATCTTCAAATAGTGTTTCCCCTAACTTTATAGTTCTTACCACTGGAAGAGTCATCAGACATCAGCTACTATCATAGACACAAGAAAAATATGTGTTTTTCCCCAGGTGTGCTAGGTCCATTATTTTCCCCTAAAAATTAAACTAAGTCACACCATAGTTGTTGAACAATGGGCAAAATAGTACTCTACTATAAAATGACCCTAATTTTCTGTGAGTTAGTGACTGGTAGAGTTCATAGAGTATAATTAAGATGGTGATATCTTGAATGAATGCTCTGACTATAAACTCAGAGTGATCTAGGGATGGCCTTTACTCAATCTATGCTTCGGCCACAGTAAATTTTACGTATACTGTAACAGTGGACCAAGACCTAGTATACAGAGTTAAATACATAATTCAAAATAAATAAGTAGCAGAGGTGGCTGAAATGACTACAGTACAACCTACCACCAGTGTCATCTAAATGATAATATTAAATGGCTTGAATATGTGAATATAAATGTAGATATACATATATCAATTTGTCCAATTGTTTTTGCATCCATAAAACCATCTGTTATCAAGGTTTATCAGACAGATGACACAAAATACTAGGTGTTCTTTAATTAAACCTTAAAATGATATATTGGAAGAAATATGCAAACCTATAAGTAATAAGCATTGTGGGTGTTTTAAAATAATTGTATTTGCAGAGGTAGTGTAGAACACCTGTATAGAATGGCATTACACAGTTCAGGATGTCTTTTTTTTTTTTTTTTTTTTTTTTTTTTTTTTTGTTATAGGTAAAAATTAGGAAGTAGTTGCATAAAGCTCACTTTTAAAATAAAGGAAGGTTAATGAACTCTTCAGTAAATCTATCATGAAAATTTGCAATATAGAACACAGATACTGACAGGGACACAGTGTCAAGCTTATTTCAAAATATTAGGGCAAAGTGAGGCCCTAATACTAGAGTCTTCAATGTTGGCAAAATAATTACAAATAGTGAAAAAGAAATTTGCCAGCAGTTCATAAATAGACAATGGCAAAGAGCCTTGGTGCTACAGAAATGCCTCCATTTTTAACAAATCAGGTCAAAGACAAATTTGAAAAGTGTTTTTTCCTTAGCACACCAGCAAGAGAAATGCACTGTAAGCAAAATGCTAAATTCTACTGTTGGCATCTACATTCTTGCTCTTGCAAATAATCCACTTGGTTGTGGTGGTCTCCTTCCACGTGGCCCAGTCTGACTAGGCAGGTCTTGGAACAATGTGGGTAAAAAGCGACCTCATTTATCCCTATATATTGAAACATCCCTCTTAAAATAGTCTGATGTAGATTTTTCCCCATTAAGTAATGAACTAATCAGTAGAGAAGACCACTTTACTGTACTTTTCAACTCCAGTAGTTTTAGAAAAATGTGTACACTTGAAGTCTAAGCTCTGTCTTCTTCACCTAAGCCTTATCTAGTGCCATCTGATAATGAAATTTGACTTGAAAACCCAATCCCTACTCTACCGATGATCTATGCCTGTCACATTAGGATGTTGTCTTCATCATCACCATCACCTATAAAAGATGTGTTTAGTGCACACTTACTCTCTAGTAACATGCTTTCATTTTGACACAATCTTACAGAAAAAGTAAAAAATCATTATTTTCAAACGTTGTCTGTGTTCCTTGTAAGTGTAAGGTACTCTTCCAGGCACTTGAAATACCAAACAGAAAACACATATTCTATTCCTACATAAAAAGAGGTGTGCCCTCAGCTAGAGATGAAATTTAAGAACTTAGAGCCGGGTAAAGTAAAAAAGAAAGATGAAGTGTGTAGTATTTCTAGGTGTCATTTTACCATCCAACTTCTTTTCCTCTATGTTTACGAACAATATAGAGGATTGTAATATCAAGTTAGAGGGGTGTTGACCTTCTTTCTCATCTCAATCAATTCTTTCTCTACCTACAAATCTAGCAATTTGAATCCTAGAATTCATTTCCAATATGGAAATGAAATGAGACTGGCTCCTTTTTTTCTTGATGATTGCTACAAAACGATCTACTTTCAGCAGAGTACAGAATACACTGATGATCACAATAATGGCTTCCAAAGGTCAAATATGTCCTACGTTCATGTACCAACTGATGCTATGACTAGGGTGTAGCCTATTTTGAGGGAAACATGTCATGTTCTTTCTAATTGGATTTTATGGAAGGAACAAATGAGTTTATTGAATTCTGGCTATACAAACTGACACCTACAACTCAGGGTAAAATAGTAAATTCACTTCATTTGAATCATCTTTTAAAAAAATGTAGGAAGTTTTTCTTGAATTCTCATGAAGATCAGAAATTTTGGTAGAATTTGACTCAGTCGGTCTGTTTAGAGCTCAGAGGCTTTTATTATTTAAAAAAAATAATAATAAAGTCAAAAGACTCCAGAACTATGATGAGAAACTCACTTAAGAATCTTCCTCTGTCTATACCATGGATCTGGTAAGGTTTTGGAAGACTGCATTCATGCCTGCCATGTTCAATACATTCTCTGTGAAGGTCTCTTTCTAGGAAGAAACAATCTGTCTTCCTCTCCCCTCTGTTGTTAGTAATTTACACTTTAAGCCAACCAGTAAGCAGGTATTACAGTTTGGCAAACTCTGATTATTCTCTCTGGGTAGGAATTTTAGGTCCTTTTTGTTCACTGCTGCTTCTAGCCTAGAGAACCGTGCCTGGTAAGTTACCCTAAAGTCAAGATAATATCTGAGGAAGTTATTGGGAGGACTGGATGAAATCATACTTGAAAACACTAAGCCAACTGCAGGATTTTAAA
The DNA here is from genome assembly GCF_017311325.1 of Ursus maritimus. NCBI lineage: Eukaryota > Metazoa > Chordata > Mammalia > Carnivora > Ursidae > Ursus > Ursus maritimus. The sequence goes on from NW_024424341.1 coordinate 17,942,225, forward strand.
AGAATTCTGCTCCAAACTTTCAAGTTACCTTGTTCCTCACTCATATTCTGCTGAGGTCCTGGCACTTCAGTGCCTAATTCCAGTTTTCTTTATAGCCTTTATTCCAGGGAACTGAAAGCATGTCATATAAACATTTTTTTTTTTTTTGAAGAACTATGCATTTTACTAGGCAAAAGGGGAGCAAGTAAGACTTGTTTATACCTGGAGGCACATTTTGGCTCATGGTAGGAAAGTGCTTTCTAACACGGCTACTCAGGAGAAAAAATAGTCTCCCAAAGTAGTGTGTTTCTGACCACTGCAAGTATGCAGTCACAGGTGGAGTACCCAATGGGAGATGTGGAGGTAGGTTTTAGTATGTGTTCTAATCATTAAATTAAAGTAAACATTACTGTTTACTGAATTTATGTGGGGAAACATGAGTCAGAATAAAGTTATTCAAAAAGATCTGACTCAGTGAACTAAATTCGGAATTGGTACAATAACTTTACATCTCATCTTGCTCCTACGTTGCAATTACAGGGCGTGCATTCACAGCACTACACATGACTTTTTCCCCATAATCACGTAGACTGATTTATTATACATCTTTTCAGGACTTTCTCCTACTGAATCCTTAGACTGGTGAGGATGTTGCTTTCAGAATTCTGTATTGGAAAAAACAAAAACAAAACAAAAGCAAAAAACAAACTCTACTAATGTGTTCCATGGTGTAGTTTCTCATCCCAACATCTATATTTCTAATGAAGTGCTTTAGAGCAATTCAGAATTTTGCAATTTCAAATAATGCCTATCCAGGTGATTTTTTTTATACCTATGGGAGAATAAAAAGATTCTGTAACTTTTCATTTCTTGCACATAAACCTTCATTATAATTTCTTCTCAGGAAATTGTTGGAATTTGCTCAACACTAAAAAGAATTAATTGCCTAATGTATTAAGGCAGTTAAACAAATCATTTCATCATATGAATAACAATGAGTGTAGTTTCAAATTAATAGGGAAAGTGAAGGGAGAAAAGGACGCTTAGGATGATAGATGTTTAGTTACCGTGTATTATTCAGGCACTGTCAGTATCCATTCTACAGATGGCAACACAAAGGTATTGAGAAACTATCTCAAACAGTTAAAGACTGATCAAGTACAGGGTTTAAAATTCATGTATGCTTCATTTCAAAGTATGTATCTCTTGCAGTTATGCAATAGTTTGCTTTAAATGTGAGCTTGATATTGACATCGTTAGAAACGGAGTTACAAAGCAGAAAGGATTTTCCTCTACTACCTGGGGCAAAATAATTTGCCACACATAACCCTACCTCCTGTTTAAAAAAGTCTGAGAGATGAAAGATTATCCAGTTTCCTTTAAGCCAATGGTTTTGGTCTTACAGGTAGGAGTATTCTATCACATTTTGAGTCCTCTTGTACTAAAAAGGTCCAAATGGGCACAGGACATTAACACAGTGAATACGAGTCAAAAGTTGATTTATAGGGTAGTTGCATAAAGGGAGTGTAGTGAGAAGAATGCAGGGCCAGGCTCCCTTAATATGTTCATTTTTCATATGTAGTAGGCAACATTTCTTCCTTCTGTGCTTGATTCACACTACAGTTGATGAAATTACACTGAGTTGTGGTAAACTTTGCAGTCCAGATATTTGAGGATGCCCATGAAGACTAAGCTTATTATACCAGCAGTTAATTATCTAACAGAATCAGGTATTAAGGCAATATTCTTTAAAACAAGTAGCAAATGTTAATAGTCTAGTTCTATTTTCTTAGTTCATTTATTCCTTCATTCAATAAATATTTACTAAAGGCTTAGTATTATCAGATACTTTTTTTGATATTGGGGAGTTAATAATTAACAGAAGACCTCCTCATGGGAAAGAATTTGTGAATAATAAGCATGATGAGTATGGTAGGGGAGAGAGGATAAAATGCTGATGAAACAGACCTAGTAGGGTAAGCAAAAGGTGGTACTGGTAGGGGTGTAAGTGTAGGGCTTAGTAGAGCAAAGACTTGAAATTTATCATGACAATAGCAAAAGGATGCATATTCCAGGCAGAGGAAACAGTTATTGCAATGATTCTAAAGGGAGAACATAGCTCAAGTCTGGAAGTATTCAATCACAGATTTCTGGATGGTTAGCAAACAAAATTATTTTCCTAGGGGTAGTAATAGACTCACACATAATAGTGACAGACTGCAAAGAGAAGTAAGCAACATCCTTTTCTTGATTACTGAATTGAGATAACGTAAGGCAAAACTACTCTAGGTTTTAACAAAGAATTAGGCTTGGGTTATTAACTCTAAAGTATACAACCAACTGGTGTGTTCTTGGAGGATATTTTATATGCTTAGGAAACCTTTCTTCGCCTCTATCCCCTCCTCAGAACATAAGAAGCCTATGCCCTTTTTCTTCCCCTGCCCCAATTTTGATAGGTTGATTTATTTTTCTCTTTCTGGTTGGTATTTAGCATATCTTACGGAGGTGGTTAAAACCTTGTCATTGCATCCAACAAGTATTTCACTCAATAAATAGTTGCCAGTCATTTATAATGTCATACTTGTTATGCTATGAGGATTACAGGGAAGTGTAAGATACAGTCTCTGCCCTTGATGATTTTACATGGAAGGCACCTACACAAATAAGTATATTTATAAGCGAGACCAATACTGCCTTCTCTGAACTCCCATATAGTTGCAGCAACATCTACAGCTGCCAAAAGGAGGTAATATTTGTTCTGAACCTTGAAGGGAACATACTACTTGGAAATGAAGAAAAATGACAGAATATTCAAGGCAAGGGGGAAAAGATGTCCTGAGGAAAGGGCCTGAGGTAGGACTCTGACTCTATGTCAGATGGACGTGTGCTAAGCAACAAGGCATCAATGTCATTTTGGGGTGGAGGAGACATTTCATATTTAAATCATAGCTACATATTCTTATGGATATTTCTGAAGGAATAATTCCTTATTGCAACTGTTTTATTCATAAAGAGGCCTTTAGAGGGTATGTTCATATACATTATAAAATAAACCTATTTTTGACCTTGAAATGATAATCAGTAAATAAATACCTCATTTCATGGTTTCAATTTCAGCTCATGCAGCCAAACGTGAGCAATAGGTTGTAAATGGACAACATCAGAAAGAGTTTGGAAGGTAAACAGAAAATGTAATAATGATAAGAAGGGCTTTCCTGTCTCTATCATCTCTCTGGTTACCTACTTTATGTTAGTATATACAATCTCTTACACTTCATGTGCTCACATAGTGAAAATTAAATCAGTACAACTCTACTTAGATGTAGAAACTACAAATAGGACTTGTTGGGAGCCCTGCCTCTACTTTTCACGTTTCTGGATCTTGGTGTATGGCCTCAAACTTAGTTCTTTCCAAATATAAAATTCCTCCGCATTCCTCAAAGAGTATTTGTTTCTCAAAGATAAAATGGTTTCTAATTTCTTCTACACTTCCCACAAAACATGGCCCTGTGTTTTGTATATAACTGTTAGTCATTAAATGTTTATTAAATCAATAGTAAATAAAAATGTAATAAGCAGAGGGGTAAATGGTTGAATGATCAGACGGATGAGTCAAAGGAAGATTTTTACCAGGAACAGATTATTTTCTTAAGGTAAAATATAGTAATTCAGAAGCTCAGGTCAAGGTGAGAGATACAACTCCTCAGAAGTCAAGTTTTGTGTTGGGCTCAGTTCGTAAGAGGATGTGGTTTCTGAAAAGCTCAAGCCCAGTATAGAGTGCAAATTACAGGTCGAATTCTGTCATTGGGTGAGTATTGGGCTTAAACTTAGAATTATCATGAGTCACAATTAAAAATAACCAGAACTATCAGAAAACAATTAGTTGATCCATGTGATTCTGATTATTTCTGTGTATTCATGGTAGTGCCGTATTTTTGTCATTCTAGTTAAACATGACAATCAGATAATAACCTCTAACTATTCTCATGTTTAATAAAAGTCTAAATATTATAATTTCCTACAAAGTAATATCATATAGCCATTAATAAAATGCATTTAAAGGTTTTTTATGGAATAGTCAGGGGGAATATTGCAATATAAATGGCATATAGGAAGTGTTAAAATTACAGAAAAAATACTGAATGGAAATATATGAGATGTTGTCTCCAGGTTATGAGCAAAATTACATGGATTTTAATGATTTTTTCTTTCATTTCTATTATCTTTATCCATGCACACTTTTAAAGCAACAAAAAACAATTTTTCTGAAGAGGTTTTTAAGTCAGGTAATTTCCACTCTCTCAAAACAAGGACATAGTGTACATTTAAGTCCATAAAATCTATAAGCAAGATTTTCTCGTACATTTTCTCAGTTGCCTCTTCTCTTTTCCCAATAACCAAAAAGAGTTTCTACTGCCAAGTATTCACGATAAATCTGAGTTCATCTGTTGTCCCCTCTCTCTGCAAACTTTCCATGACCACTGATAACCTTTTCAAGAAATTCCCAGTTAAAAGAGTGCACAGAAAATTATTAGGAAAGAAATCCCCAAGTATCACTATAAGAACAATTTCCTTTCTAGACTTTAGGAGGCAATAGCAACACACTCACTGTAATATATAATTATCCAATGCCAAATTATTGCAATTGTGCATTACATATGTAATATCAAGAGTAAAATTCTCATCTAAAGATAGCAATTATATGGTAGTGTCATATTTAACATAATGTGCTATATCAGTTAAATGAAAAACCTATTTTTTCTGATGTTCTAGTTTCTCATCATTCCCCCCTCTACAATGTTTCCCAAAGTGTGCTCTATAAGTCATTCATATTGAAATTATTTGAGGTGCTTATAAAAAGCATATAAATGAATCCAAAAATGTCCCAGTGAGTAAGAATCTATGGGCTGGGGATTCTTAGTTTCTTGGAAGTTTGACAAACATAGCTCTAGCTTGTTGTCTGCCTAAATTCAGCTTTTCCTGAAAAAATCTTCACTTAACCATACTTCCAGTAATTGGGCCCCTGCAGACCCCTGCACTTCACTATGTTGAGTAACGAATAAGAGAGCTTAGAGTTCTAAATTAAAATGGCATTACTGTAAGGAAATATAGACCCTGCATTAGTGTCTACATTCTGTTTTTTCATTTCCAATACGTTGTCTCTACTGCCTGCTACTATTCCCTCCGATGTAAGTGGGACAAATGTTATTAACATTCCTTGTTTACAGAAAAATAAAAGGAGCTTCGGTGGATGTAATACAATCTCAAGGTCACATCACTACTTAGACTGCAAAGGCCAGCCTTAAAACAAGGACTTATGTTCTTTTTGTTTTATCTTTGGATAAGGTTATCTAAGGGGTTTATGAAGGAACATGAAAACTAGATGAGTGCTTAGCTTTTAGAATGCTCAAATTTTTGGACTTCAACTGGAAGTATTTATTAATCTGTTAAGATTTAAAATGTACTTAACTTATAGGTATTATAATGCAATGTTTTTGTGTGGTCCAAGTCAGTGTGGATTTGGAAACATGGCCCTAAAATTCTTTGACATGCCTTCCATTACAAGGTGTGGTATATGTTCCCTTCCCTTGAAGATCTAATCTATTACTAATTAGAAGTGGAAGCTGCTGGCTCTTTATCTTTTGGGTTACTCACTGAAGGAACATAAACTCCAGGCAAAGAAGACGACGAAACTGCGTCTTGGAAAGGTAGGTGAGGACAACTAACGATTGGCCAGCCAGGTGAGTGAGCCATTCTGGAGCTGATGGTCAGCTATGGTCAAGCTATCCCCGCTAGTACGACATTCTGTAGAGACCTGCTGACCCTGACAAGCCTTGCTGAACTTCTGATCTTTGAGCCAAATAAATGTTGGTTGTTTTAGGCCATTACATTTTTTTGTTTGTTTTATGTAAAAGTAGATAATCAGGACAGATTTTACATGGTGCTGCAGTCATAAAAACTTAGACCACGTGGCATTGGTCTGGGGACCAACTGGCAAACAAGAGGTAGATGGACACTGAAGACCATTACTGAAAGCCTAAAGGGGCCTAGGGAGAGTGTTCAAAGACTACAGGATGTGAGGAGGCTGTTGGTGAGGTCTTCCAGTAAACAAAACAAGGTATGGATTACTGGAAGTCAGAGAAAAGAAGCCCGCAGTGGCTAGATTTTTCACTATGTCACCTGGAGGTCATGTAGAAAAAAAGAAATGTACTTAATATCTTCAATCTGATTAAGAGATTCCAGGTACAGGAAGTTTTGTGTTTGTTTTTTTTTGGGGGGGGCACATGGCTTCTCTACCTAAATAAAATGCAAATGGAGAGAAATTACCTAAAGGAGGAACTTTTGAACCAAGTTGATTGGATTTGAAAACAAAACTGTTTTTCATTTGTATCTTCTTCAGAGGAAAATAATTTTTAAATTAAGAGATCTCTCACTCCACAAATACACTACAGAATGGGACAATATGATCTTTTGTTGTTAACATCTCAAATATCTGTGAAGTTCCTCATGGGAACTTTCAGAGAGATGAAAGTACCTGTCAGCATTGTAAAAGCAGAGCATGTTTTACAGGTTTTCTCTTTTACGACTATTAAGAGTATTGACCATAGGAGTCTACCTAGGTTCCCAAGGTCAGTAAGGGCTCATCCTGAAGAGATTTCTGAGTGTAACTATAGTCTAATGAAGTGGATTATAAACGGATTTGAAAGAAATTGACAAAGTTCTCAAATGTGTTGCCTTTGACTAAAAAACAGTAAATGGTGAAAAGAGGCTACTAGAGTCTGAAACATTTATATGCAGGAAGGGGATAGAGAAGAAATCTTAGCTATAAACGCAAATATTTTATAAAAAAAAATTTCAGAGGGGCCTAGGGTCTTGAAGAATCAGTCCTTAAGTACTAAATAAACCAGTGATATACATCCAACTGAACTGAAGAATTGTTGACATATTTTCTATGTAACTTCCATCTGAATAACGGTGTCTGTAGAAATTATCCTTATGTTTCACCATTATATGGCAGAGATGTGGAACTTATCCTTCATATATCTCTCAGGTCTTCCAACAGAGAAGAATTACTCTAGTATTTTGACTCACAAAAGCCTAATCTGTTTTTAAGCCCAAGGCGGATATATTTAATAGGAATTAAGTAACTTCTGATCTAAGGTGGTTTGTGGTAGTTTTAAAACGTGGCATAAACTTACTTGCGATTCTCCTCTTTGAGTGTCTTCCTCGGAATCTGGGCTCTGTTTATGTTTAAGCAATAAACTTTGGTCAGTATTAAAGGTGTGAAGGCATTAAAAAAGAAAAAAAACAACAACAACATAGATTTCACTCTTCATCACTCCAGGGATGGTTGCTCTTGGAATCTAGACAGAGTAGACCCCAGGCATCAAACTACTCTCTGAAGAAACCTACACTGAGATAAACCAAAATAAACATCAGTTCCCCAGCTATTTGAGGGAACCATGTGGATCTTCCAGCCCAAGCCACGACCTCTATTGACACTACAGATCAGAAATGAGCTTTCCTTATTTTGCCTTGCCCAACTTAGATTTGTGAGGAAATTAATTGCTTGCTAATGTTTAAAGCTACTATGTTTGGGGATAATTTATAGTGCAGTAACAGATTTTGAAAGAATTTTAACACTTCCCCTTCTGAATTTAAAACTTGTGGACTAAAATGGTAAATAGGCAGTATTATCTACTAAAACTAAAATAGACATCCTACTTTCATATTTTTGCAAGTAATGTAAACAGAACTACCTGAGGGAACCTAAATACTATCAAAGCACTGCATACGTTTAATACTAAATGTGGGTTAGGATGAATTTCAAAAATGGTAAAGATAGAACTCATTACTAAGGTTTAAGAAGAGAAAGGTGTAGAAAAAAGGAAACTTTCTACAGTTTCAAACTGCAAATTTATGATTTACCCATGCTTATTTTCCTAAATTAAATGAATGTTTTAAGACAATTGTGAATATTTATGCAACTATAGGAGCACCCAAATATATAAAGAAGCTAATGACAAAGCAAAGCAATCAATAGTAACGGCATTAGTAGGAAACTTTATACAAACAGAAAATCAACAAGGTAATGGACCTTGAATGACACATTGGACCTGGTGGATCTGACATATATTCAGATCTTTCTTTGCATCCTCACAGCAGAATACACATTCTCTCCAAGTGCACCTGCAACAGTCTCCAGAATAGATCACATCCTAGGCCACAAAACAAGCCTCCAACTTGTACCACTTATCTATCTTTTCAATTCACACTATTATTTTTTTTAATTTTTTTTTTTTATGTTAGTCACCATACAGTACATCCCTGGTTTCCGATGTAAAGCTCGATGCTTCATTAGTTGCGTATAACACCCAGTGCACCATGCAACACGTGCCCTCCTCACTACCCATCACCAGTCCATTCCATTCCCCCACCCACCTCCCCTCTGAAGCCCTCACTTTGTTTCTCTCATGCTTCATTCCCCCTTCTGATTACCCCCATGATTTCTCTCATCTATGGAACATAAGAACTAGGAAGATCGGTAGGGGAAGAAAGGGGGGGGTAATCACACCATTTATTAAACTAGAGATTAACCACAAGAAAATCTGGAAATGCACAAATACATGGAAGTTAAATAACATTCTACTAAACAGTGTATGACTCAACCAAGAAATCAGAGAGGAGATAAAAAAAAAAAAGTGATAATAGACACACAATGATCCAAAACCTTCGGGCTGCAGAAATAGCTGTTTTAAAAGAGGGAAGTTTACAACAAGAAAAATCCCTAACAACCTAACCTTATACCTAAGGGAGCTAGAAAAAAGAAAACCCAAAAGCAAAAGGAAGGAAGTAATAAAGATCAGAGCAGAAATAAAATAGAATCCAAAAAGTAATACAATGGATTAATGAAACCAGGAGCTGATTCTTTGAAAATATCAATAAAAAATTGATCAACCTTTAGCCAGACTCATTAAAAATAAAACAAGAGGATCCTCACAAAATCAGAAATGAGAGAGGAGAAACAATAACCGACACCACAGAAATACAAAGGATTATCAGAAATTATCTCAACAAATCAGACAACCTAAAAGAAACATACACATTCCTAGAAACATATAAACTAAACTAACTAAAGCAGGAAGTAACTCCTAAGTGAAGTCCAGGACCAGATGGCTTCCCAGATGATTTCTACTAAATATTTAAAGAAGAGTTAATAACTATTCTCAAATTATTCCACAAAATAGAAAAGGAAAATTTCCAAACTCATTCTATCTGATCCCAAAATCAGATAAAGACACTACTAAAAACCGCTATAGGACAATATCTCTGATGAATATAGTATTTTGTTGAAGATTTTTGCATCTATCAATCACAGTGAACCCAGCAATACATTAAAAAAAAAAAAATCCTTCACCATGGTCAAGTAGGATTTATTCCCAGGGTGCAAGAGTGGCTCAATATTTGCAAAAGAAATCAATGTGATACAACATGACATCAATAAGAAAATAAAATCTATATGATCATATCTATAGATGCAGAAAAAGCAGGTGACAGGGTAAAACATCCATTCATGATAAAAACCCTCAGCAAAGTAGGCTTAGAGGGAATAGACCTCAAAATATTAAAGGTCATATATGTAAAATCCCCAGCTAACATCATCCTTGATGGAGAAAAACCATGAGCTTTTCCCCCTGGGACCAAGAACAAGACAAAGATGTTCACTCTGACCACTTCCATTCAACATAGTACTAGAAGTCCTAGCTGCAGCAATCAGACAACAAAAAGGGCATCTAAGTAAAGGACAAGTAAGACTTTTATTATTTCCGTATGATAGAACACTATATATAGTGAATCCTCAGCACTGCACCAAAAAACTACTAGAATAAATGAATTCATTAAGGTCCCAGCGTGCAACATCTATATACAGAAGCCCATAGCATTTCCATACACTAACCCTGAAATGGCAGAAATAGACCTTAATAAAATACTCCCACTTATAATCACAAAAAAATTATAGAATACCTAGGAATAAACCTAATCATGGAGGTGAAAGACCTAAAATCTGAAAACTAGAAAACATTGAAGAAATTGAAGATAGCACAAATGGAGAGAGATCCATGTTCATGGATTTTAACAACAAATATTGTGAAAATACCCATATTACCCAAAGCAATCTATGGATTTAATGCACAGCATTTTTCTCAGAACCAGAATAATCCTACAGTTTGTATCGAACTACACCAGACCCCAAATAGCCAAAGCAGTCTTGTAAAAGAACAAAACTGAAGGTGTCACAATCCCCAATTTCAAGATATACTCCATAGCTGTAGTCATCAGAACCCGTACTGGCACATAAACATGTTAGATCAATGGAACAGAATAGTGAACCCAGAAAAAAGCCTCACGAATCCATGGTCAATTCATCTTCGACGAGAGAGACAAGAATATGCAATGGGAAAATGACAGGCTCTTCAACAAATGATGGTGAAAAAACTGGACAGCAACATGCAAAAGAATGAAACCGGGGGACCACTTTCTTACACCATACACAAAAAGAAACTCCAAATGGATTAAGGACCTAAATGTGAGACCTGAAATCATAAAAATCCCAGAAGAGAGCATAGGCAGTAATTGCTCTGACATTGGCTACAGCAACATTTTTCTAGATATGTCACCCAAAGTAAACAAAAGCCAAAAGTAAACTTTTGGGGCATCAAAATAAAAAGCTTCTGCACAGCAAAGGCAACAAGCAACAAAACTAGAAGGCATCCTATGGAATGGGGGAAGTTACTTACATGATATTCAAAAAAATACATAAACATGTATATAGATGTATACACAACATAGAACTTAAGCAATTTAACACAACAAACCCACAAATGATCCAATTAAAAAATGGGCAGAAGACAGGAACAGATATTTTCCCAAAGAAAACATACAGATGGTCCACACTAATATGAATCGGTACTCCACATCACTCATCATCAGGAAAATGCAAATCAAAACCACCACGATACCACCTCACACCTGTCAGAATGGCTAAAATAAACACAGTAAGTGTTGGCAAGGATGTGGAGAAGAAGGAACCCCTTGCTCTGTTGGTGAGGATGTAAACTGGTGCAGCCAGTGTGGAAAAGTATAGGGAGGTTCCTCAAAAAAAATTAAAAATAGACCTACTCTACAATCCAGTAACTGCACTACAGGGTATTTCTACAAAAAACACACACTAATTCAAAGGGATACATGCACCTCTATGTTTATGGCAGCATTATTTACAATAGCCAAATTATGGAAGCAGCCCAAGTGCCCACATGATTTAGTTTTAACAAATTGAAGATTTAAGGAATGATCAAAATGCATAAGAAATAGGAAGATCGGTAGGAGAAAGAAGGGAAGAATGAAGGGGGGGTAAACAGAAGGGGGAATGAACCATGAGAGACGGTGGACTCTGGGAAACAAACTGAGGGCTTCAGAGGGGAGGGGGGTGGGGGATTGGGATAGGCCGGTGATGGATATTAAGGAGGGCACGTATTGCATGGTGCACTGGGTGTTAATATGCAAGTAATGAATCATGGAACATTGCATCAAAAACTAAGGATATACTGTATGGTGACTAATATAACAAAATAAAAATAATTTAAAAACTGCATTTCCAACAAGATTTCTAATTTTAGAAGGCTTCAAAATAAAACAATTCTGTCATATATGTGTCTTTGGCCACTGAAAAGGAGAATAGATCTGTATAAGCCTCTCTGTTGTAAACAGTCCTTAAAATTAAAGACCTCCTTTATTCGGAGACAGAAATTATGAACTCTTAATATTAGTCTCGATTGGAAAGCTTTTGAAAATACAGATAATTGAAGGGGGAAAAATCAGAGAGGAAGACAAACCATGGGAGACTATAGACCCTGGCAAACAAATAGAAGGTTTCAGAGGAGAGGGGGGGTGGGGGAATGGGGTAACAGGGTGATGGGTACTAAGGAGGGCACGTGTTGTGATGAGCACTGGCTGTTATACGCAACTAATGAATCACCGAACACATCAAAAACTAATGGTATACTAGACAGTGGCTAACTGAACATAATAAAAATAAACATCTTTCCAAGAATAACAGTAAAAAACAAACAAAAAAAAACAGATAAATGGCTCTCGTACTATAATACAGAATATAGTGGTGAGACCCAGGCACTTGTAAGCTTTGAAAACCTTCTCGTGGGGACGCCTCAATTGCTCAGTCAGTTAAGTGACTGCATTTGGCTCAGGTCATGATCCCAGGGTTCTGGGATCCAGTCCCACATCGGGCTCTCTGCTCAGCAGGAGTCTACTTCTCCCTCTCCCCCTGCTCATGCTCTCTCTCTCTCTCTTACTCTCCTTCCAATAAATAAATATCTTAAACTAAAAAAATAAATAAGAACTTCCTTGTGGTTATCTACTGTGTGATTCAATTTACATTAACATTCTTGAAGTGACAAAACTATAGAACTAGAGAGAAGATTCCTGATTGACAGGAATCAGGGCTGGGGAGTGTGGCTTCGGAGGGAAGTGGTTTGTATAAAAGTACAGTAAGAGTAAAAAAAAAGAGTAAAAAAAGTGGTTTGTATTAAAGTACAGTAAATCCTTTCGGGCGTGATGAAACTGTTCTGTATCTTGACTGTGGTGGTATATACATGAACTGACACGTATGTTAAAACTGGACAGGATTACAGACACACACATGCATACAGTACAAGTAAAAATGGCGCTATATGAATAAGTTCGGGAGACTATCAATGTGAATACCCCGGCTGTGATATCATACTATAGTTCTAGATGTTACCATTAGAAGACATTGTACAAAGCGTACATAGGCACTCTTCACATTTTCTTCTTATAATTGCATGCCAATATATAATTATCTAAAATAAAAAAAAATAGATCCATCATCTAAGATTGAAAAAAAAAGTACAATTTTCAAAACTATTAAGTTTTCACATAGGGGAGGAACTGGTGTAAGTCATTGATTTTTCACTTTACGGTCTACACTGCAGTGTAAGTGTCACTTGGAGACTTATGAAAAATCCCAATTCTAAGCCTCCAATTCACACCCAATTTATCAGAGACTCTGAGTGTGGGGTCCAGCCATCTGGCGTGGGGCCCACAATCTGGGGTTCCATAACCTTTCCAGGTGCGTGGAATGCAAGCTGAACTTTGAGAAACCACTAATTTAGGGTTTTGTGGTAATTGTTAAATGTAGCTGAACAGAGGCTTGCTACTCAAAGTCCATTGAGCAGCATCAGCATTACCCGGAAGCTTAGAAGAAATGCAGAATCTATACTACAGACTTAGAGAATCCAAATCTGCATTTGGGCAGGATCTCCCTGTAATTCAAAGACACATGAAAGCTTGAGAAGCAGTGACTGAGAGTATTTGCTGAGTATCTGTCACGTGTAATTCCATCAAAAATGCAGCTCCATTTCTAGGAGAGTGAGAACATTTGGGCACCATCTTCCTGCCAGGGCAGGAATGTTAAACAAGTTGTCCTCAATTACACATCGCCTAAGTAGCCCATCTAGGATTTGAGCTTGCCTAGGACATAAAAGGACAACAGGAAAGATCCCTCTGGTCTGGATCCCTCCAGAGCCTGTATTCATAGGCAGTGTGCTAGACTGTCCAGTCTTTTTCCATGTGTTAGGCCAGCCCCTGTGGGCCAATTCTGATTTCTGACCACTTACAACAGGGAATGTCATGAACTGCATACACTCAAGCCAGGGTCAGAATAGATATCATTATTCACTCAGACACCTCTGATTATATTACTATCTGAACAGTAAGCTCACAATAAGAACCTCAGATATACCACCCAGGAGTCTCTGGCTTCGGGACTGTAGAGTGTCTGCCTGTTCTCCTCCTCCACCCTAAGATCTCCCATCGATCTTTCCATGTGCATCACAGGGTACAGACTCCAAGTCGACAGAGTACACATTAGCTGTAAAATAATACTGTTGGGAGCTCGAGCTGAAAGGGAAATGTCTGATTGTCTCTGACTGGATTTCCTGCATACTTATCTTCCAAACTCCAATTCTCTGGAAGAGTGCAGGCAGAACCAAGTGTTATCTGAATGCACAACTGACAGCGGAAAAAATCATTTACCATTTTTATGTCTAGGGTTTAACTTCAGGAAAATAGCAAAATTCATAGAGTAAATGGTTTGGGGATTTCCAGGGAAGGGGGGAGTTGCTTTTAATCCTTTTGCTGAATAAGAAGGGAGGCATGGCTGCAAAATGATTCAAAGCTGTTAGAGAATAGATTAGGATTCTGTGTATTTTGAAGAATCCTCAGAAGTGAAATAAAAATAAAGTTTGTAAGAGCCAAACAAATAGCTAATAGAACAAGGTAGACCTTCATTAATCGCGAATAACAGCAACTATTATTATTGACCATCATGATTAGTTCTTGATAGCCTCTGGAGATTCAAAAATGGATACGTCATCATCACTGGGTGCTATATGAAACTACTGAATCATTGAACACTACATCAAAAACTAATGATGTACTAGATGGTGGCTAACTGAACATAATAAAAAAATAATAATCAAATGAATTTTATCTAATTTGTCAGCTTCAATGGGCCAGGCATGGGGCTAGGGGCTAAACAGGTGGCTTTTCTACTGTAGATCGTACAACCTACCTATGAAATTGGTATTAACGTTCACATTTTACAAAGAAGGAAACTGAAGCTCAAGAACATGGGATGACTTTTCCGTAGTCACAGGGCAAGTAGACGGCTGGCAGAATTCAGACAAAAGCCTATCCGCCTGAAACGCCTTTGATGACAGAAGTGAGAAAAGGCAGTGAAAGGAGGTGGAATCCTTTGAGAAAGCAAGGAGATTTAGACTCAGAGCAGACTGCCACACAACTTCAGTACTTCTCTTTCTCCCACAGATGGCTCCAAATGTGCTTCTCTTTGGAAACCGAAGAGTAATTACTACCATCTACATGAAAGTCGCTAACCATTCACATCTAATTACTGACACAGCGTAATAACTATTATACATGTCCATAAACGAGGCAGATTAATGTTGCCATACATTTCATTGTGTCTTAATGCTGAAGTATACCAGAGATTCTGTCCTCATGGTCTGTTGTTTCATGAACTATGGGGGGGGGGGCAGAGGAAACTGACCCACTTAGGGTAGGGATAATAGGGGGCATGATGTAGACAGAGATGGACTAAATTCATCCTCAGTTCTCACAGGCTCCTTTTAAAGTGTGGAAACAGTCCCCTTCCCTCTTCCACCTTCGTGCATAAATATAGATACAGATCTAAAGATGAATATATATATGAATACTCAACGTGATAGAACTTTAAATTACATGTGAATTAGCTAATATTTGTAGTATTTTCAAAACAACACAGCAAGGACCAACATGGAGTAGTCTGGGAAAGGCTCTTGGGCTGTCTTGGGAAAATTATTTTCTATGTCACTTTATTTTGTTTTCTACACTTGAAAACTGGGTCACATATTACTTGCCCTTTGCATACCTCAGGGAAAAAGCTGCAAGGATTAATGAAATATTTGTTAAGATTTGTAAACTGGGTAAATTAAGAGTTCATCACCATTATTCTACTAGATTCTTCAAATAAAATTTATAGTAGAACCATAACCCTTCAACCTTTGTGAATAAGGCAGACGTGAGAAAGTAGCAATGATGTAATTTCTCAAGAAGTCTTTGTTGTTTAAGTCAAGTGCTTCAATCAAATCTAAAAAATACCAGAGAAACGGAATCTCAAAAAAAAAAAAAAAAAAAAAAAAAAATGAACACAGCTGAGAATTGAGAAACCGAGAAAGGTATGATCTTCCAATGCTGCAGGCTGACACACCATTTGGCATCTAATACTCAGGTGAGATTACAGTCATTAGATTGATGATTCTAGTGACTTACTAAATGGACAATTAGGGTATGGTTCTCCTCGAATTCTTTGAATTAGTTGAGATACTCATGCAGCTTTCCTCCCACACCTGTTGCTTGGCTACATATGGGTAAAATGCCAGTTGATTTAATTTTTCACTTCTCCTTCCAGATGTTTTGGCATCTCATAGTTATAGGCGTATAATTGTTTAAAAATGCAAGAT
The DNA here is from genome assembly GCF_017311325.1 of Ursus maritimus. NCBI lineage: Eukaryota > Metazoa > Chordata > Mammalia > Carnivora > Ursidae > Ursus > Ursus maritimus. Next base: position 17,958,322 of record NW_024424341.1, read on the forward strand.
TAATGCAAGAGAGTTCTACTGTTTTCTGCCTTGCAGGCTTTAACCGTAGTAATAAAGGAAGTAACTTAATTGTTTTAAAATATGAACTGGGATCTGAAATTCACATCTCTCGTGACCCAATATTTCAACAACAGACCTGTATAAATTAAAAAAAAAATTAGTTTTATTTCCTGGAACAACTGCAGGCTGATTCCACATGAAATTAGAGAAATGAGAGACTCCAAATCCAGACTATATATCCAGACTCCTGAAAGCTGCAAGGAGTCCATGCGATCTTGACTTGAAAAGAGTCTATTGATATAGACAGACTTGGTGGACCTGTTATGTACCTAAGTTGACAACTCAGTGACCTTGACGAAATCATTTCTCTACGGCTCGATTTCATAAATTGACGATACTATAACCTATTTACTCATCGTCTCTTATCTCCATATTATATGTAAAGAAACTGTACTAAAAAAGTTATTTGTCTGTGTAAGTTACTTATGAAGAGAAGCCTCAGGCCAAACTTATCTTGGCACTTTTAAGTACAGGACTCATCCCTTTGAACTGCAAAGCATACGCAACTCCAGAAATGCATTTGGGTACTTCGAAAAGACAATCTGCAGAACGAGGAGAGAGGATGGGCACTCTGCAAGGAGCAAGCCAGCAGGCATCTGCTTCCCTTGTGGGCAATAGAGGCCTGCACATTCTCAATTCTGTTTCTTCTGAAATGCTGACACTGTTCAAGTATTCACCAGGATGATTACTGCATGATTCATTAAGTGTCTTTGACGCTATTCACACAGTTCCTAGGTAAAACAGCTACTCCACAAATTTGATGGTAATACACTGTGTGATCAGCAGATGCTAGTATTATTACCATAGCTGGTATTACTAGAATCGATCTGGTGCGTATCTGTTCTTGCAAAGTGAGTATTAGTGGAACACTAATTCTGAATTCATGAAAAGTCTTAGGACTGCCGGATGACTGCACTATGTAGCTTAATGATCTTGAGGCAACGTCCTAAGCTTTCTGACCTTCAGCTACATCACCTAAAATGCACGGTATTATTACCAGCCCTGGCCTATTTTCCTTTATTTACTTGAGTTTTCGATGTAGTAAAGAATAAAGAATCCATTTATGAAATATATAATAGTAATGTAAGGAATTCCTATTACTAACAGAAATGACAGCTGGAGGCCAAAGTTACCTTTATCTGGCAAAGGCTTCAATTTTTTGACTAAAATTTCTAAAATATCATTCACCTTGCTAGGTTCACGGAGATTTAGGGTTTTGTCCTCAGCTTTGCAGAAACAGAAACTTTAGTCTACCAGCAGCACATCCCCGAAGTGAACGTTGCTTCCGCACAGACATGCAGCACCCAAACTCTTAGGAGACACTTGCTTAGCAGGAAAGCTACTATGTTCATTTACAATGAAAACTCAAATGTCTGCCCAAGGTCTTACGGTGTAACATAGTTAAGGCAGATGTTATGTCGTCAGACAAATGTAGGTTCGAAGTCTGGCTCCACCAAGCACTAGTTGTGGAGTCCTGAAAGCTTAGAGACGTACAGTACCTGTCTATTTGTTCTTAGTCACACAATGTCGTTAATATGATGCACGACCACAGAGGCAAGTTTTGTAAAGAACGGGGGCAACTCTAGTCGAAATGATTGGGTTACGCACGGAGAAAATCTCAGGAAATGATGGGGTGGCAGTTATGAGGATGATGCTGAGGATGATGATGATGATCTGGGTCAGCGTATTTTATTGCAGCAGTTTCGTAAATTGAACAATAGACTCACAAAAAAAGGAGGCTTAAAAACCATGGAGAGCACTGTGGTAGGTGTATAATTTAATCTTGGTGGCCGAATGCTCTGATCATGTGTCTGTTCCCAGAGACAGGGCTGATCCCTGGAAGAACACTTCAGTCTTGGTCCCGAGACCAGGGCATCTGTCTCTGGCAGAACAGGAGGAGTACCCACAGGCTCTGGGTCTATGACCCTCCAATTCTCTACGCCTGCTCATATAGTTCTCGGAAACAGTAATGGCAGAGATTTAGGAGCAGTCAAGTTTTGATCTGGCCTGAAACCATTTTGCCTCTTGAAAAGGCATCCTTATTTGATGAGAACCTAGACATGTAAATTATAAAGTTAACCTGTTTCCATCAGGACTGTCTTGATTTTCATTCTCCTCCTAACAAGGACTAGCATTTATTGAGTTCTTACTATATACTCTATTCCAAGAATTCCACTAAATGTATTACATCTTTCAATATCCAACCTACTTTTTGGAGGTGATAAATTTATCAACATGATATCCAACAGATACTAACAATCTTTATTGTTACTCCTCACAGCAATTGAGAAAATACATGCCTTCCTCAAGTGATAGTTCTCCAACAATTTGGGTCTCAGGGCCTCTTTGTGTACTAAAAAATTATTGAAGAAACCAAAAAAAGCTTTTATTTTTAAAAATGTACGTTACTGGGTTCTCTCTCTCAATATATTCCAATTAGAAGTTACAACTATTTTTTTCTTTAGAACAGAGATACACAAATGCATTTCATTACCCTTTGAACAGTGATATCAATATAGGTCACACAGCCACTAGAAAACTCCACTCTCCACTCAGAGAAATAGTGTCTTACTATCATAAACACATTTTGAACTTGTGGATCCCTTAAAAATGTCCCAAAGACTTGAAGTCTCTCTGGGCTTCACTTTAACTATGCTGTCTTAAAGGATAAAAGATTTTTGCCCCCCTAATCTTCCCCCATATATTTCAACCATTCTATTATTTAAGACTAGGCACTGTGCTAGGTGCATTGTACAACCATATAGAAACACATTATTATCCACATACAAAATTGAAGCTCAGAAAAGATGAGTACTTTGCTAAACAGCACATGACTTAGAAGTTTGGTAATTAGTTTACTTTCTCATATCTTTCTGTCCCCAAACCTGTGCTCTTCATTATCGTGCTGTACTTCAGCCACCAAAGATACATCAACCAGAGATGAACGAGAACTTAGTAACTGTCTGATTTCATCAACATACTACAGAGAACTCTGAAATTCAGTGTTATAGTTACACGGGGCCCAATAATTGAACCCATATTCCCTCAAATGGTTTTATCTTGCCTCTTAAAAGTAGTTCTTCCTATTGCAGATAAAGTAATTCCAGTATGTGTACATTAAAAAGACAGGCCAAGTAAAGATGATGGGGAGCCAAAGTTCATGCTCAAACTACACTGAATAAAATAAATATACTGCCCTAGGACTATTATTTATTTTTACGCTTTTTATCCCACATAGACCAAAAGCAGTTCAATTCCCCTGACTTTTTGTTCCTCTATGCATAATATCTAGTACAAGGCCTGCCATCATTGACGTATTTGAAAATTTGTGCAAAGATTAATATTTTTCAAAAGATGTCTACCCATAGGCGTCACTTCTTTAGTAGCAAGAAGAGTTCAGGCTTTGACATCAAACCTGGTGGATGACCTTTTATACATTCCTGACTTCCCTAGACCTCCCTTCACCCATTTCTGAAACAATGCTCCGGAGACCTCCATCTCAACGTTGTTATGAAGAGTAAATAAAACAAGGGTTTGCATACAATGAGTAGCACTCTGCTTGGGATTCTGTAGCATCTCAAATGCTAGTTTATCTCCTTGTCACAGTCACATATCATTCAATCTTGTAGATCTAGACATGGAGGCAATAAAGATCATAAGAGAGCTGGTACACTACCCAGTGCTTTCTTTGCACCCATGCAACTTTCCTAAATCCTAATTCTTAGGATGTCCAAACAAAACAAAACAAAACAAAACAAAACAAAACAAAAACAACTGTGAACATCTCCAGGCTTTTTGCAGCCAAAAAATATCCTTGGGCATTCATTTATATTTTCCTGTTGGCCCTCTATCCATTTCTAAAGTACAACAGAAAGATGTGGTAGAAATAAGATGTGCCCACAATAAAGGCCATCATCAAACAGGCCAAGATCAACAATCCCTCCTTTGTATCCCCAAATTCCCAAAACATCCTGGGTAGATTCAGGCCAATTCCTTTGCCTGTAACATCCTTGCTTTTCTTCTTCATTTGTCCCAAGGTAGCATTGAGCTTGACTGGGAAGGGCATTGGGAAAAGTATCATATAGAGCTCATTTCTTCTTCATATGAGTTGTTTGTTTCCTTCCACTAGATGACCTGATTGTAATCCAGGAATTGTCTCCCAACTGGAGGAGCCCCCCATCTTGGATGGGAACTAGGGCTTCAACAACCTGTGACCACAGCAGGTAGCGTTTATGCCGAAATGTTTCTGGCTCACTAATGTGTCATGTGTTCAATCAACAACTATTTGGTACACTTAGTCATTATTGTTTTAGACTTTAAACCTCCTTAAGATGGACACTATGAGGGACCAAAAAAAAAAAATCAAGCAAAAGAAAAAGACAAAATAAATATCTAATTCAACACTTCCCATTTTCACGAAGGTCTCATATTTATATGCCAGAAGTCATCTGCGGAATATCTAACTGACTTTTAAAACCCATGTCTAACCAATCACTTCTGATAAATACCCAGATAGGTTCAGATTTATTTTAGGTATCAGTTTCCCTGAGAAGTCACCCGACACGTCAGTTTCTGTCTTAGATGCTTTTTATATCTTTTCTTAAATAAACAAGTGTGGGTTTCTATGGTATTCTTTGGAGTTCAGTTTTTGTTTCTTTGTAACTGCTACATAATTATATTGGAAATGTGAAAAACAGTTCAGCAGGAAATCAAATGCTGGCCCAGTATGGGTATTTTTATATCCACAGATACTCAAATATGAACCGGCAAAGAGATTTGGATACTGTGTCTAACATGCAATCCAATGACAAGCCTTATTTAAAAGCCAGGAAAAAAAAAAAAAAAAGAAGCGCAACAAAGCTCAATTTTTTTTACAGTGCATTAGAGTTGTTCCTTTTGTTTTTGCTAAATAAGTAAATAAAGCTGAGAGAAAAGGTTCTAAAAAATCAGTGGCTCTTAAACGTCATGCTCAGAACAGTGCAACTTAAAGAACAAATGATGAGGCTTCTATCATTATTACCATTTTTAAAAACAGACACAGAATATATTTATACTGTTTAACTGTGTATCATACTCCATTATAATAAAATTATATATAAGATGTAAAATTTATGTTGATATAATTATAGTAAATATAATATAGATATGTATATATTTTTTCTATATCAAGTAAGTGAGTTTTAGCTCCCTACTGAATATTTGCTTCCTTTTAATCAGTAAATAAATACATTTGATTGGCCAAGGAAATTGTTTATGTTCAAGTAGATAGTTGTTAATGGAACGTACACTGGAATCCTGTTTGACTGCTAAGTCAATGCTTTTTCATGCCTTACTTGTCATCCCTGGTTTTACTTCACATCTTCCTTCTTCAACCTATTATTAAGCATTAATTGTCAAATTACAACAGCAGGTGTGTGGAGAGACTTCATCATTCAAAGCTTATCTCAGTGGGTTTGCAAGAACATTCAAACTATAATATTAGCCCCTCATTTAGACTTTAATTTCTTTTAAAGTTAGGAACTCGAAGTTCCTAAAAATATAAATTTCTTTATAGTGGATCGTTCACAGATGTAAATTTTGTATTCATCACCCCAATCCCATCCCTATCTCCCCACACTCATCCCATTCAGTTATTTTAGAGGGGATTACTTTACACAATGATATCCTATTGTGTTTGAATCTCTTTTATAAAAAGCTGGTTAAAGGAGGCCTACCTATTCTTCAACTTTGGAAGGGATGGGCCATCTTTTTATTTTTATTTATTTATTTAAAACAATTTTTTCCTGACTTGTTAATGTGCATCCTGGTATGTCTCAATAGCATCTAGTTTATCAGGAGAGCAAAGAAGGGTAATGTTCAGAGATTGGGGGTAAAGAGACGGACAAACCTAGGATCAAATCCAAACTCAGCCACCTAAATCCAGGGAGCTTGAGCTTTAAATACTTTATTAGAGTAGAGAATTGATGGTTCCAACCTAAGCAGTTATTGTGCAAATTAAATGTGATAAAGGGCAGAGAAAGAGCTAGAACACTGCCTAGCATACAGTAAGCACACGTTCATATCCTTTCTTTTATACTCATCACCAAGGCTTACAACCACCAACACTATTTGCTTCTCCTCTCTGCTCATTAGTTTTCATCAGATGCCAACTTCCATTCTTTCAAACCCCATCTCCGATGCAGCTTTAGTTTTACTCTGAATTAGGACTGCAGGGATTATAGCAGTGGTTGTCAAAGTGTGGTCCCTGGCTCAGCACATCCCTAACATGGCAACTTGTTAAAAATACAAATTCTTTGCCCAGAAATTTGTTTTAACAAATGCTTTAGGTGATTCTGATCCACCATAAAGTTTCAGAAACACCATCAGAGTGAACTCCCAAGGAAGATGGCATGGTAGTAGGATCCTCAGCTCATTTCATCCCCCAGATAAAAAAAGGTAACATGCACATCAGTGTAAATATCCCAGAAAATGAGCCAAAGACTGGCAGTACAGACTCTCCACAGCTAACTGTAGAGAAAGACCACAGGAAAGAGGACAGAGACATGGCTGGGAGCTAGACAGAGGGACTGTCGATGGAAAGGAGGAATGCCACTGGCACAGAGAGGGGAAAAACACAAACCCTCACAGCAAGCACCCGAGGCACAGGGAACCCACATGGGGAAGATGAATCCCCCTAATTTTTGGCTTTGAAAACCAGAGGGGCCACAATTTAAGAGTTCTTATAATCAGCAGGCTTAACACCTGGAACTTTCAAAAAATCAGTTCAGCATGGCTCTGAGAAAGCCCAGAGCAATTGGAAAGTGAATACCTGCCCTTAAAGAGATAGCCTGATAAATAGCCCCATGGGGACACAGCACAGAAGCAGCAGTTTGAAAAAACACACAAGGTACATAAGAAGGAGATTTGCAGGAGGGGCGGGGATCATTGGGGGACTTCTCCAGGAACAAAGGAGTTGTCAGGCACCATTTCCCCCCACCTCCACCCCCAGCCTAGACACAGGGACACCTGTGAGAACCAGCCAACACCGACACTCACTTCCTAACTTCCTAACACCCTGCCCTGCCTGTCATGTTCTCCTGCAAACCTGCCTCCTCCAATACACCCTTGGCCTGAGCTCAACCAAAGCAGTGCCACAGGCCCAGCAGTGGGCAAGCAGCCCTGACACGTGCCAGTACCACTCCAAGGTGACTCGTGCTCCATGGAGAAAGGAAGACCACAGCAAGCAGTCTGACTGCTAACCTGGTAGTGGGCTGGGGGCAGACATTAGGTCAGACTGCAGCCCCTGCCCACCAACCAGAGCTTCACAGGGGATAACACAGGGAAAGAACCTTGCAGTTTGGTGCTACTGCATCTCTGGTAAACATCTGATCTGACTCAATTTAAGCCAAAGGTTGCCCCAGACTGGCCCACTAACACCACAGGGACCAATCCATACCCATAACAGGCAAAAAGAACCATTGCAGACAACTGGACTGAAGGCAAAAGCAGTGCAGCCACAACAATAGGGTGCACAAGACACACATAGGAAACACCCCTAAAGTGCCAGGTTCTGATGAACAGGGGACATTGCACAACAGGACACTAGAGAACCTCTTCTTCATAAGGTCATTACTTTCAAAAGCAGGAGACATAGGTGACTTTCCAAATAAAAAGGAACACAGAAAAAATGACAGAGGAAAGTATGTCCCAAATGAATCATCAGCACAAAGTCATAGCAAGAGAGCTAAATGAAATGGAGATAAGTTAATATGCCTGCTAGAGAATTTAAAGTAATGGTCATAAAGTTATTCGCTGGGCTTGAGAAAAGAATGGAGGGCATCAGTGAGACCCTTAACGAAGAGAGGAAATAGAGAAATAAACCAATCAGATGAAGAACTCAATAACCGATATTAAAAATATAGAAGATAGAGTAAACAAAGTAGACTAGAGAAAGCAGAAGAGTTTATCAACAACCTGGAGAACAGAGTAATGCAAAGCAATCAAGCTGAACAGGAGAAAGAAAGAAAAAAAAAAGAATAAACATGAAAATAGATTTAGGGAATTCAGTAACACCATCAAGCATAACAACATTTGCATTATAGAGATCCCAGAGGACAAGAGGGAGAAAAGGGGACAGCAAATTTATTTGGAAAAAAAAATAGTTTACAACCTCGCTAATCTGAGGAAGGAAACAGAAACCCAGATCCAATAGTCACAGACAGCCCTCAACAAAATTAACCCAAAACATATAGTAATTGAAATGGCAAAAAAAAGTAGAGATAAAGAGAATTTTTAAAGCGCCAAGACAAAGGAAAACAGTTACACACAAAGGAAACCATGTAAGGCTAACAGCTGATTTTTCAGCAGAAACTCTGCAGGCTAGAAGGGATGGCATGATATATTCAAAGTGCCAAAAGAAAAAAAAAACAACCAACACTTAAGAATACTGTCTATCCAGCAAGGCTATCACTCAGAGCAGAAGGAAAGATAAAGAGTTTCCCATACAAACACAAGTTAAAGGGATTTATGCACACTAAATTAGGCCTACAAGAGTGTTAAAAGGGATATATTGAGCAGAAAAGACCATAAGCAGAAAAAAAGTAGGTACAAAAAAAAAAAAAAACCACTAAAAATATGTGTATCTATAAAAATCACTCAAGGGATTCACAAAATAACAGAATGTAAAGTATGCCACCATATACCTAAAATATGGTCGGGAGAGGAATAAACAATGAGTTCAAGCTTAAGTGACCATCAACTTAATATAGGCTGCTATAGGCATGAGAGGTTATATATAAACCTAATAGTAAGTACAAATCAAAAACCAGTAATAACAAAAAATGAAAAGAAAGGAATGAATCCAAGGCCATCATTGAGGAAAGCCAACTAATTGTCAGACAAAAGACCAAGAGAAGCAGAGAAGAACTACAAAAACAACCATAAAACAAGTAAAAAGGTGGCAATACCTCCTACTAATAATTACTTTAAATGTAAATGGACTAAATGCTCCAAGAGAAACAGGGTCACGGAATGGATAAAAAAAGTAAACTCATTTATATGCTGCGTACAAGAAACTCATTTCAGACTTAAAGACGCACAATTATTGAATGTGAAGGGATGATAAACATTCATTATACAAATAGAAGTGAATAGAAATCCGGGTTAGTAATACTTACATTGGACAAAGCAGACTTTACAACAAAGGCTTTAATAAGAGACCAAGGAAAACATATAATCATAAGGGTAATAATCTAGTAAGATATAACAATTGTAAAAGTTTATGCACCCAATATGGGAGCACCAATTACATAAAGCAGCTATAACAAACATAATCAATAGTAATACAATAATAGTAGGGGATTTGAACACCCCACTTACATCAAGAGACAGATCATCCAAGCAGAAAAATCAACAAGAAAATAATGGCTTTGAATGCCATATTGGACCAGATTGCTTCAACAGACATATTCAGAACTTTCCATCCTAAAACAGCAGAATACATAGTCTCTTCAAGGTGCACATGGAACTTTAACAGAACAGATCACACACCAGGCCACCAAACTGTCTTAAAAAATTCAAAAAGACTGTAGTCATACCATGAATCTTTTCTGATCACAATGTTGTGAAACTAGAAATCAACCACAAAAAAAATCGTGGAAAGAACACAAATCCATAGACTTAAATAACATGCCACTAAACAAAGAATGGGTCAAAAGAAATCAAAAAAGAAATTTGTTCATAGAGACAAAAGTACATAGAGACAAATGAAAATGAAAACACAATGGTCCAAAATAGCCAAAGCTATTTTAAGAGGGAAATTTATAGCAATACAGGCCAACTTCAAAAAGCAAGAAAAATCTCAAAGAACCTAATCTGCAGGAGCTAGAAAAAGATCAAAACTCAAAACCAAGTAAAAACAAAAAAAATAACACGAGTCCAGCAACTGGTTCTTAGACAAGATCAACAAAACTGATACTTAGATTCATTTAAAAAAAAAAAAAAAACACAACAAAACAAAACAAAAAAAAGGTGTTGGGGGAGACTCAAAAAGAAATCTGAAATGAAAGAGCAGAAATAACCATTATGTATCACATCCCAAAACTGAATCAGGAAGAAATCATGAATGTAAGATGACCAATTACCAGCAATGAAATTTAATCAGAACAAAGTTCATGATGAGATGGCTCACAGGTAAATTCTACCAAATATTTAAAGAAGAGATACTACTTATTTTTCTTAAACTATTCCAAAAAACAGAAGAGGAAACAAGGCTTCCAAATTCATTCTTTGAGGCCAATATTACCCTGATACCAAAACCAGATAAACAGTACCAAAAAAATAGAACTGCAAGCCACTATGTGATGAACATGGATGCAAAAACCCTCAATAAAATGTTAGCAAACTGTATCCAACAATACATTAAAAAAAAATCATTCACCACAATCAAGTGGGATTTATTCTTGGGATGCAAGAGTGGATCAATATTTGCAAGTCAATCAACATGGTACATCACATCAGCAAGAGAAAAAAAATAAAACCATATGATCATTTCAATAGATGCAGAAAAAACACTTGACGAAGTACAACATCCATTCATAATGAAAACCCTCAACACAGTGGGTTTAGAGGGAACATATCTCAACATGATAAAGACTATATATGAAAAACCCACCATTGAGTGTAACATCATACTCAATGGTAAGCAACAACAACAACAAACCTGGCAACTTACCCCATAACATTATAAACAATGTAAGGATGTCCACTCCTAACACTTTACTCAGCATGGTACTGGAAGTCCTAGCCACAGTAATCAGACAACAAAAAGAAAAGGACTCCAAATTGGTAAGGAAGTAAAGCTTCCACTCTTTACAACAGACGTGACACCATATATAGAAAATCCTTAAAGACTCCATCCAAAACTACTAGAATTGATACATTAATTCACTCATGTCACAGGATACAAAAATCAATATACAGAAGTCTATTGCATTTCTATATACTAATAATGAAGCATCAGTAAGAGAAATTAACAATCCCATTTACAAAAAATAAAATACCTACGAATAAACTTAACCAAGGAGGTGAAAGACCTGAACTCTGAAAACTAGAAAACACTAAAGAAAGAAATGGACACAAACAAATGGAAAGATATCCATGTTCATGGATTGGAACAACCAACATTGTTAAAATATACTACCCAAGGCAATCTACAGATTTAATCCATTCCCTATCAAAAATACCAACAGCATTTTTCAAAGAATGAGAATAATCCTAAAGTTTGTGAGGAACCACCCAAGACCCCAAATAGGCAAAGCAGTCTTGAACAAGAACAAAACTGGAGGTATCACAATCCCCAATTTCAAGACAGACTACAAAGCTGTAGTAATCAAAACCCTATGGTACTGGCACAAAAACAGACACATAGATCAATGAAACAAAACAGTGAGTCCAGAAATAAACCCACAATTCTATGGTCAATTCATCTTCAGCAAAAGAGGCAAGAATATGCAATGGGAAAATGACAGGCTCTTCAACAAACGATGTTGAAAAAACTGGACAGCAACATGCAAAAGAATGAAATCGGACCACTTTCTTAAACCATATAAAAAAGAAACTCCAAATGAATTAAGGACCTAAATGTGAGACCTGAAACCATAAAAATCCCAGAAGAGAGAACAGGCAGTAATTGCTCCGACATCGGCTGTAGCAACATTTTTCTAGATATGTCACCTGAGGCAAAGGAAACAAAAGTAAAAATAAACTACAGGGACTAGATCAAAATAAAAAACTTCTGCACAGTGGAAGAGACGACCAAGAAAACTAAAAGGCAGCCTGTGGAATGGGAGAAGATATTTGCAAATGACATATCTGATGAAATGGTAGTATCCAAACTATATAAAGAATGGATACTAATCAACACACCAAAAACCCCCCAAATAATCCATTTTAGAAAAGGGGGCAGAAGATATGAACAGATATTTCTAAGATGACATACAGGTGCTCTACAGACACATGAAAAGATGCTCAACATCATTCCTCGTCAGAGAAATGCAAATCAAAACCACAGTTTCAAAACCTCGTACCTGTCAGAATGGCTAAAATAAAATCAATCAATCAATCAATCAAACACAAGAAACAACAAATATTGGTGAGGACATGGAGAAAAGGAATACCCGTGTATTGTTGGTAGGAACGCAGGCTGGTGCAGCCGCTGTGGAAAACAGTATGGAGGTCCCTCTAAAACTAAAAACAGAACTACCATACGATCCAGTAATTCCACTACTTGGCATTCGCCCAACAAATACAAAAACACTGATTCAAAAAGATACATGCAACCCTATGCAGCGTTATTTACAATATCCAAGTTATGGAAGCAGCCCAAGTGTCCATCAATAAATGAACAGAAGAAGGTGTGGTACATATGTACAATGGAATATTAATCTGTCATAATAAAAGAATGAAATCTTGCCATTTGCAACAACATGCAGGGATCTAGAGAGTATAATGCTAAATGAAACAAGTCAGAGAGAAAAATACTAGGTGATTTCACTCACATGTTAAATTTAAGAAATAAATGAACCAAAGAGGGGGGAAAAAAAAGACAAACCGAGATTACAGAGAACAAACTGATGGTTACCGGAGGGAAGGTGCATGGGGGGACGGGGGAAATAGATGAATGGGATTAAAGAGTATGCATATCTTGATGAGCACTGAGTCATGTATGGAAGTGTGAATCACTATATCGTACACCTAAAACAAATGTAACACCGTGTGTTAACTATACTGGTATTAAAAACAAAAGCACCATCCTAGCCATATTCCCCCCTCCATTCTCCACATCTCAGACTCTCCGTTCCAATAACCTATTCTCCTAAATCTGAATCCTCATGTTCTATGCCCTAGGTTTCCCTTATTTCAATATTTTAATGTATATGATGGGCCCCCCTGGAACACAGTAAGATAACTTCCTTGATCTGTCATCAGAAGTCAACAGTAATTTGCTTCACTTAATTTTCCAACAATATATTCTTCTCCCTCTTGATTTCCCTCATCACCAGAAGATATTCTAAGCTCTTCTCCTCTTGATCAAGATGTTTGTTATTGGTGAAATCTGACAAAAAGCCCACTGTTACTCATGATGCTGATGAAAATATACCTTCTGCAAGGAATCCTCCCAGAGAACACGGTCTTTCCTGTCCAATGGAGAAATCTTACCCTGCTCCCAATTATACGCTTTTTAGTAAATGATAGGTTTGAGTTTCAAATGCATGCCCGAGGGAAAAGCTCTTCACTTTATGGCTGCACTATTAAGGCTCAAAGAGAAAGGAGTCATGTCTTACTGTGTTCCAAGTGCCCAATTCTTAACACAGTAGGTGCATGTGGAGTACTTGCTGAAATAAGCTGAACCCTATCTGTTCTGAGTAGTTCATTTTCGAAACTTTAGAAAAAGTCATACTGATATGAGAATATGAAAGTGTTACGTTTTGGCAAGACTTTGTTTCTGAATTCTGGCTATGTAGGCATGGAGTGGTCATTTCACATCTCAGAGGACTTCCTCTCCATTCTTCGAAGGGGTTCCATAGGGCTCAAACAAAACAAGCACTCAACTCAATGCCTGGCCCCAATTCTGTGCCAGAATGATGTTAGTTCCTTTGCTTTGAGTTGATCTGAGTTTGTGGGTACATAAAATGGACAGTTGTAAAAGGAGCAGGCACAACACATCCTAGTGAAAAACAGCAGAACCTCTGGCCTTGGGCGACATGTGAGATGGTACAGAGACTCCAGGAACCAGAAAGTATCACTAGCGTAAGTCAGGGTAGAGCGTAACCAATTCCTTGCCACCCCAAATGTGATGGACGCAAGGGATCATAGTTTAAATGTCTACCATTTGGCTCAAGGGTCACCTGACCTGGCACTGAAATGCTAGGTGGGTGGGAGTGGATAAATACAGAATTGGTTCCTATTTTTAGCCCCAGTTTCTAAGCTTTGGATTAGGGATTCCTGTAATCAGAAAATGCGCTGCATTTTCATTCTTGGCTTTGTTGCTTTGTAACCTGCTTCCAGTTGTTCAATACAGATCAGATTAAATGATAAACGGGCTTGTTGGGTAATGAAGTGTGGGCTGGCATTATTCAGGGCTTGCCTTAAGGCTCTCAGAAGGGAAGAGAAATAAAGTTTCTTAGATCAGAAGCCTGGCTCCTTGGGGAAGGAGAGGGGGACTCAAGGCACCCCTCCACCAGCACCTTTCTCATGGTTTCTGACTCCTAAGATTAATATTCTATGGGAATCCCTCCCTCTGAACACAGTCAATGGCTCGCAATTTTCATACAAGGGGAGCACAATTCTTGCCCTTTATGTCTCAGCATCAGTCACTGAGGAAAGCAGGACTTCAGAAAATCCAGAAAGCCATAGTGCATGTATGTCTGTCTGCCTGAGACTTTTAACAAAGAGTTGAATGGGGTATATTAAAGCAAAAATCCTTTTCACTCATCAATTAGTAGTGTCCATTTGGAGTCAGAACTCATCAGGGTACTCTCCAGTGGTATTAATACATTATTTCCTTTACTCATGCATTAATTTAGCAAATATTTATTGGGAGCACCAAGTACTATGCTAGGCTCCCAGGATAAAACAGTGATCAATAATAAAGCAGTAATAAAATGTTTCATGAGAGCAAGGACTTATTTCATCCTTTCAAAATGTATTCTCAAAGCCATAAGCAAAAAAGTGGTTATTTACAAGCTTAACCAGTCATTTGAAGGAAAAGACCATGGATTATTGAGAACTTACAACAAAGAAACCTTGACCCAGTTTGGATATCGAGAAATAGTGATAATAAGAATTAATGCTTATATTAACACTTACATAGAAGTTCTTGTAGCATTGTAAGAGCACCAATAGATTTAGTATAATACAGACTGCCATCGCAGTTGAAATTCTAAAAAAACCATAATTAACCAGTTGATGCCAGTCAGAAATACTGTGTCTAATCCTTTCTCCCAAATAGGTAAGGTTTTGGAGCAAAGAATTTGGACAGACATGTAGTATACTGAGGATTCTGGAAAAAGACAGGGGAGGGTAGGCTATATAGATCATTATCACTTCTTGGTCACACATACGGAGATTCAGCATCCTGGCATGAAATACATGTTAAAAAGAAAAAAAAATGGCCATCACATTTCCAACTCCTCCCATTAAGAGGTGATATTTATTCCTCCACTCCTTGAACCGCCTTTTATTTTTTTTAACATAAGGTTATTTATTTGGGGGGGGCAGAGAGAGAATTTCAAGCAGGCTCCATGCCCAGTGCAGAGCTCAATTCCATGACCCCAGGATCATGACCTGAGCCCAAATCAAAAGTCGGACTCTTAACCAACTGAACCACTCAGGCACCCCCACTCCTTGAGCCTCTTTTCTTGGTTATGTGACTTGATTTGGCCAGTGAGGTCATCGCAAACATGATGCAAACAGACTTAAAAAGTGCTGCTTCACCCGTCTTCTGATGCTCCTTGGAACGCTGAGCACACGGCTGCAGAAGCCGAGCGAGCCTACCGGAGGACGAGAGACACGTGGAACAGAGAACAGCTGTGCCCACTATGGCACCTGGTCTAACCAGCCTGCTAGTCACCTGTAAGTCACAAACATTCTAGCCCCACACAAGCCACAGGATTAGCAAAAGAACTGCCCATCTGCCCCCACAGAACCAGGACAAATGCACGTTTATTATGTGAAGCTGCTACGTTTAGACACGGTTTATTATGCCATGGAGGTGAGCCAGTACAAATCAGAGTGTTCCTGCGACTCCTCCGGTCCCCTTTCTCCCTAAGCCCAAGTGGCTGGGAAAAACAGGGGGGATAGGAGTGGCCGATAGAATGTTTAGCTAGACGACAAAGGCAACGACAGGGTGTGTGAGAGGAGGTAAGCACCAGGTTCAGTCCGGAGGAGGTGAGAGAAAAGAAGGCACAAGGAAGGGGAAAGCCTGAGAGAGGGAAGGGAACACTATTGAGTATTTACTACATGCCGGGCTCTGTTTCACGTCCTTTATCTGTATTATCTCATTTCACTCTCATAACAAACTTCAGATATAGCAACTGAGGCTTAAGAAGATTATAGAACTTACTCAAGTCAAACATGAAACGTACGTTAAACCCAGGATTCTACTTTCTTAAAGCGGTGATAGCAATGCCCATGAGCTTGGCTTCTGGTTAGAACTAGGGAGCTTTTCAAGTTGAGAACCTGGCCGGGACACTTAGGGCTGACCAAGCAAAGACACTTCTACCCGGTGCATATCATGTGGAAAATTATATTCCCCCAAATAACCTCGAGATGATACTTGCAGAACAGACTCACTATTGGGTAGATCCTCGGAATGAAGTGAGGGGGGTCTGCCCATGAGGAGGAGGCCCCTTTTCGGTACATCCTCTTCAATCATACAATAATGATAAAAGTCACGTTTATTGTCACGATGATCAATATTGCATTGCCGTTATTATCAACCCAACAGCACACCCACCAGTCTTAAGGGGTAACTTGCTTCAGGTTTACTCACTCCTTGCTTGCTGACCTAAACCCCATAGTTTGCAGCAACACTAACCCGCTTCCCTGGAGATCCTGCAGGCCGCCGGCCATGAGGAACGAAGGACCAGACTTCCCCGAAGAGAAGGCCCGACAGCACACGAAAACAGCCGCCACAGACTGGCCGCTGCACGCACCCCGGAGGTTTAACTGCCGGCACAGGGGGAGGAGTCCGGACCGCCTCTCGGGGTTGGGCTGTTGCGCCGCAGGGGTACTCCTGACTGAGAAACACCTGGCAGCCCTGATCCCCCGCAGAGGGGCAGCACCTGGAAGTCTTGCAAGGGCAAATGATTACCTGCTGAGCACCGGCGTCTCCTGCACGTGGCTCCCTCACCAGATCCCGCTTAAAAAAACCTACTTCGGGGCCACCTGGGTGGCTCAGTGGGTTGACAGACTCTTGGTTTAGGCTCCGGTCATGATCTCAGGGTGGTGAGACTGAGCCCCAGGTCAGCTCTGCCCTCAGTGTGGAGTGGGTTTGACACTCTCTCCCTCCCTCTCCTCCCCTCCCCCACCTTTCTCTCTTTCCCTCAAATAAACAAAATCTTTAAAAAACCTCCTGCTTTGGGCCTCCTGGGTGGCTAGGTAGGTTAAGCGTCTGACTTCAGCTCAGGTCATGATCCCAGGGTCTTGGGATGCAGTCTGCGTGGGGCTCCCTGCTCAGGCAGGGAGTCTGCCTGCTTCTCCTTCTCCCTCTGCCCCTCCCCCCTTCTCGTGCTCTCTCTCATGCCCTGTCTCAAATAAATACAATCTTTAAAAAAAAAAAAATCAAAACCCTCCTTCACCTGGACTGGGATGATGTTCTTTAGAACATTAGCCTGCCATCTTCCCATCTTTGCCTTTATTTTTAAAGATTTATTTATTTATCTGAGAGAAAGAGAGCGCGTGCACACAAGCCAGAGGGAGAGAGACTCTCAGGCAGACTCCATGCTGAGTGAGGAGCCCAACATAGGATTCGATTCTCAGGACCCTGAGATCATGACCTGAGCCAAAATCAAGAGTCGGATGCTTAACCAACTGGGCCACCCAGACACCCCTCTCAAGAAACCTCTCACCTTCTGTCTTTTTCTACGTTAGGACTAAGGGGCTCTTAGTCATAGTGACATCCTAGTGAAGTTCTTGGTTAAAATCCGTATCTCCAGTCTCAATAGGCATGCTTTTCTAAGTGGATAAGAACAAAAGAGGGGCAGAGCTGAAAAAGATGGAGAGGTTGTGGGAAGATACTGATAGAATGGTTGCGGAACACAGAGGAATTAGAGGGAAATTCCCAAGTCAGGATGCAAGAACTGGAGTGGCTATATAGCATGTGGGGACTGTAATGGTTAACATGAAGCTGATGCGGGCTACTCACCAATGATATGCATTTGGAGCGTGCGTCAGCATCTGCTGGAATGCAGAATGGCGCTGACTGCCATCCTTCCCTATGGAGAACTGTGCACTGGATGCTGACCCCTTTCCCAGGAACCTGGAGCTCCCCCTTGACTTCCACATATTTTTATTTCCCACATCCCTTCATTATCACCTTGCTGTTAACAACCTGATCTCCACCTTACAGCACTTGTATGCTTCTCTGGGGTAGGGGCCTATATTCTCACACAGTCATCTCACTACGGCCTCTCTGATATTTGGGAGCCAATGACCCACCCCTGCACCTGAATTTCACTGTCCACCCCAGGCTCCCAGCACGCTTTGCCTTCGATGAGAGTTATCTAACTGGACAATGGCATCCCTTCAGCTGCTTCCATTCAATTCTATGCTACAGTATAGCATTGATCCTCATGAAACTCTAGCCTCTATTACGCCACAGGCAATAGAGAAAGAGATTAAATAGTTTGAACAGGATCTTGATGTAAAATTTGAAGTCTTTAGTCCAAGCGGGCTCTCCAAAAATGTGCCTGCTTCATCGTGAGGGCCTTTCCTTAGCCACCGGGTGGTCTACCGTGCCTGAACCAAGGACAAGAGGAAGGTCAGTGAACAAAGCTATCAGCCGCACGATGAAGAAACAGAGCTGCACCTCGCGGTGACACGCAGACCATGATTACCAATTTTGTTGTTGTGGGAGGAGATGGAGTAACAGACAGTATAAACCAAATAAATGAATTTAAATTAAACTGTGATTCGAAGCCCACGATTATGGCTGCATTAACAATAACACTTTATCAATTTCTAGAGTTTATAGATGGATTTTGAGCAAAGAGGTATAGTACTATCACTTTTAATTCAATTCTCACTACGCCCAAGATTTTACGGAACAATTAGGATTCCCATTCCACAGATGAGACAACTGAGAGCAGATGAGGAGAAATAATTTGCCAGAGGATATATGGCCAAGGGACATGGCCAACTCCAGGACTCAAGATTTCTCTGAACAATGAGCTATAAAGACATATTTTTCCTAGTATCCTGGGTTGGGCAAAGCAATTAGTCTGGCAGCTGGGCCCTACGCCAGGAAAAAACATTTCTTAAGTGCTATCAAACTAGTGTTTTCCTGGGGAGATTTAGCCATCATTAGTGAAAAGCTTCATTTGCAATATTGTGTGCAGCCCACTGTAGTGGGCCAGAGCAATGCATTATCACTAACTCAAAGAGATTAATTTAATGGGCAATTATATGCTTCCTGCTTTAAAATACCTTCAGGTAACCAATAGTAAGTAGTGCTTTCTGTCTGTGCCAACTGCCAGCTCCCAGGCACACAGGGTCAGCGGGTTTCCCCACTTTCCACCTCACATCACCAGTTTCTCTGCTCTAAAACTGGCATTCAATGCCTCTGAAAAGCCCCTGCAGAGACTATTCAAAGCAAGTGGATTCCACCACTGTTCCCCAATGTCCTTTATGTCCCCTACAGCTGCGTTGTTAATCACGGGGCTCTGGTAGGTAGGTCTTAGCACCCTGTTCAACCTAGAGGAACCCCATGCAATGTCTGATGGGCCTTAGGCCACCTCACAGCTCAGGGAGAGATCACCTAATCACTGCAGGAATGACAACAAATAAAGACAAAAGCGAACAAAAGAACACCTCAGTTTTCTCTGTCTTCCTTCAAGGCATCGTTAGATTCTAAGGTACCTCTGATGGGGGGAGAGGGGGTGGAGAGGACGTGGGAGAGCTCAGGAAAGTGGGTACCTGAACTGCCACCTTGAGTTTCGGACTCAGCAGGTCCTGGCCTGACACCAGGGCTCTTCTGTGGTGGTGATTCGGGTCACCTGCATAAGCTATGTTCTCTGGGATCTTCACCGAAAAGTGCTGTCCCCGAAAATGTACTATTGTGTGCCCTCTATTCTCTGTTCCTCAGTTTCCTGATCTCTAAAATAGTTAAAGAATCCCAGTCTGAACAGTCCCAGAGCTCTGCTTTGTACATTAGGCAATACTCCTACCCTTGGGTTAGAGACGCTAGAACAGCAGGGGCTGGGGTGGTGCATGTCCTTTCCTCCGCTGCACCCCTGTCCCGGCAGCCAGCCTTCTGCTTTGCATAGAGGAACTACTTCATTCACTCGCTTCAGCAAATGATGTGGGAGCACTGGAAGCTCAATTTAAGCAGGAGTTTGAAAGGAAAGGAGCTAGAAGAGAATGTAATCTGCAGTTGAATGGCATGTGTACCAATCTTGCCCCCTCACCCAGCCCTTACTCTGTGAAACCTTGGGCAAGTTATTTAACTGCATTGAGTTTTCTTCTCTGAAAAAGGCATACGGTTGACTCTTAAGCAATGTGGGGGGTGAAGGGCACCAACAAATCCCCCCAACTCTGCACAACTGAAAATCCATGTATAACTTTCCACTCTCCAAAAGCGTAACTATTAATAGTCTACAGTTGACCAGAAAGTCTTACTGATGACATCAGCTGTTCTTTAACATGCTTTCTGTATGTTATATGTATTATATACCACACCCTTATAATAACGTAAGCCAGAGAAAAGAAAATGTTATTAAGAAAATCAGAAGGAAGAGAAAATACATTTACAGTCCTGTAAGTATATTTACTGAAAAAAATCTGCATAAAGTGGACCCGCGCACTACAAGCCTGTGCGGTTCAAGGGTCAATTATATTAATAGTACCAAATTTCTCAGAGTGTTGTGAGAATTTAATGCATTGTAGGGCTTACATAATACTTCTTCAGTGTTTAACTGTCAGCTAAATTTATCTTAAGCCTTCACCATCGTGGTAAACAGGAGCAGCCACGCGCTACAGTCGCAGACGATGGGATTGCTACTAGCAGAGACACGCTCTACAAGCCTAATCTCTTGTTAGCACATGGACATCTAACTGCCAGCTCATGTAATGAGATGTGCCTGTTGATTGTGATGGCAAGCTAGATCTATTACCACCGCAATCCTTGCGTAATACACACAGCGAAGCATCTCAGCCTTGGTTAAGTGAATCTGACACAAGAGGATAAAGGACGACATCTCCATTCTCATTAAGAGATAACAGATGGACTTCCCTAAGATCCTTTTTTTTTTTTTTTAGTTTAATTTCATTTGTTTAAATCTTTGTCTGATGAGATGGCATTCTGAGAATAATTTTAAATTGTTCTCTCTGGAATGAATATTTCTTTATCTTTATTAGAACCTCCCCCTACAGGGTTCTGTTGTCCTGGGTGGTTTTAAATCTTCGATTCGTCCAAATACAATAAATCTCCCTTTAATATTTTTTTTTCCCCAAGACATGGTCTGTGGCTTTGGAAGATAAACATTACATGATGGGCTAAATAATAAAACCAAGTCAAACACGTATCTAAGCCGTTTCATGTAATTCCAATTTTTCTTAAGTTCTCTGTGATCTTATTATTTCTACTTCCTTTTATGATTTAGAAAAAACCAGCTTTATTGTACTTTTAAAGTTCCTAAATTTATGCCCACCTCAGCTTATATTTTATGGCTAAAAATTAAAGTTCTTTTATATACTTTCTTTCTTGCTCGTGCTAAGAAGGTTACAGGCAAACATTCCAAGAAAAGCAGACTGATACCCAACTTTACAATTCCACATTTCTTTGAGCTGTTTCACCTCCTGAATGAAACTTCCTTATGGGTCAAAATATGCCTTTGTAGTTTGTTTAGTTTTCAATCTCTGGGTAAAAATTAATTAGTTAGTTAAAAGGGAGCAATAACTCTCATTGTTTCAACAGAGTTATCTAAGTTTGGGTTATATATTTTAAACTCTATAAGCTGATGGTATTTTTGTGGGCAGAGCCATTCTGATTTGTTGCCCACATGGGACCAACTGTAAAACTCAATCTGGGACATATTTGAGTGATTTATCTCAAGTCATGAAGAAAATGTTATCTGGTCTACATTTTGATATATTTTTGTAATTTGATTACACTGTGTTTATTAATAATAATAATCTCCACCACTCTAAAAATGATCTTATCTCATTATTTTATGGGTACACATAAAGGGTTGTTTTTTTCATGTGTATCATGATCCATTTTTAAATATAATCCTTTGTTGATTGAAGGAGTACAAAAGTCGTTGCCCTTTTCCACACCATCAACACGGAAGTGCCTGTAAATTCCCATCATCGTCTTCCTTACCCCTCTGTCTTTCTATGGATATCTCAGCAGACTTCAACTTACCCTTTCATATGCAGGTGCTTCCAGGAGCCACAAGAAGGAAAACTCCAAGAGGAACCGGGATTTTGTCTCTTTTGCTCACTGCTATATCCCCAGTCACTGGAAGAGTGTTTGGCACGTAGTATAGACTCAATAACTAATTATTGAGTGAATGAGCAAAGGAATGTCTTTGCAGACTTGGGCTGGTACCCTGTCACCCCAGAGTTAACAGCTCATTACCTTGGAGCATCTGCTTTTGTGTGTGTCTTCTTACTTGTCTGTGATTCCTTGCAAATGAGCCTTTTGTTTCTGTATTGTCCCTGAAATGTTTCTTAACCACCTGCTCTGCATATTCATTTATTTTTATTCCTTAGAATGGAGTACCATAGATCCTTATAATTAGGACCTCCTTGATGAATATTAAGTAAAGGCATCGATCTCATAAAAAAAAGTGTCATGGATTAAGGCTAACTCAACTAGGCTGTATTCAATAGGAGGGGGTTCTTCAGAAAATAATTACTGCCTACATACTTTAAAGAAAACTGTGATCCTTCAGAACACTTTTATAAAGCCCTAAAGCAATCTAAATGTACAGTTTTTCTCAGAGGCTTAAAGCAATAATGGGGCTTCAACATTGTAAATTATAAAAATTTCATGTCTGTACCTCTCTAGATGGGGTTAACCTTTCTAATAAACCAGTTACCAAGTGGTATAGTTTGGCTTACTTACTGTTAACAAGGGGAAATTGCGACCAGAATCACACATGGGGGAAGAGAATACTACTCCTAAACCAGAAGAACACCAGAGTTTCCAAAGTTCATCCTCTCTCCAGAACCGTCCAATTGGTCAACTTGACCGCATGTCCTCTGCTTACATTCAAGGTTGCTCTAAAATACCAGATATTCTTCACTCTTAAATCTTCACTTTTTTGCACAGTGTTTTTGTTTGTTTTGTTTTTTAATAAGGCTCCATGGAGGACATGTCCCCCATATCTCAGAACAAGGAAAAGCTGTGCCCTTCCTAAAGGCATGGATTACTCTTGTTTGTACAAACAAATTAATCGTGTGTCTCAGAGATGTTTGCCCTGTTTTCACATTAGCTGTGAAAACATAGAGCAGATTTTAGAGAGAATATAGAGCAGATTTTAGGTCCCACATCCTATCATTGTCATCTATCCACTTTATATTGCCCGTATGCCCATGACTTTTTCTTAATGTTGATTTTTATTTCCTTATTCGGATTCCCAACTCCTTTAAGAATTTATTGTCTCCCTTGAATATGTGTCAACTGTAAAGGCCTTATCAGGTCCTTGATGGAAAGAAGAACATCAAATAATATAGAAAATGTATTTTGTTTGGAAATAAAATGAATATTATGTTCCTTTGGCATGTTTTTGTATAATAAAAAATTGGTGAGGCAGAGTGCAAATTCTCAAAGATGGTGTAGCACTAAATTCCACCGTATAGCTACTGGCTTAGAGACTCAATAGTAGTCCTATTACTTGCAATGAAAGACACTGTGCTCACTGAAAATTGATTGAAAGGCTAACATATGTTATTTTAACAATCCTGCAATATCCTCTAAAAAATAAATTAAAGAGCTTACATTTTCACACGTTATTTGTGAAAACAATTATATTGAAGTTACAGTTTTAGTCTACGGTTACTGTGTAAACTATATTAAACTCTAAAAACGAAACAAAAAATCATCTGTAGTTTCATCTCTCCAAAATAATATGTATTGATAGTATGAAGTTTCCTTTTATATTTTCTGTCTGCATATGTGAATATGATGGATACGGTCTAAATATGTGAACAGTAATTCTTATATTGTATGTAAGATTTATTTTTGGTCCATTTAAATTGTAGTGTATAGTTCTTGAGTTCTTTTTTACCTACCCTTTCATACTAAATCTTTCCCCATATTTTAATATGCAAAACATCATTTTTAATGGCTGAATAATGGATATATGATATAAGAGTATTTGGATATAAGAACGTTTCCTTCCCACATATATTGCAACCTTTGGTAATTTACCACTGGGCAAGTTATTTCTTATTGAGATAACTGATTCAAAGACTCCTTGGGGCCAATAAAATAAGTTCCAATGCCAAAATATCTGATGGAAACAGGGATCACATTAACCACGTGATCACTAGGCATAAATTAAACCCAGTCACACAAGGAAGAAATTAAACCCAGGCACTTACTAATTTCAGTAGCAATGATTGTTATGTTGTGCCATACACTTAATTCTCTGTCAAGTGGTGTTGCCAGCGTTATCTTTCCATCATCTGCATTAATGTTGAATTGTCTCTCCAGGTCAGTGTGCCGGTCGATGGAAAACCTACAAAACAGATACATCTGTAATCTACTTCAATGTTTATATGATCCATATATTCCACAGCAGACCTTTAGTAATCCTTGGAGAGTCATAGTTGTGAAGTCAAATGGATTGGGAAACTCAGTGGCATCATAATTTGTAAAATAAAATGACTGAATGAGGCACAAGAAACTTAATATTTATTGTCCAAGGAGTAATTAGCTACATATGCAACATGGAGGTCATAAACTGCCATCAGTTTCAATAGGTAGCATCTTTAAAAACGGATGCTGATGAAGAGTTAATTGGACAATCCATCACATTTATTGGACAGCTTATGATAATTAACAGTTGCCACAAAATATCACATAAAACAATAAACTCAAACCCAAAGCAGGATGGTGCTAGGCAGCATGTTATTTATGGCAGTTCAAAGGAAATGTGTGTTTATGTTAAACACATATTTGACTAGACAACATGTATGTGTTGTCTATGTCATCCGGTTTGTTTTGCTTTCATGTTAGGTGAAGTACATATTTAGGATTCCTATTAGTTTCTGTCCATAAAGTAAGATGGCTGCTGATTCTCTAGTAATAATTTTTGAAAGTTGGAATGGATATTTTAGCAGCTTTACACTAGAGTCTATGAAATTAACACTTTTAAATGCACAGGTTAGCTGTTCCTCTTTTGCAAAAACTCTTTCAGATAAGACACCATTAAGGTATCTTGTATCTACAACCAAGTGCACGTCAGGAACACTAGGCATCAAAATAATACAGTAATTATTTTTTCACATTTATTGTTATTCTCTTTATACACCAAGAACTGTGTTTTGGTTATGGAATGCTGAATCCAATAGGGTAAGTGTCTTAAGGAACCCAAGGCCTAATTAGAAAAACTGGCCCATTAATAAGTACTGAAATATACTAAAACAGGATAGAATGGAAACAGGGACCATTTATCATGGGCCAAGCACAATGCTAGATGCCTCTTCCTTTTTTTGTCCTCCTCTCTTTGGTTTCTTACAGAATGAAGGAAGGGTGCTATAGGCTGAATATTTGTGTAGCCACAAAATTCATAGGTTAAAATCCTAACTCCCAATATGATAGTATTTGGAAATAAGGCCTTTGGGGGGTAATTAGGGTAAGATAAGGCCATGAGGGTGGACACTCATGATGGGATTAATGGCTTTATAAAAAAAAGGAGGAGACACAGGATCTCGCTCTGCTCTCCACCAATGAGCATACAATCAGAAGACAGTCATTCTATCTCTATTATTTATGTATTGTTATTTTGGGGATAATTAATAGATTCACTGAACCTCAATTTTTTCACTGGCCAAATACGGTTGCAGACTAAAAGCATAAATCAGTCTCTAAGATATGTTTTTAAAAATGCTAGAGATATGTTTATCAATATCACACTCCCCATAATCACCATATCAGATGACACAAAACTTCAATAAACTTTTCTACTTGGAAGGCGGTGGAGAAAGCCCCTTTCTTACCAGTTTATAAATAGCAGAAAACTAGAAAAACACTTGGGCGTCATTTAAATCTCATAATTCTAACAGAGGTGGAGATATTTTTCTCATTTTTTAAAGTTCCAGTTCATGACAGACTTTACGGAGTGAGTCATAAGAATTTATAAAATAGGCTATAAATACAGCCCTTTGGTAAGATTGCAGGTAAGAATGTCAAAATATTACGAGATTACGCAACGGGAAGAGCTTGAAGGGGGGAAAATGACTTTGTTGAAATTCAGTTTAAAGTCCACCTCAACTATTTCAAGAAGCCCCTTGCTGCCTGTGTAGACATTTCAGACATTTTATTGCCTAGCAGACTTTATGATAAAGGCTTCCAAAGATTTGCTAAACATCCCAGAAATCCTGACTCAACATCATCAACAAGCATGCATTCAACACCAAATGTGGACGAAGCACAGTGCTAGATGCCTCTTTCTTCTTCTGTCCTCTTCTCTTTGCTTTCTTATGGAATGAAGAAAAGAAAAATGAAACCCTTAGAGGACATTTTAAGTAACCTAATTAGTACATACCAGAACCAGAATGAACATTCATGTTTGATTCCCTCTGAAGTCTATGTGTACACCAGCTAGATACAGGAAGGGCTGACCTCATTCACATATAAAATAGGGATGACAGGGCGCCTGGGTGGCTCTGTTGGTTACACATCTGACTTGGGCTCAGGTCATGATCTCAGGGCCCTGGGATGGAGTTCGGCATCAGGCTCCTTGCTCCGCGGGGAGTCTGCTTCTCCCTCTGCCCCTCCTCCTGCTTGTGCGCTCTCTCACTCACTCTCTCAAATAATAAATAAAATCTTTAAAAAAAAAAAAAAGGGGGCAGGGCGCCTGGGTGGCACAGTGGTTAAGCGTCTGCCTTCGGCTCAGGGCGTGATCCCGGCATTATGGGATCGAGCCCCACATCAGGCTCCTCTGCTATGAGCCTGCTTCTTCCTCTCCCACTCCCCTTGCTTGTGTTCCCTCTCTCGCTGGCTGTCTCTATCTTTGTCAAATAAATAAATAAAATCTTTAAAAAAAAATAAAATAAAATAAAAAATAAAAGGGATGATATTAGTATTGGTTAATAAGACTGTTGTGAGGACTGAATGAGATGGTAAATGTGGCCTGCTTTTGTCAACACATGTATGTGCAGACCATTAAGTATCGGGATCAAGTGTTCTCACATCATTTGTGTGATAGTGACATCACTGAATGCCACCTGTATACTCAAGTTTCTGAACTCAAAATTGTGATTATTTTTCTTAGTTTAGAATACAACTGACTTGAACATCTTATAGATGCCTATTATATATATATATGTATAAAGTCTTAACATAATATATATTATGTATGTATTATATTGTAATTTGTATATAATTTCATATAGTGAAACAGATCTAAGGAAATATGATTTATTAAATAAGATGATAAGGAATTAGACCTCTCCAGAAAGCTAGAGAACAAGAAGCCTCCATCTCTCATCTTCTTTATAGACCTCCTGATAAGCTTTTTTTTAAAATAAAGATTTTATTTGTTTATTTATTTATTTGAGAGAGAGAGAGAACATGAGCGAGGGGTAGGGGGACAGAAGGAGAGGGAGAGGCAGAGTCTCCACTGAGCAAGGAGCCCGATGCGGGGCTTGATCCCAGGGCCTGAGCCAAAGGCAGACACTTAGCCAACTGAGCCACCCAACCAACTGTGTCCCAAGACCTCCTGATAAGTTTTTAATCCACCTTTATTTCCTAGCAAACTCTTTTCTGCTCTGTTGCTTAAGGGCATGGCCTGGGTTTTTGGCTATTTATTCTTAGGCTACCAGGAGAGTCCAATGCCGTTGGCTCCACAGGCATTCATAATCTCATCATAAAGAATATGGGTGCTAGTGTGACTGTGTGAGTTCATGTCTTGACCTCATCGCTTACAGAGGTGTGATTTAGTCATGCCATTAGTCTAGCTGTGTCGTTGTTACTTAATCTGTAAAGTGGAAATTATAATAGGTTTTGTGAGGCTTTAATGAGCTAATGCATACAGCACTTATTACAGGGCCTGACACATAATACGTGCTCAATAAGTCTATATTTAAAAGTCTGTAATGTTATCATTACTTATCTGGACATGATACTACGTTTCTCCGGATGACTCCCTATCCCCTTCTCGGTCCCCTTTCACTCCTTGGTTCCCCTGTCCCTCAACCAGTACATGTGTGTTCTCACATCAGTAGAAGCAAAAACAGAGAAGAGGCCCGCTTAAGGATGAAAAATACAGCTGAGAAGGGAGAGCACGTGGGGGCGTGATAGCTGCATCTCTGGCACCATTAGTTTAGGTGTTTATTTTCCCACCAACTTTTCTCTGTCTCATGAACTCACCATTGCAGGTTCAAAGATTTCCTGGACACATTCAATTGTGTATTAATACTGAATAACATATAATCTTTTTTTTAACCATAAAATTAATTACACTTTTAACAATTTTAAAATTTGTTACATAGCTAAAGATTACATTAAAAAAAAAAAAAACGGTAAGCACACCATGTTCAAGAATGTTCTCAGAAGATGCTTGCTCCACCCCACCTCCCCACCACAAGCACACATTCCAGAGCCACACCACGCCGTCTCTAGCTGCAAAGAGTCAGCTTACTTTCCTCCGGTCCTCTGAGCTTCCACCATCCCCCGCATTACCTCAAATTCTCCCCTCTCCTCTCAGTCGCTCATTCCACTGTGTGATATAGTAACGGCAGCAGCAATAAAGGGCAAACACTTCAGTAAGAGACTAATATAGGCTCTTTCCTTATTAAGTCAATTAACAGAAAATAATTTCAAAACAAACTAGAATGGGTTAAGAAAGCAAACCTGGAATAACAACTGAAATTTTAGGATCCAGTGTACTATGTAAATTCGCAGAATATCATGGTTTTGGCTGGATACCTGGATATTAGATCCATAAGCCACTCTGTTTCCTGGGACTCCCTGTGTCTGTCTGAGTAGCAGCATGTAAAGTGGAAGAAACACAATCAGAGAAGCCAGAGAACCTTCTCACGGGTGGAATCTCATTGAAATTATGTAACTATTCATAATCTCATCATCTCCTCTCTAAATTGGAGAAGATATCTTCTTCTTGTTCTTTGCAGTAAGTGAGTTCTTTGCAGTGAGTTGATACATGACTCACATTAGGAAAATAAATAAATGAGTAATAAAATAAATGGTGAGCCAATTCTTCAACCTGTAAGAGATGCCTTCAAGTCCAGAGTTCACTGCAGACACAAATTTCTAGAAATGGAAATATACAAATAAGGACTCTCATTCACTCCTTTAGCAACCTTAGAAAGGCAGGATTTCACACGTGACACTAGAGAGCTATTCCAGAACCATTTGTAAGGTTTGTTGATACCAGTCTTCGCCTCTTTCAAAATATCTGCTACTCTGTGTACCTTCACGAGCACAGACTCTGAGCTGATGAAATGAAGGGGTGTCCTTTGTTTCACAGCCGACAGCTCATCCACAGGGAGCCTTCTGCACGTGGTCTGAGTCATTCCTCTCCTTAAGGATGTCCCTTCCATTTTCTCTAGTAAAACATCTGTCGGACTTTCACTCTTTTAGGACAAGGACACATTTTTGATTCGTGTATCACAGTATCACACTGGTTGGATTTTGCATGGCAGTTACTCAATAACTGATTGTAGGAAGGACGTACAAATATTTATCAAGCATGGATTTTACTAAGTGTGAAATATGGTGCTAAAGAAATACAAGGAAAAAGAATAATGAGGATAGGAAAAGAATAAAAAACTGAGAAAGAACTACTTTGGTTCATATTATATCTACTGAAAAATTCAATGCTTTCTAATTTATGTCTTGAAAGTCACAGGATCCGCACCTCTGGTACTGAAGTCTCCATTCTAATTTCTGGAAAAAAATTTGCATGTTTTGGATTTGCTGTTCCTTTGCAGAATTACTTTAACTGTGTTAGACAAAAAATCTCGTTTTGAGGAGAACAGAATACACTTTGGAGAGTCATCTTCCTGCCAGAGTAAGAAGGAACTTCTTATTAACACAGCGGGAAGTGGCATGTGAGAAAATGGGCTCCTTGGGTCATGTTAACATCAATCCTAATGACGGAAGTTTTGGAAATAGACATTCTCCGTCTAGTATGATGAATATGTTTTAGAAGCCCTACTTAAACTTCCTTGTTTTATTCCAACAAATTCCCCGGTTTGCTTCAATACCGCTGTTGCACTAAACTACAGTAGTATGTCGTAGAAGTAAGTGGTAAAAACTTCATCATCTTTGTGAAATTAAGGCTACAGGTGCAAGAAAATTCCTACCTAGATGCATAGTGCCTTTCTTGGAAGCTCATTCTACAGTATTCTGACCATGAACACAAACTGATGTCACCAGTGTACCCAATTAAGAGTAGCTTGCAGAGTTCAGAAGTAAATGTAAGAAGACACCATTGGTGCAGTGGCTGAGAATAGATCAAAGTGGACCATGGATATCCCTGTGTTGGGAAATAGGACCCTATTCTGCATTGTGGCTCCCACTGATATTAAATAACCATTTTTACCTGAGTAATATGTTTCCTCAATTAACACAGCTCAACTACTTCTCTTTCATACCAACATATGACACAAAAATCCCAGTGTGTGTGTGTGTGTGTATTTTGTTGTCCATATTCAAGTTAATACATGCTCATTTAAAGCATCTCCTGCCTCCTCTTCCCAATCCCACCCCCCAAAATATGTACGGAGACCCTCCATCTGCTGTTCAATTACTGCTTCTTGGTCTGTAATAATGTCAAGAACATTTTAAGGATTTTTAGAACTAACGTCCCGAAGTCAGGGAGTCTTCCATTTTCACTGCCAGTGGTTTCGATGCAACATGAGAAAACCATACAGGATATACTGTGGAGTGGACACAAACAGCTACACCGATTACCTTAACCATTAGATACAGATAAACTGATAACAGGTTGCCCAAGGAAAAGTTATCATAGAGTATATTCTTTCCACTATAATATTGGTGAAACGCCTGATGATTTTTCCAGGGAATGGCCCTTCCATTCCCAACCTCTCTGCTAAGGCAATTTCTATAGCCAACCCTCAGTTTCTTCACCTAAAAATGAGAACAATACGATTGCCTTCTTTCAAAGGTTAAGGTGAATCCCAAATTTGATAATGTGTTCTAAGTTTCCTCATAGTTTTTAAAAGTGGTTTTACACTGAGTATCATTATTTCTAGCAGATACTATGCCAAGTATCGAGGCATTTTTAAACAACACCCAAATAGTTCAAAGATCCTAGTGTTTGGTGTTCATATGGAGAGAGACATAATGTTGTTATATCTTGACTTGCTGTTTTCACCTAGAGAGTGAAGCAGACTCACCCAACACAATCATTCTCATGTACCTTTTACTTTAGTTAGGGCCAAAAAGAAAACTCTCAGATTCCAAATCTGTCAGTTCATATAAGGTTCTATTTTCTGAATGTGTGCTTTGTTTTGTAGTGTGTTCCATTTTTATCTTGGAAAAGTAGAGCCCTAAAGCCACAGTCTCGTGTGTAACTTTCTGCAGCCAAAGAACCAAAAGAACAATGAGAACAAAAGAACTCTTTAGTGTAAATCCCAAATAAAATTTGATTCATGATTAATTCTTCAATATTTACATAATTTCTTTGGAGAAATTCTCATTTTCTCTGAGTCATCAAAATAATCATTCATAACTGAAAATTTTAAATATTATATGATAGCAAAAATATGGGGGGGAAATAGAATGCAGTTTTACACAATGTGAAGGGATTAAACGTACAATTTTTATTATTTTTTTAAAATTTCAATAAGGTTTATGTGGTTGCTTCTTTTAGGCAAGTAAGATGCTAAACGTTTGAATAAAGACTCTCTTCTTGGACACACTACTGTGACCTCATTGCTTACAATGAAAAGTGGGCAAGCTCTGTAGTGAAGTAATGCTCACATTGCAGTGAGTGAGTCCAAACGTGCCTGGGAAAGGGTGAGGGGTGGTCAGAGATGACACCAAGAGGATGTAGCATCTGTTTGGGAACAGGAAGAATGAGCAGGACTTTTCTAGGTAGAATAAGTAGGGACAGCATCCTCAGCAGAAAAAAATGCATGAGAAAATTTTGAGAGTTTAAGTTTATTTAGGAAACCATTAAAATTAAAGGACTAGAATAGTGTGAGGGGAGCTCAGGTCAGACAGATGAGCATTCTATCATTTCCTTCCCATCCTTCCCTTCCATCTTGGCTCTTAACTTTCTTCCTTCATTCACTCCTTATTGAGTATTTCTTTCTTTCTTTTTTTTTTTTTTGAAAGATTTTATTTATTTATTCGACAGAGATAGAGACAGCCAGCGAGAGAGGGAACACAAGCAGGGGGAGTGGGAGAGGAAGAAGCAGGCTCCCAGCGGAGGAGCCTGATGTGGGGCTCAATCCCATAACGCCGGGATCACGCCCTGAGCCAAAGGCAGACGCTTAACCGCTGTGCCACCCAGGCGCCCCAAGATTTGAATCCTTATTGAGTATTTCTTATGTACAAGGCATTGTGTTAGGTGCCAAGACAGGTATGGCCTTGGGCTCATGTCACTGAGTCTATAGATCAAGAAAGACAATGAAAGTAAATATGTCTTTTCAAAGCTTACAGTGATATACTCATGAAGAAAAAAACAAAAGGGCTGAGATATATAAAATATTACAAATTATTCATATCAAAAGCAGCAACAAATATGAAAAGTCTGAGTTAGGAATATGTTCACAGTGCTTGGAGACCTTAACAAAGGATGGTGTGGTTGAAGTTCAAGATTCAACAGGGAAAGGACATCAGAGAATACATCATGAAGGACCTTGGGAACTGTGTGGAGGAACTTTTTTTTTTTTTCACCTGTAGGAAATGGGGAGCCATTAGAAGAAATATAGCAGGAAAGTGATATGATCTAAACCACAGGTGAATTTCATAGATCATTCTGTGATGCATATTTGCATATGGTAACCACCTGCCACATGTAGTTGTTTAGCCCTTGGAATCTAGCTGGTGTAACGGAGCACTTGAAATTTGTATTTTGTTTAATTTAACTGTATTCTAATTCAAAGAGCCACATGTGACTAGTGTCTAATCTAATGGACAGCACAGCTCTAAACTGAGTTAGAGATTAGTTTGGCAGCTGTGTGGATATCAAGGGGTTGGAGCCAGCCAAATGGGACTTTTGTGAGTGATCACATTAGAGATGATGGTGTCGGAGTTTAGAAAGTAAAATAAACAAGACATGGTGATGATTTGGATGTGGGAAGTAAAGGAGATGGAGGAATACTGAAGAACTACCCTTATGAAAGGCCCACAGCCTCTTCCTCTTAGGGGAAATCTAAGAGTGAAAAACATCCTTTAAGTCTCTTAAATATCTTTTGGGGGCTACCATTCATGCCAATATTGACTTTATATGAAAGGATTTTCAAAGTTGATGAAGCTACATTAACAATAACATAGAGATAGTGTGAAATTAAAAACAAAAAAAAGCACTTCATTATGTAGCAGTCGGACCATATGACCATCCCCGGGATTAAGATTTAGTAATATATTTAATCTATTTATCGTGGCCTTCCTAATTTTTAGCTTCTCTGCTAAACCCCATATATTAATTTCTTATTTAATCCTCCATATAAATGACTTGAGTAGCCCATATAAATTGTCCTGACTCTTAACATTCGTGGTTGCAAAATGCAGATAATACACATTTTTCCCCAGGCATTAAGTTAGTGAGATACTAAATATCATATCCTGACCATAGTATGTGAGACTGAATATTAGACAGCTATGAGGATATTGATTTTTGATTATATATTTGTCCAATTTTAGTCAATATCATTAACTGTAAAAAAAAATAGTGTTTATGGAAAACATGCACACCCAAGGAATACTAAGAGTAGTGCATAACTATATCAAAGCAGGTATTTTTTTAATGTCATAAAGTTATATATGCATTGAAAATTTCATTGGACATTTAGTAAGTTTAGGCTCATTAGTACATGCTAAGGACTTACGGTAAATGTTGGGAATTAGCAGGTGCACAAGATGTGGCCTTTAACTCTTAAGGGCTGGAAATACATTTATACTGAAATAGCTTGTCTACCTATCTGATATACAATAGTACTAATATAAGCGCACCCTTCTAGTGTTCAAGCAGATGTAATTCTCTCTAGGGGGACAAAAGTATTTTCCACCAAAAATACTCATCCCTAAACACAATGCCTGCCTACATGGTCTAACTTAGTCTTGTATAAAGCGCAAAGTCTAATATCATGGACTTGATGATTAATAAAGGTGATCCAGACAGGCTTCCTCTTTCTCCAGTGAGAAGATCTCCCACACTTCATGACCTTCTGGGTCCTGCTCCCTTTCCATACCTGTTATCTCCAATTTCAAACCCTCGGCTTTGGAAGGACATTGAGGTCTTTTGCTGTCTTCTGCACTATTAAATATATTTTCCATAACTTTGGAACTTCTTAAGGACTTTTATAAAAAAAATCTTATTCTCATTTACTATGAAGCTACACACCTCACCAGACCATCCCAAAACTTGATTTGAATCGTGAGGTGCATTTGGAAGGCCCTTTAACTTGAACTGTTTCACTCCCCAGCAAACTAGCTCCAGACACACAGAATAAAGCTAATAAACTTTTGATAGATAGATGGAAATGGCATTTCTCCATTTTTAGCATCTTCTCTTCTAAAATATGCAATAGTATGTTTTCCTCTATAACACTAAGTCAAATCTGATTGTCCTTTATCAAAAGCAAGGTTGTATAATACCTTGTGTCAAATCAGAGAAATATAGAAATATAAGGAGAAATAAAGGCTTGGTTGAAATGACTCCCATAAATATTTGAACATCAGATAAGGATGTCAATCTCCCTTTGCTGGGATGCAAAATAGAGGATTTATTTTGCCTTATGAGTATAACAGTGTTAGATAACACTGCTCAGCTCACACAAGCATCCTTGTTTCTCTCGGAATATAAGCATTACTATCAAACTTTGTTCCCTAGAAGAGACAAAGACTTCACCAATCAGAAAACAAAAACAAACAAAAAACAGAAACTTTTAAACCCAAGATCAGCATTTTCCAATTTTGTTTTCTTGTCTGTAGATTCTTATGCTATTTTTACCACTCTAGACCCCTTGTTTTAAAATACTTTTATAACATATTTTATCAAGACACGCAGCTTCATGGTTCTGGATAACTACGGCCATCCCACACCGAGAGCACTTCAGCTAACCACTCTGCCTCGTCAGTGTCCGCATCTCAAAATGTAGCACAGAGACCTCTCTGCCTAAAGGAAGACACTGTCCTGTGGTGGTAACATGGCTTTGGGGGCTACATGGCGAGCAGGGTGAATTTAGTCAAAGTACTTCACTAATCAAGAGGCTCAGAGCTCTCACCCATGATAGACATGAAGATAGGCTGTGCAGATCTTCCTTCGAGGAAGGCTGTCTGCGCTGTGTGGGGAGAGGTCTGCAGACAGACTTCAGCTACCCACGCCTTAGAATCGGAGAGCCTACATTCCAGAGTTTATCTGAAGATTAAGCAAGCAGAGGGATAAAGGCCCTTTTGGCATGAGGCAGGACTCCTCTGATGATTAGCACTTGTTCCAGAGAGACCCACGGGGCTGAGCCAAGGTTGTGCGGGGACTGTGCTGCTGTTCGATTTCTCCCCCTGCTCATCCTGCTTTTTGTCTCCTTCCAATCACAGGTGCTGATCCCTAACAAAGATCCTGGACTTCAGACTCTACTCCCAGGGAAAACAACCTGTTACAGTTTGTTAAATGCAAATAGAATGTGTGTAATTCATAGAGTTACTGTAATGAAGTGTAAGTGAGATGCATTTGAAGGGCACTATACTAAAACACTAACTAGACACGGATAAAGACCCACAGATTATTTCCAGTATCACCTGTTGAATATCGACACTCACATGGGAGGACACGTGTTAGAGTTTGTTGAACATAACTACAGAGAGTATCTTCCAAGTGAATTTCTGCTTCATGCCGTCTTATATTTTTAGATACAGAAATACTGCTAGGGGGGCGCCTGGGTGGCACAGCGGTTAAGCGTCTGCCTTCGGCTCAGGGCGTGATCCCAGCGTTTTGGGATCGAGCCCCACATCAGGCTCCTCCGCTATGAGCCTGCTTCTTCCTCTCCCACTCCCCCTGCTTGTGTTCCCTCTCTCGCTGGCTGTCTCTATCTCTGTCAAATAAATAAATAAAAAAATCTTTAAAAAAAAAAAAAAA
>NW_024424341.1:17994612-18144584 GCF_017311325.1 Ursus maritimus
AAAAAAAAAAAAAAAGAAAGAAATACTGCTAGAAACACTGCTATTCGGAGAATTTACCAAGACCCTGAAATGCAGAGACCAGGGTTTGGCTAAGGCAGTCACCAGCCTGAATTCTAAAAACCCTGTATTGTAGTCATTACTGAGGTCTGGAGAATGGAGAAAAAATGGAGTTTTATGATAAACTCATGCAAGAAACAAGTAAATTCCTCACTCCAAGCAGGTAAGCCTCACAGCATTTTTCAGGATGCCCTTTCACAGCCTGTACTGTAGTTATGGGGACGGGCCCCAAGGCTACAGTAAATGAAACCAGGATTTTCTGGCAGACTCAACATGAGTACATACTGCCACGGGTCCCATGAGGACCAATGTCCCAAGGGCTCTCAGGAAAGCTTGGGAGATGCCAATTCCCATCACATATAGCTGGAGTTTCATACAAATAATTTCTTTGACTGCTACAGGTTTAAAAAATGTTTATTTATTTATATTATCTTTAGGGAGTTTCTGAGACAGCATAAGATCCTGGAATGATATGGGAGGCAACTATTCAAATGGCCGATGAAAATCCAAACCCCTACCACTCTGGGGTAGGGGTTGGCAAACATTTTTGTCAAGTAAATATTTTAGGTTCTGTAGGCCATACACTCTCTGTCACAGCTACTCGACTCTGCAGTTGTTGGGCAAAAAGGAATTAGGATGGTTGTGTTCCAATAAAACTTCATTTAAAAAAATGTGGTAGGCCAGATTTGGCACACGGCTATACATAGTTTAATGACCCGTGGCCTAAGGTAATAGAGTCAAAGTATTCACGAAAGTCATGAGTCTCCCTAAAGTAAGTCCTACAGAAAGAAAAAAAAGGGGGGAGGGGAGAGGGAGACTCATAACAAAAAAGATGCATATCCTGTTACACATAGAGGGATGAGTATCGTGCTACTTGCCATGCTCAGTGCATTAGAATCTGGACCGCAGACCAGCACGGGAGCGTGAGTGTGCTCCCCACATGCTCCTGATACTCTGCAAAACTACACACAGTTCAAAGACAGAATGTGCGGCTTACATTTTCTCTTTCTTAAAAAGTGCAATGTACTTTAGCAAATTACCATACCTATGAAGTCCTAGTGCAAAGAAACTCGAGTTCAAACTGATCTGGCCGCAATGTCTTTAATCCCAATAGTGTCCCTTCGAACACACTTAGGGAGATGCTGCTGTTGGAGAAAGGCAATGTATATCTATTTTTCAAATTTAACAGGCATAAATGCACTGTTATGTTATAAAAAATGTTTTGCTAAACATTGGTTTACAGCCTCTATATGGAAAATTTATAGGAAGATGCAATTTTGAGCCAACTGCTAGCGAAGATGCTATTTAGAGCCACTTATAATGAAATAAACCCCTTAGTTATGAATCAGTTATTATATTTCACTGAACTCCAACTGTTTCTTTCTCACTGCTTAATTTCATTCTAGCTTTTGTTATTATGCCTAAAGAAACCATTTTAACATTTTCTCGCATGCACTTTTAGTATCAAAAATTCCATCTACAAGTTTTCAGCTTTTTGCCTCTAATTGCTCCACTGGTTGCTCTAACTGCTTTAATAAATAATATTATCTGGTTCTGCTAGTCCTAGGATTCTAAGGTCCCTGCGTCACCCTGCATCACATATTATTTATTATTCCTCTAAGGAGAAAAAGGAGCACTTTTCTATCCAAAGCATTTCTTTAGAGAAATAGAGGAAGAGAGGATGAGAGAAAAAAAATTTTTATACACACAGTCCCCTATCCAAATTAATGTTAGGTTCTCTATAGTGTGAGATATTTCCACTTCTGCCTCATTGGATACCTATGGTTGCTTCTATTCAAATTCATTATGAAACTAGGAAACTTCTTCCTCCATGTGACCCTAAAGTTCCATAATCTATCTTTATTTATAATTTTTAGATAGCATGTATCTAATGAGATAAATGTGAAGAACTTGGGTTTTCCATGGCTATTCAGCCAGCCTCCCTACTGTAGAATAAGGTCCATGAGAGCAGAGGCTTTGTCTTTACAGAAATTCCCTAGAAAAACCTGAGTTACACTGATACTAGTTGTACAACAAAGTAAATAAATCCTATAACACACACGTGTGTGTGCGTGAATGAATAGCTATCTGCCCAAATGAACGTATGACTTAACTGATGCATTAACTACTGCTTGTTGAATTAGCAAGTACAGCGAGCTTTTTGGAACAGTGATTTGAAGAGTTGGTACTTCTGAACTGGGAGACAATCGGACTTCTACCTGGCTAAGAGGATGCAGAAACTAAATGACCAAGTTTTAATTATTTTAAAAGGATTCAGTCCTCACACCAGATCTTTGCACGCTGTTGGTGAGAATGCAAAGAAGTGCACCCCCTATGGAAAACAGTATGGGAGTTCCTAAAAAATAATTTAAAATAGAATTACCATACGATCCAGCAATCTCATTTCTGGGTATTTATCCAAAACAATCGAAACCAGGTTCTTGAAGGGAGATTAGCGCTCTTATGGTCATTGCAGCACTCTTTCATAGCCAAGATGGGGCAACAACCTAAATGACCTTCAACAGATGAATGAAGAAAGAAAATGTGGTATACAGATAGAATGCAATACTATTCAGCCTTAAACAGAAGGAATATCTATACTGTGCCACAACAGAGGTGACTCTGGAGAACACCATGCTAAGTGAAATAAGCCACAGAAGGATAAGGACCACATAATCTAAAAGAGTCGAATTCATAAAAGTACAGAATGGTGCTTGCCGGGGGCTGGGGGAAGGGGAAAATGGAGAGTCGCTCATCACTGGGTATTAAAGTTTCAGTTCAAATGGACGAGTTCTAGAAAGGTGCCATACGATACTGTGCCTAGAGTTAACAATATTCTATTGTGCACCTAAAAATCTGTTAAAGGGTAGAGCTCATGTAAAGTGTTCTTATCACCAAAAAAAACTCATGTGAATAATAAAGTACATTAAATTAAAACAGACAAAACTAGGTCCTTACCAAATATGGGAGTTACTACAAGAACGAGGAGAGAGTCAATCAATACACAGCCTACCCTCTAAATTAATGCCAGGTTCTTTACAGTGTGAAATATTCCCACTTTTGCATCACTGGACATCAGAATGGTAGGAAGAGTGTTTTCAGGAAAAGAGCTCATTAACAACAAGCCAGATAACTGCAGTGAATTATAAAAATGCCCGTGTTCAAATAGGAAGAACAAAATGCAATCTCTTCTGTTGAGTGGGCACTTACATTCAGGAGCGGAATTAGGACAACAGAGCACTGTGGCTACCATGCTCGTGTGTCAGGCTACTCTGGCTGCTGGATGGCCATCATGCCCACTCTTATTTTAAGCAGCTCATGTAGTCTTACTCAAGGCGAATGCTCTGAAAAAAACAGGAAGCAACTACCTAAAAACAACCGTCACGTGTCATCTCAACACCATGGTAACCCCACATACACACCTGAAATAAATTTCTTAAAAGGAAAAAAAAATGAACCACAGCAGGTTAACATGAAGGCACTGAACTACATTTTAATACTTACTCTGTGCTAAGAATTTTTACCTTACATAGAAACAGTTAACTGCAAAGAAGAGCATTTCAAAGTGTCTGTCACAAAGGATGGGCTCAGTAAACATGAGTTATCATCCCACTCCTCATGCAAAATGCCAGAACATAGCAAAGCACGCACACACATGGTAGTCAACGGTCAGGAGAAATCTAGGTTGAAATCCTGGCCCTGCGCCCCCTAACAGGGAACTCATCTTTTTAGAGTCTCAGCTTCCTTCTTCATAAAACTAAAATCACAGTGACTGCTTCACAGCATCTTCTATGAAAAATAAGTGAAATGATACATAATAGGAACTTAGCACAATGTCTGATTTATGCTATTGTTAGAAGATTGTTTCTTCTTTTACGTCCTTAATCACAATTGGGTTTACGGCCAATAATAACCAAACCTATACAAAGGGGTTGGACTTGGAAGCGGGGAGCATTCCATCCATGCTCTGGTTAATTCCACAGACCTGGGATATTTTCCTTCCTTGTTGGTATGCATCCCGAATGGAACAAGGCTATTTAGACAGTGAGTAGTTTATGATTTCAATTAAAATTGGTCCTGCTAAGCTGTTCCAACAAGCAGAGGCACAGCTGAAGTCACTGAGATCACAGTGAAAGAAAGTGTGGCAGAGGGACAGAGGATAGGCATTGTGTTGTCAGAAAAACCTAGGTATGCATCACAATCCCACTCCTGATTATTTGTGTGATACTCAGCAACTTAGGCTTTTTATCCATAGTTTCCTCATCTGTTAAGTTGAGGTAATGAGTGTATATGTTACCATATAGTCATGTTAGGGAACGAAATGAGTGCATTTAGCACATCCTTACCACACACGGAGCACTCACCAGTAACAACATTCACAGCAGTAGCAGGGGCAAATTACACTAACTGCGGCTAATGGAAACATACAAGTATTTAGCCAGTAACTGTTATAGGAAAAACAGATAATGCTGCACAGTCAGCAACCTTCAGGAGAAGAATCTCTGTTAAAATAACCACTGGATTTTTCATTTGCATTCACGGCATACATCGATGGTGGCTTTATTAACTGGCAATGCTAATAACTACTACATTTTTAATTCAATAACTTAATTATTTCAGTAACCCTGTGAGGGACACGCTATTATTGCAAAATACAGATGAAGAGAAAGAGTCTCAGAGAATTCCAGAGACTGGCTAGTGGAGGAAGTGGCAATGATAGAATTTGAACTTAAGTCTGTTTAAGTTCAAAACATAACAGCTTTTAAATAATTTACCCAACATTATTCGCTATTACTGAGAGACATGTAGCATTGAAAAAAAGTAGCAAATGTTTAATTAATGTTCCTGGAAGGGAGAAGGTGAGACCTTCTATGTCATTGTCTATTTTCCCCTGCAAGAGAATATAGAGACAAAGATAAAGATACAGATAGAGGTATAGGTAGAGGTATAAGATATAGGTTTAAGTGTAAGAATTTTAAAATACATGCTATTTCCAGCTTGACGATGTGCTCTAAAAAGAAGTTGAGTCTTATGGGAAGTTGGCCAACCAATAAATGACCGCATATTTTAACAGAGCAAATGCCACAGTAAATGCCTATTTCTTGCTGGATGGCAAAGTAAACATCCCCCTAAGAGATGGGTACACTCTTGTCAGCGTATAACATACGAGAGTTCTAAGGAGACAATAATGCATAGCTATTTGTTACTGAGTAATTCCCTGAGTATCTGTGTCCTCTAGTTCTGTTTTAAAAGGTTAAATGGCTCTAAATCTGTCTGCTAGACTCATAAGGAACCATGCATTGCTCTGGCTAGTCAGGAAATTTAATTTTCTACTCAAATTAACCAATTGTGCAAAGCGAGAGGCAAGCTGCTCTCCATAACCCAATGAAGTGGGGTTGTGGGGGGCACAGGGTTCTGCGGAAAAGCAGAACAGGTGCTGGAACACGCAGTTGATGATTCTTCCATTCTCATCCCATGTAGCCAACACCCGCACTCAGACCTGTGTGGGACTGGCCTTCTGAATCGCACGCATCAGAGTCCTGTTATAAAATGCTTTGAAACAGTATTCAGCCCTTCTTTGCGTGGGACCACAGATGCCAAGGAACAAGGGCTTGCTTGAAATCTATCAGAGACACAGATACGTCGGTGTCATCAGATGGTATCTTATCTGTCCATCTCTCCTGGTAACACAGCCTCAAATCCCCTTTAGCTTGCCTGAAAACAAAACACTCCTAAGCTGGGTAGTTGTTGCTAAGCAGTTTCAAGCTTCCTCTACACCTGCCTTCCAAAGCAGTGACAAGAATTTGGAGCGCCTGGGTGGCTCTGTCGGTTGAGCATCCGCCCTTGATTTCAGCTCAGCTCACGATCTCAGGCTCTTGAGATCGAGCCTGTGTCAGGAGGCTCCAAGCTGAGCGTGGAGCGTACTTGGGATTCTCTCTCCCTCTGCCCCTCCCCACCTCCCTCTCTAAAAAGTAAATAAAAAAAAT
Organism: Ursus maritimus; assembly: GCF_017311325.1. Lineage (NCBI taxonomy): Eukaryota > Metazoa > Chordata > Mammalia > Carnivora > Ursidae > Ursus > Ursus maritimus. Next base: position 18,000,657 of record NW_024424341.1, read on the forward strand.
AAGTTCAAAGGACTAGTAATAATAAAAATAACAACAGTAATAACAACAACAATTAACTATAATGACGATCATCACTGGATTCCCTGGGTACTAGAAACAGTAAATCTCCACGTTTGCATCAGTAAATGGATGGATAGAAAAATGTGCAAAAATATGTGAGCAACCATAAACCTGGATTTTTAACCAGTTCTGCCAAGTTGAGGTTGCCGTACTAGGGCATGACTAGTTCCTCAGACCTCATTGTAGCTGATCAAGACCACATCTCTGCACTGGAAGTCTGTACCCCCACTGCCACTGTGGGTTCCATGTTTGGAGTTTATATGACCTTGCCCCGATATCTGAACCCCCCTTTCCCTAAAGGCCTCTGGCTTGACATACTCCTGAGCCCTCTGTGTGTTCCCTGCTGAAAAGAGTAAAGCTCTTGTCAAATCAAGTGTTAAAACTGGCCCTGTCACTCAGTTGAACCCAACTTACTCACTGCCTTCATTCTGTCTCATGCTTGGAGATGCAAGGAAAGTGGCAATCGCTCCTGTCTGTGTTCTTTCAGAGAAAACACAGCAACATAAAACAGGACAGATTGATTATTCAACAGACATCATTGCCCATATTTATATATCAGGATTTCAATATAGAGCCATTTCATAACTTCAACATGTAGTCGGAACATAGAGTTTTCTAGATACTTATTGCCCTTATTTCAACATTTGGCCCTTTGAGAGACACGGTTCTCTTAGGCAAATATGGGCATTCTGTGTGGCTATGGCTTGTTGAACTTCTTTAGAATTGAGAATGGACAACTGACCATTTTTCAAAGCCCCAGGTGGGATTTTATCTCCTTAGAGGTTGGGCTCTTTGAAGGAAAACTTTTTTTTTTTTTTAATCCTTTTGGAATATATGCTACATTATCCTGAGTTTCGAAGTGGCTTGTATTAAAACCAGCTTTTCTGGATCTGAAAAGAATTATTTTTTGCCCAAACTAAAACTATTTGGGACACTGATTATTCTGTGGGTTTCAATTCCAGTCTCACAGCTTCAGTACCCTTATGAGTAATGGGAATTTAGTACATAAAAAAGAAGTGAATAAATAATACTTCCAGAAAGCTCACTGGTCCAGAGTTTCCTTTGATTAAAGTAGGTAGAAGTATATCCATTCAATAAGTTGGGATGAACTGACATCTAATTCACAGATTAAATGCACAATGCTTTAAAATTATATTCCTCCAGATCCCTCCCCCCCCGTCTCTCTCTCTCCTGACAAACATTTCTTTTTTTTTTTAATGTTTTTTTTTTATTATATTATGTTAGTCACCATACAGTACATCCCCGGTTTCTGATGTAAAGTTCGATGATTCATTAGTTGCGTATCACACCCACTGACAAACATTTCTAAGACAATATTTGAAATCCGCACTCAAACACATCATTAGCCAACACTTCACCCTTGGAGGCCAGTGTACAAGTTATAGATTTTCAGTGATCTTTTGGAAGAAAGCTACTTAGCTTGAGTACCTGTACTCTCATTTGGATGACTGGCAAAAGAGAAAAGATGTACACAGTTCAAAAGAAAAAAAAAACAGAATTGAGCCTCATTTCTAAAAAAGGCAGAAAAACCTTAATAAGGGATTATTTCATCTTGGGGAAAAATTCTGAGCAAAGAAAGTATAAACAAAAGGGTTTTTTTGTGTGGTTTTTTTTTTTAATGGCAGAGAAAGATTTTGTCTAAAAGACACCAATCCAGATATGCTGACCTATCAGAAATGTCCATGACATGATAAGAAAATAATTTCAAAGCCAAACACCAAACACAGAAATAAAACAGGGGTCTCTTAATGCACTGAAACAGTAGTCTCATGCCCCTAAAATCCTCATATATAATTCACTTAACTGTCAAAAAAGAAAGAAGACAAACCGGTGATACTTGCCCAATGCCAGGAAAACAAAAACAAAAACAAATACACAATCAAGCAAAGAAAATATAAAAGACCCACTCAGATGCACTGCAGAACGTATGCAATTTTGCATTTTCAGTGAGTTCTCTGAAAGCTGCAACAGCTTTATTCACCTTAATATTCCTGGCTCTGGGTATCGTACGTAGCTTTTAGTGGGCGTGTATGAACATGCGTGTCTACACGTGCACACGTGCACACGCGTGCCTACACACTGTGTTGACCAAAATTCCTCAGTCACGTGAGCAGACTACCAAAGGGAACCACACAGAATGTACGCATAACTGCATTTTGTACCGGTGTGCTTGTCATTGAATGTGGCCTGGACGCCTTTTAAAAAAGAAATACCTTATAGGACTGGAGGTGATATCGGGGTCACGAGCAGTCACTTGCCCAATCACAGAGTTGAGGGCAGCGTTTTCATGAACTTCCAGGAGGTAAGTCGGCGAAGAGAAGACAGGAGGCTCGTCAGCGTCCTCCACAACGATTTTGACTGTTGCCGTGTCTTTAAAGGGCCCCCTGCCGCTGAAACGTGGGTCAATATGGACATTGGCTGCCTCTACCTTCAGCGTATAGGATTTTTTGGTCTCAAAGTCCAGAGGCTGTTAAGAAATGACAAAGATGAATGTTTCTCGCTAATGACCACAGCAGCAAGAACAAATGAGTATAATGCTGATGGATGAGAGTTATGCGCATTTAAGCCCATTTGTGAGCCTTAATGGGATCACTCTCCATTCCCTCAGATTCAACCTGTAAATTCTACAGGCATTTATTGGTATCTGTTTATTATACAAGCTCAGTGAATCTAATCTCCTATTGTTTTGTTTTGTTTTGCTCATTTCACTTGGAATTCACAAAATATTCACAGTCATGAATTGTGCCATCAAAATTTCACTTCAGAGTCATAATAAAATTTTACTAGTGGTGGCATGACCTGCATACCAATGAGTCAGTTAATCGGGCCTCTGCTGGTAGGAGATAAGGAGGCATCGAACACAATCTCTATCTGGGAAGAATATTTTATCATTTCTGCAACAGTGTGTGAAATGTAAAGAACTGGAAATAATCATTGTTTAGTCCAAGGAGACATTATAAAGCATAATTTAGCACTAATCCCAACAAAGGGTGTTTTCTTATTTCACTTCCAAAAGCACTGCTGCTCTACTGATCATGTGGCTAAAATGAGGTTTATTATTTTTTAGGGTATTCTTAGAAGGTCTCTTTTCTAAGTTCTGGGCTACGAAGCAGGTGGGCATATAAGGAAGTATGCAGGTGCATATTTATCTGTGTTTATATTTAGAAGGAGGAAGGGTGAAAGCAGTATATATAGATAACTAGGTCGGGCTGTGCCTCCACCAACCACTTAAAAGCAATTTGAAATTACCTCACTGCACCATTACTGACAATATTTCTGACATATTAATACTTCATTCCTTAAAAGCCCCTAAGACTTCAGCTAATGACCTAGGTAGGGAGAAGAAAATAGTTCCCCTAAATACTCCGAAGCCCATCTGTATCAGAATCCTTACGGTGCAATTCTTGGCAACTCATAATACTTCAGCTTTCAAGAACACACGTCTGTCAAGGTTCAGAGAGACAATTCAGGTGTGTGCTGCAATTCTTCATAAGAAACAGAACTTCAAATCTGCAATGCAGATTTTTACAAAATAAATTGCAAAGCAACCTGGCATGAGTGAACTCTTTCAGAACCCCTGTACAAGCTTAAATGTGTATTCTTATTTCAAAACTTGAGGCTGGTTTTTCTACTTGAATTCAGTTCTAATGGGACTTGGCTTTTTGGGGAAATATTTTCTAGTAAACAAGGCAGATACTCACTTCCCTGTCTATTCTGAAATTACTACGCACACGTACCTATGAATAGAGGATTCAACATCAGCATTTTCATCATTTGCCAATCACCCCTACTGTAACAATTTTGCAATTTCAAATTCCTCACAAACACTGTTAAGTATAGCAGATTACGTTCTGTTTATTTCTCAGCTCCACATAATGACAATGTATCCAGACACATCCTGGTGTCCTTAGGATTTTATCAGACAAAAAAAGAAGACCCATGAATTGTAGAAATATGACTCCCTACACATTGTTCTCTACAGTAAAATACACAGGTTTCTTAGCGTCAAAATGTGTAGTATATCGTTCCGTGTTTATGAATAACAGTGAATAAAACTACAACACACGGCTAATTGCTTCAGCTTATAAAAGCACCTTATGGTAGCAAAGGATGGCAGTTAATAATAACAATAAAAATGACATTAGGAATCATTAGCCAAGGAAAATGTAGCTCTGGGTTATTCAATAATTGACTCAAGTATAATTATACTGTACTCTATTTTAAACATGAGTTTTTCAATACTTTGCAACTCTTAACCTACACTCAAGCCAGGTAGAAAGCTAGTGTTGCTCTGCACAGTTAAAATAAATGCAGCCATTTTCCCCCTCAAAATTAATTTAAGCAATTGATTTTGTATACAAAGGTATATCCAGAAACCTCCAGGTTCCACTGTCACCATCTCTCCAGTGGGGGATTCTAAGAGCATGAGCATTTGGAAGCAGATTCCTATGGAACACGACCACGAGAATTAGACAGTCAGCTTGGAATCACAGCGATGTAATGCTGAGCAAAACAGACAGAAGAACTGTTGGCTCCCAACAGTATGCTCTGCCATCTATCTTCTTATTCATGAACCAATACATTTAATTGAAATTAATTTGTACTATTTCACGAAAAAGATGTGAAGAATAATACTGAAAAAAAATACTCAGGATGAAGATAAAAGGGTATTTTCCTTGCAAATGCCAATGCCCACAAAATAATGAAATGCATTCTACACATTTTTTATGAATGTAAATGTCATGATGATAGATAAATATGGAAAATACTGTACAGAATTTTTCACATCTATCACAAAAGAAATGGCTGCTGGCAAAAGTAGATGCAAATCATCGTACATTATCTGTACTATTCATGGAGGTACTTCTTTCTCCAATGGTAGCCCCACACCCAGGAGCAAGGCAAAGACGAGCTTCATTTACCATAACGCTTGGACTTTCGATGCATGGTTTCGAGTATCCAATGGTAGCAGGGTTGGCCCTGCCCTTCCAGTGCCAGACCTGGCCCTAACAACTGAGGCGGACTGCTTTGTCTGTCTTTTGAGTTTCCCTGAAAGCAGGGCCTGCAATAAAAACGTAGGAATCTTCAATGTATTTTGTGAAGATATTGCAGGAAATAGGAGTGCAGAAATGGGGACAGTTATACAGAGAAGGATTAAAAGCCATTGAACTTGCCACCTCTGTGGGCAACTGAATCTTCTTCCTACTGGGAATCCTCTTAAGAACCATAGAAAATATGCCTCAGAATAATGTCTTCAAAGAATAACAACTGCCTATCAATCTATGTCTTTCATTGCTTGAGGTTTACCTTCTGAGCGCTGACTTCTCTTTGTGACTGGAGTTAACTGAGCAAATTCCTTCAGCTTAGGGAAGAACACTGGGGCATAGATGAGAAAGAAATGATGGGTGAGATGCAAAGCGACCCACACCATGGTAACTGGTTGGCAAGGCTTTAGCTGAAATAGAAAGCGGGGCCAAGGGTATGAGATGCAAAAAGGACTCCACTTTTTCACAGCTAAAGAAGCTAACGATTATGTCAGGAAGTCCACCCGACTCCTGTAAACTTCAAAACTCAAGTTTCAAAGAGGTATCTGGAAGATGAACAAACTGTTCCTTAGCTTACCTTTCTTAGTCTTATAATGCCGTCCTGGGCCTGGGCATCGGAAGTGATTTCAAAGAGTGCTGTTCCATCCCCGTCGATGATGTCATAGGAGGACTGCGCATTTTCACCAATATCCTGATCGTTGGCCTTCACCCTCCCTATGGCAGTGCCGAGAACCACATCTTCAGGTACCGAGAAGTGATACAGACCTTAGAAAAGGAAAGAAACACGGAGCACTGCACAAATTCCATTCATTTACTAACCCGTTTAGCAAATATTTATCCGGTACTTTCTTCGTTCTGAGTACACCGATGAGACATTAAGAACACAGTGATGGGAGATGAAAATATGCTGCAAAATGGACAATCCTTTACAGGAGTCAGAGACAAAGAGATCCCAGAAGAAGTCCCCTCTCTTCGTGACTCTTCTGAGATATGAAACTTATTCAACCCTATGTTACCAAACATAGATTTGGAGCAGAGTTGTATCAGGATATGAGTGAGTCTACGTGAAAGTTCTTTCCCATTTGCTGTATAATCACAGTGGCTGCCCGTAGGGATGTTCATTGTTGCCCAACATAAAATATTAAGCTAATTTCAGCACAGAAAGGTGCAATGTGTAACACACCGAAAGTCACTTTTGAAGTTACCTTTCTATTTACAGACTTGTAGACCATTTTTGATAAAATCCAATTACGAAACTTCTGCTGTGCCCTGCAGCGAGCCGTTCAGACATGAAACAGCCCACTAAAGTCCTCATTGCTCTGAAGACCAGAAATCCTACCTCCGAAAGTCCCTAGGCAAAATACAATTACAGCGCACGTGTATTCTCCCATGGGGCCAGTGAAATGTGTCTAATTAGTGGTATTAGTCCCATTTTTACTCACATCGCTTCAGTTGGTATATTGGTGTCACTCATTTCATTGGTGGAGGGAAGCAACCATAACCCCTGGCCATTCCCACTTCAGTACACACCTGCCCTCCACCTAACTGCTAACTCCCACATTTCTTTGCCTGAGGCTTTTCTCTGGCCTTCAGGACCCATTTTACCCACTGCCTGTCAGGCCAGAACTACCAGAAAATTAATGCCCTCACAGAAGCAGCCCTCAAAGACTCACACAACTCGGGATATAAAATGCCAGGCTCCTCCCCTCTCTGCTAGGGTAACCTGGAGCTATTTCTTCTGTTTATTTACGGTGTTTCAGACTTTCCCCAACAGGATCAAGTTCCAGTCCCCCACAGTCATAGCCGGCTTGATAATGCACTTATTGGCTCTCTATCCTTCTCTCTCACACATCCTCACTCCCCTACTGGCGATTCTTGGGATCATCTCCAAGATAAACTACTTATAATCAAATTCCTGTCTCAGTGCCTGTTTCGGGGGAACCCAAATTCAAGACAACCAGGAAGTTTTAGTCCCACTGCAACCAAAACAAGGGGACAAAGATAAATATTCGATGAGCTATAAACCAAAAGGAAAAATTAAATCTGGAGAACATTACCTAATTCTAGTCGGAACTCAATCACTGAGTCCCTAGGACGAACGAAGGCTCATTTTACCCGATCTAACGAGATTATTTCAGATGATGGGTAAGGTTTTCCTCCAGCACTAACACACTTTTATTTAATGATGAAATAAAAATGTCTCTTAGAATCATGAAATTATGGCACTGGGGAACAAAAATGTTTCCCAAATAGTTTCACCATAAGGTAGGCACTGAAAATCCACACGTCAAACACGGGTCTCCCAATTCTCTCATAATTGGTATAATGATTCTATCTCCTTCAAACTTTATATACCAGGTAAGGTTTGAGATGATCCCTCTAGGTATGCTTATTAAGTAAATAAGCCAGCAAGGGGCTTCACCTTGCTGCTAGTCCTACATCGGTGAGCCTTGGGAAGCCACGCAAATGGAACGTTTATCCATTCCTATTCTGCTCACTCATCTCTATCAGCGTGACCGTAGTTAACAGTTATTACCCCTAAGAAAGGGAACACTTTTGAAACTCGCCTGCTATCGCTGAATTGAAACAATCATCTTCTGAGAGAGTTGTATAGTACAGCCTTAACTATTACGGCCACTGAAAAGCAAATAAAAGACCCGGGGAAAGGAGAGGAGAAATAGTACCCTCCATTTCAATAATTTGGTTAAAAAGGGTGGCACTGTTATCTGATTATGCATGGCCGGAAGTGAAAATTCTACAATTGCTAATGAAATTCATCCTTTCTGTTATTTCTACCTTGGAATTTCTTTCTGCTGATAAATTCCCAAAGATACCTCAAATGTGTCATTTTCAAGCTCCACATGTGTCTCTCTCCCTCTCCCCCTCTCTCCCTACTCTTCTCTCTTCAGAAACAGGTTCTCCTATGGTATTCCCTATCTGAGCAAATAGCATCCGCATGCATGTAATGTCTCATGGCAGAAATGTGACTAAAAATGCAATGTATCCTTAGATTTTTGTTATCATTAACTCTCAAGTATCTGTCACATCTATATACTTTCTCCAGTTCCAGTGTGACCACCCTTGCTTGCTAGCTCTGCTTTCACTCTTCACATGAATGCTTATGAACGCTCTGCAAGCGGCTGCAGTGTGGAGAACACATTGGAAGAAGGTCACCAGATTTTACATTCTCTGATTTCCCTAGAATCTAATTTTATTACTTAACCTACAATGCGAAACCTTTTAATGGCTTCCCAGTGATTTTAGGAAAAAGATCATGGTACTTAAAAAGGTACTCCAAATCCAAGTATGGCTAACTCCTCCCTAACCTAACTCTCTAGACTCCAATGGTAGTAAGATTCTTTTAATTCTCATCTGGGGCCAAACACCCCTCTTTCCCGGGGCTTTTGGACATCCTCTTCCTCCAGTTGCAATGTCCACTCCCCATTCCCCTGGTTTCACTTGGTTCCAGCTAATTTCTATTCATCGTTCATATCTCAAGAGTCTCCATGTCGGAAAGGCCTTCCCAAGTCATCTGTGTCAGATTATTTGGATAAGTACTCACAAGAAAGGGAACATGTACTGTGAGAGTAGAAAAAAGTTGGAAAATAATGATTATCTCCCTGATTCATTGATGGCGGCTGCCTAGAATTTTCTTGAGATGCTTCTGAGGCAGAGCACAGCTTTAGGAGGGATAAGTAAGGTCAGTGACCACTGATGGCTGAAAGAGGAGTCACAGGAAGTCACAAGAAGGAGGAGCGCTTATTTTTTTCAGCAAGTACGTTGCATATCTGCTTTCCCCACCTCAAGTACTATGGAGTTCAGTTTCTTTTATACAACAAGTGGGACTATTGTCTAATCATTCTCTCAAGTTCTTAAGTGGGAGGTACCACGAAATAGAGAACTAAGCACATATCTTGCAGTCAGACACCCTGGTTCTAATTCTTAGCTCCACTGTATACTATACATTGAATATTTGGAAATTTCCTCAATTTCTTTGAAATCTGTAATGGGGATACATTTAGTACCAAAAGGACAGGAGAGTTGGTTGTTCCATTTATATACATATGTTTCATTTATATATAAATATAAATATAAATATAAATATAAATATAAATATAAATATAAATATAAATATATATATATAAATTGGCATACCTTGCATATAATAAGCATTCAATGATTGCCATCAGTTTTTTGGTGTTGCTGAAAATTAGGACATAAGTTCAAATGAAAACATCATGCTTAGAGATTTTCACCCAGTGCAGGGAAGTCACTTACTTTGGGCAAATTTTGGAGGATTGTCATTAACGTCGGTAAGGGTCACTGTAAGTGTTGTGGTCCCAGACAGGCCACCGGAGTGTCCACCCATATCTTTGGCTTGGATAACAACCAGGTACTCCTCTTTGGCTTCTCTGTCCATGTTGGGAAGGGCAGTTTTTATAATTGCTGAGGGGGAAAAATGGGAGAATGACTTTCAGGCAGACCGCTCATTCAAAACGAATGTGTGACTCCCTCTCTCTCTCTCTCTCTCTCTCTCACACACACACACACACACACACGTGCACACATCAAGTCCCCACTCAGATAATTTTCTGTTTTCTTTTTCCTTTTAACTGGTGTGCATCTGCGATGACAACACTGAGAAAGATTTTAGTCACAGACATCAGTGGCTAACTTGCAAAAATATACATTAGAAAGTAAACTGAATGGCATACTCTTGCCTACCAAACTAAAGTATAAATCATAACATAGCCTCATCTACCCAGGAAAACCCTGGAAGTGAAAGAATCTTACAATTTATCACAGACTCCAATTCCCTACAAGAGGAGTAAATACATAAATAGCTTGAAGGCTCTGAGGTCAAAGATAAATTATTCTGAAGCTCATAAATACATCGGAGAGATGAAAGAAATAAATGCATTATTAGGATCAACTCAGATGAATAAAACACCAATCAGAATTAATATAGGCAAGTGTCTAAATCCTAAGGTACTATTCAACCACATTTATATTTTAATTGTCACATTTTCTCTATTGTAAAAGTAATAAATAATTTAGGAAAAAAATGAAAAGAAGGAGAAAAGAGAAAGGAGGTAAAACATAAAATCATAGAAATATAACATCATCAGCGCTAAAATGTTCGCGTTTTTTCTTCTGATATATTTTCAGGGTTTCATCCATCTGCCCCTCTATGTGTTTCACCAATAATTTAATGTTCTTCTTAAAGATTCAAAATTTGGGTAGATACTTCGGAAGTTATTTTAAAAATCTTAATTTAGCCCTCTCCCTACTCTCATATCTCTTTATAGATAAATTTTGCTAACATTTGGGTGGGTACATTTCCAAAGCCAATATATGTATATGCATACAAATGAACATATATGCATATGAACATTTGACCACAAATGTGGCCATGACATAGGCACTGTTCTAGGACTTTCTTTTATCACAGAATGGGTATCTTTGAGATCTTTTTTTGTTAGCATACAGACATCCAACTCAGTACTTCTTTTTTTTTTTTTTTAAAGATTTTATTTATTTATTTGACAGAGATAGAGACAGCCAGCGAGAGAGGGAACACAAGCAGGGGGAGTGGGAGAGGAAGAAGCAGGCTCACAGCGGAGGAGCCTGATGTGGGACTCGATCCCATAACGCCGGGATCACGCCCTGAGCTGAAGGCAGACGCTTAACCGCTGTGCCACCCAGGCGCCCCCCAACTCAGTACTTCTTACAGCTGCATAACTACTCATTTATGAAAACACAATCAGTAACTTAAGTTTACCCGTATCAATGGGTGTTGCGGTTATCTCAATTTTTCCCACTTCAAAGAACAATTAGATATCTTACAATGTTTATTTTTCTCTGTGTCCTGCAGTTTTACTTGACTCTGTCACACAAAACACACCTCCCATCTCCATATTGCTAAAAGCCCGTAACAAAAATTATTGTGACTAGCCCAAAATATTCCCGTTGAATGAATGTGTGTTACATCTCTGGCCCAAGTTAAAGAAAACTGTCTGGATTAAAAATAATTCCCCCCTCATTAGTAACCCCAGGAATATCAGACATGTTCAATTCAAACTGAGGATAAGCCACTCTCTTGGCCATTTCTGAAGTTGGAATCATGGTTTGTTTGTTTGTTTTTTGTTTGGACGCTTAAGCTCTAATTAAATCATCTGTCTGTAAGAGGTTTGCAAGGAGTTCAGGTCCCTGAATTATTCGAGTAGCAGGTGAGGCCTAAGAGTGCCCAGGGAAATCTAATACACCCAGACAGACAGCGTGCAGGGTTCGGGAAGAGCCATGAGCCCCGATGTACTTTATTACACCTTGATACCACTTCTGTATCCGAGAGTCACATTCAGGGAGTACTAATGAATAACCCTGCTTATTTAGAAACATTGATAGTAACATAATAATATCTTTCAATATGATGTCTTGTTTCAAGATTTGATCATCTTAAAATACAACTCGATAGACCATACTTATAGGAATATAAACAAAAAGAAGAAGAGAAAAACAGATATATAATAACCACATATAATAATCACGTAGACTTAGTTTACTATGTGGGAAAACAAATATGAACAAAAAACAACAACAATAACAACAAAACCTCATCATTAGCATGATGAAATGCCAATCTGGCCACTCTGTCATGGATATACATCCCATAACTCAGAATATCTTCATTATGGGTCCAATGTCAGTAGAAAGGACTAGAAAACCGTCTTACTCCCATGATAGTTACATGAATGTTTGTAAAGTTTAGGTACCATCACATTCTAAGGCCATCATGAATTAAAGCCATCCATTGGACTTTGGAAGTTGGCATACAATGTTTAATAATCAGAGGAAGCGGATATAATTCTCCAAGGAAGGCGGCAGTTGTTTTGTTTTGTTTTGTTTTTTTCCTTTTTTCAAATGAGCAGATGGGTTGAAGTCTACACATGAGTCCTTTGGGGTTACTTCAGAGGAAGAATTTTTACAATTTCCTCAGACCCAGAAAAGTGTGGTATGCATTATTTTCATCATTTTTTAAAATATATTGAGAGAGTCTAAAAAAAAAAAAAAAACCCGTGATGTCTCTCAGACAACCTGGAATTAAAATAGTTCGGAGGCTCAGTTATAATAGCATACCTGGGTTTAATGTCTATGAGTTATATCAAAATACGAGAGCAGCATTATGGTGAAAGGACTTGCTTAAATGGGATAAGAGCTCCATGGGTCTCCACCTATTAAGAAATGTTTATGCTTTCCACCATTAAGGTATACTGTATTCACACTACTGAATATGCATATCTATTGACAAGTTTGAGTCCCCTTCTAAATGCTCCTTCATATTGAAGTCATGCAAGTTTCCTTTCTCACATTATTCTCACACTTACTAGCTTTGGGACCAGAACAAATTATTAAACTCATCAGGACTCAATATCTTGCCCTGTCAAATGGAAATAATAATCAGCCTCCCATTGTGGGTATCTTAAGACTGGGTGTGAGAACTCATGCAAAGTTCTTGGCTTACACTATTTTCCTTCCCCTTTTTCCTTCCCAATGAGAATTTATTTAATGCTTACCTGGATGATGGTTACAGTGCTAAACATCCTCCAACTGCCCCCTCCAGATCCACTTTCCAGCATTTTCCACCTACTCTTGGCATGGAAGAGTGTCCTTTATGGATTGCCTCAATGAACTCCCCCCCCCCTTTTTTTAAGATTCATTCATTAGAGAAAGAGACAGAGAGCACAAGTGGGAATAGGGGCACAGGGAGAGGGAGAGAGAGATAATCCCAAGCAGACTCCCCACTGAGCAGGAGGTCCAAAGCAGGGCTGGTCTCATGACCCCAAGATCATGACCTGAGCCAGAATCAAGAGTTGGACCCTCAACTGACTAAGCCACCCAGGCACCCCTGGACTTCTTTCCTTTCTGACTCTACATTAGACTCAACCAACATACATTACCCTAGGAGACTGAAGAGGATATAGCAGGCTGAAGTTCCAGACTCTCCAAATACCCCAATCATATGTTCGGCCAGTCTATGGTTACTATCTTCAAATATTGCTAGAGCAAAACTTTATAGTGTCTGATAGCTGCCCCAATTCCTTGTTCTCTCAGGCCTAGGGTGATGATGGCACTTCTTCTCCTGCTAGCCTTGGGGTGCTCTGCTATCCCTTGATGGTTTCTCTTAACCTGGCCAAGCTTTTGTCAATAGTTCCTTCATTAAACTCTCCTCTATCACACCATTCCTGCCAAGACCCTAAAAAATACGGTTAGGACACCGGTTCATGATCCAAGGGTCAAACATGTTTCTAGCATGTCATTCTTATACAAATATCTACAGTTCAAAAGTATTTCAATGTAATAACACCTTACCCCTTGACGTGGCAGAACAGGTATTTGTTTCCCCATCAGAAAAAAAGAGAATAATAGCTATCCAGTTAAGTGAAGTCGCTCAAGACGATCCAGCTGGAAAGCTGCACATAGAAGTCTCCACACTTTCTCTTTTCTTAGACAACACTAGGAGTGGGTTTTCTGATTTTTAAGGCAAGCGAGGAGTCTCTCCAAGTTTTCTTTAGGGCATGAAGCATACTTCATTGGCTTCAGTGCAAACTGTATAATGAACAGCACTTGCTTTCTGAGCTGCCTGTAGTCTCAACCTCACGACTAGCAATGACTCATTAGGAAATTCAAGACAGAATTTCAGGAACATTTTCCCTGCTACCTTGTAGCCGTAAAAGCAGGCTAGGAAAAACCCCAAGTGCCCTTGGCCCTCCCTTTTTTCTCCTCGTATTGGGGCATATGTACACATGTCATTAAAACTTTTTTTAAAATTCCTATTCAAAGGCAGATCATTTCACCTACATAGACGTTGCAATATGATGATAAACTCCTAAAATAGTAACTTAAAAGTGCCTTGAAAGTTGCCTCTACTTCTCCCCTGAATTATTTGCTTTGGCTCACATGTTCTCCCAAGCTTTAGGCTTTTCTTTTATAGACAGAAGAGAGAACTTCCTTATTTTAAAAAGTATTGTTTGGTATCAAATACCACCTTGCACAGAGCAGAAAATACAGTAAGTTATTTTTCCTCTCAGATTTGCGAAGTCAAAAATTTTGACCTATGTTATAAGCTACATTTTGAAATCCTCAGTTAAATGGCATTTTTATTCATTTTCAACTTTTATTTTAAAACAGTAGACAGGAGCTCCCTACACACTTTCAGCTAAAAATAAACCAATTTAAAACACCTTTGATGGTGCTGATGTCAAACAGCTTCCCACTGCCCAAGACAAGAACCGTATCCATCTTTTTTCACCAAAGTGGTGAAGCAAAATTAATGCTCATGTCTTCCCACATGCTCATAGTTACACATTTTCAATGCCCAGCAACGTTTTTAGAAGCTTAAATATTATGTTTAAACTTCCATTACATCAACTTGGCAACAAATTATAGAGTTTTCAATTTTATGGCAAGCAGCATGACAAAATGCTTTCTTCTGGGGCAATGAGTAAAACTCTTTGGTGTAAGCATTTGATAAACTGCCTCACCAAAAAGAAAATCAACTTCGCTAATTAAACATGGTATTATCAGGATTGACTCGGAGTTGATACAATTAAAAATATTACATCTTTTGTCTTTGACGTTTATAAAATTCCAACTCTGTAACGGTCCTAGTATTTATATGTAGACCCTTTACCTCATTACCCTTAGATGAATCATGGAATATCCTTGGGACAAAATTTTTCCTTGAAAATAGGAGTCTCTAAGATTTTGAGAAGAAGAAAAAACAAAACAAACAAAAACACAGTTGGTGTTCAGGAGGATTGCTGGATTCTCAGTAGCGTTAACTGTAAAGCAAATTCAGAAGAGGGAACATAATCACAGTTTAGGAGAACTTCCCTGGAACTGAATTTTGAAAATCTATTCTAATCCGAAATTTCTTGAGAATGGAAGAGCACAACCCATTGTCCATGAATTTAATTCACTTGGGGATTTTGAGCTCGGCCCTGGAGAGTGGGGCGGGAAGGTGTGAAATGGGAGGTGAAACTTGGTAGGATAACTAAGGAGGGAAAAGGGGAATCATCTTGCCCTGAACATGGCATTCATTACCCTACTGTGAGAAGATTCTCCTGTATTTAAAATACATGCTTTTATCTTAACTTCATTCAATAGAATGGAGATTTCCTTGTTGCAGTAGTTTAAAAATTTGAGTCCTAGGCTGGCCTTAAGTTCTTCCTAAGTGCTCAACAGCTGTTCCTTCTGTCTCATTATCCAGGGAGTACTTCTGATTAGAATCCAGTTTCAGTCATCTCAAAAATTTAAAACTTGTGTATGTGTGTGCGTGTGTCTGTATGTGTGTTTACCATTGTCTTTGGTGTTATCATTTGAGAAGCATTTTGTATCTGTCACGAAAGCTTCTTTTTATAATTTCTGTGATATCACCAGATTGAGAGGCTTCAAGAGAAAGGCAAGGAGATGCTGATTAACTCCTTTGTCATTTTGAAGGCTGATTACTGTAATTCACTCTTTGCGGGTCTCCCAGATTGTGCCGTTCAAAGATTGCCGTTGATACAAAATGCTGTGCTAGACTCCTCTTTTGAATAAGACGTGTTGAACACATTATCCTGGTTATGAAACCACGAGCTTTGTTATTCCCCAAAACTCTCGCCAATTCAATGTGCAATTATCATTTTACTATCTGTAAAAAAAAAGGTCTCCCATTCATGAGATTAAGTGATACAAATTCACCAGGGATAAATTCCTTTTGGGCACCATATACTGTACCCACAATTTCTGCTAACCATGTGATTTGTACTATACACTGTCATGAATGAGGGATAAAGGATATACAAACAGAGCTGCATGAACATATGGCCACCTTACCCCTGAATAATAGTGGCAGTATAATAACTGCAGTAAAGTCAAACTTGCACAGATATATCACAAAGGAGAATGTGAATCATTTGAAAACTCTTTACCCTCCCTGAGGTTCAAAAATGTGCATTTCCAGGGCGCATGGGTGGCTCAGTCATTAAGCGTCTGCCTTCGGCTCAGGGCGTGATCCAGGAGTTCCAAGATCGAGCCCCACATCAGGCTCCTCCACTGGGAGCCTGCTTCTTCCTCTCCCACTCCCCCTGCTTGTGTTCCCTCTCTCTCTGGCTGTCTCTCTCTGTCAAATAAATAAATAAAATCTTTTTAAAAAATGTGCATTTCCCCTTCTTTGTGACTATAACTTATGAGTTAGCTAGAGAGGGGATGATAGATGAATGATAGATAGGTTGATAGAAAGACAGACAAACAGAATGGTCTGGATTTGGAAAAACTAGATTTCTCATATATTCCTCATGCTTTTGTAAAATATTACAATATAATTGTAAAGCTAATGAGTTAAATGTACCAGGAATCAAAAGCTTATTTATATACTCTGATTTGGTATTTTTAAAATTAAGAATTTATTCCAAGGATATTATTAATTTTCCTTTCTCCAGATGTCTCAAATTTTTAGATTAAGATGTTCACTTTTTTGTATGATGTTTTTAAAACATCAAGCAATTTAAATATGGAACAGTTGGGAAATATTAAATTAGTGGTGAAGTTTACAGAGATCAAATGTATACAATGTTAAGCAGATGTTAAAAATTGTGTTATATAAATTCTGTAGCCACATAAAATGTTTATAACAATTCTTAAATTTTAAAAATAACATGAAATGACTATTTTATATTATAATGTGCTTAAAATTTGGCAGAGAATAGAAACAAAGATAATGTGATGTGTTTTTGTGAAGGAATTGAAGGTTGCCTCCTCCCCCAAATTTCTCAGCACAATGTTATGGAAAGCAGAGGAGTATATGTTTTAGAATATGAACTCTGAGGTTATACAAATGAGAAATTATTTTTGATCTGATACTACCAGCCATGTGAACTTGGGTAAATAACTGAAACTCCCTGAGGCTTACCAGTATTATATGTAAAATGTTATTAATTGCCAAACAAGACGTTAAAGTTGATATTACCACGTGAGAAGTAAAAAGGCCAAATGTCTTACTTGATACACACAGAGATATGAATACAGATATAGATGCCCTCACAGAGCTATATGTAAATATATATTTTACGTTTATTTTACATACACATATTTACTATATATATATACTCACACATATATATATATTTAACTTTGTATTTACATTTTATGAATATATACATATACATGCATACGTATGCAAATAAAATTTAGTTATTAATTTAGTGGTAATAATAATTAAAATAAACTTACCTTATTTTAAAAATAAGAAACAAAGATGATATTCAGCAATGCTACAAAGTATGAACATCCCTCATCAACTTAAAAATAGTAACGTCCCCACAGTGATTTCCAGATGACAGACAAAATTTATTGTTGGCATTCAAATCTCTACAGGGTTTGTACCCAAACTCATTTTTGACTACAACATCCCATATGCCTTTGATAGCATATTTCCGTGATGCCCCAGACACTTACCTTTCTTCAGATTCTTCCACTAACATTACTGCCTTCACCACTCTCTGTGGATCATGCAGCCTAAGCCACCCTTGCCCTTTACTGGACCTCTTAAAATTCCATCCATCCCTTCAGGCCCAGCTGTAAAGCTGCAGAGGCTGAGAAGCCTTCCGAGGTAGAACTAATTACTCTCTTCCTTTTGATCTTTTGCACCTCGGCTAGCCACTTTCTCATAGCATTTACTTTCATGTTTCTTCTCCATTTCATCACTTCCACCATGATTTCAACCTGTTCTGATAGTAAATCATTGTAGAAAGGAACCATGCCTCATTCATTCTCGCATGCCCAGAACCAAACATAATTCCTGCACATAATAAGTATGGACAAATGTAGGAGAGAAGACAACAAGACAAGGCAGAAGAGAGAAGGTAGATGGGAGCGAAGAGGGAGGAAGAAAGACAAACAGAAAATGAAATGGTAATTGGGGGCTTTTCTAGCTGCTCTGGGGGCTCAGCACTGGACTGTGGAAACACTCAATGTTAATAATTCTGATGTCTCAGGGACCAGAGGCATTTAGTTACAATTATAAGGTAGCAGAGGAAATAAAAGGCACCCGAATTGGCAAGAAAGAAGTCAAACTTTCTCTATTTGCAGACAACATGATACTATATGTAGAAAACCCGAAAGACTCCACCAAAAAATTGATAGAACTAATTAGTCAATTCAGCAAAGTTGCAGGATATAAAATCAATGTGCAGAAATCTGTTACATTTCTAAACACCAATAATGAAGGAGCAGAAAAAGAAATCAAGGAATTGATCCTATTTGCAATTGTGCAAAAACCAGTAAGATACCTAGGAATAAATCTGAACAAAGAGGTAAAAGATCTGTACTCTGAAAACTACAGAACACTTATGAAAGAAATTGGAGAGGACACAAAGTAGTGGAAAAGTATTCCATTCTCATGGACTGGAAGAACAAACATTATTAAAATGTGTATACTATCCAAAGCAATCTATACATTTAATGTAATCCCTACCAAAATACCACGAGCATTTTTCACAGAGCTAGAACAAACACTCCTAAAATATGTATGGAACCACAAAAGAGTCCGAATAGCCAAAGCAATTCTGAAAAAGAAAAACAAAGCTGGAGGCATCACAATTCCAGATTTCAAGCTGTATTACAAAGCTGTAGTCATCAAGACAGTATAGTACTGGCACAAACATAGACAGATAGATCAAAGGGACAGAATAGAGAACCCAGAAATGGACCCATAACTCTATGGTCAACTAATCTTTGACAAAGCAGGAAAGAATATCTCATGGAAAAAAGACAGTAACTTCAACAAATGGCACTGGGAAAACTGGACAGCAACATGCAGAAGAATGAAACTGGACCACTTCCTTACAACATAACACAAAAATAAATTCAAAGTGGATGAAGGACCTAAGTGTGAGACAGGAAACTATCAGAATCCTAGAGGAGAGCACAGGCAGAAACCTCTTTGACCTCGGCCATAGCGATTTCTTACTAGACACATCATTGGAGGCAAGAGGAAAAAAAGCAAAAATGAACTACTGGGACTTCATCAAGGTAAAAAGGTTCTGCACAGTGAAGGAAACAATCAACAAAACTAAAAGGCAGCCTGTGGAATGGGAGGAGATACTTGCAAATGACATATCTGATAAAGCGTTAGTATCCAAAATCTGTAAGGAACTTACCAAACTCAACACCCAAAAACCAAATAATCCAATTAAGAAATGGGAAGAAGACATGAATAGACACTTTTCCAAAGAAGACATCCAGATGGCTAACAGGCACATGAAAAGATGCTCAATATCACTTATGATCAGAGAAATACAAATCAAAACCACGAGATATCACCTTACACCTGTCAGAATAGCAAAACTTAACACACAAGAAACAACAGGTGTTGGCAAAGATGTGGAGAAAGGGGAACCCTCTTGGCTGCTGGTGGGGATGCAAAGTGGTGCAGCCATTCTGGAGAACAGTATGGAATTTCCTCAAAAAGTTAAAAATAGGACTCCCCTACGATCCAGCAATTCCACAACTAGGTATTTACCCAAAGGATACAAAAATACAGATTCGAAGGGGCATGTGCACCTACGAGTTTATAGCAGCATTATCAACAACCAAACTATGGAGAGATCCCAAACGTCCATCAACTGATGAATGACTAAAGAAGATGTGGTGTGTGTATATATCTGTATCTGTATCTATATATATCTCAAATGAATATTACTCAGCCATAAGAAGAATGGAATCTTGCCATTTGCAACAATGTGCATGGAGCTAGAGTGTATTATGGTAAGTGAATTAAGTTAGTCAGAGAAAGACAAATACCATATGATCTCACTCATAAAGGAGGGAGGGAAACAAACCATAAGAGACTCTTAACGAAAAAGAACTGAGGTTTGAAGGAGGGAGGTGCGGGGGGGGGGCGGTGGGCTAGATGGGTGACAGGTATTAAGGAGGGTACTGGTTGTGATGATTGCTGTGTGTTGCACGTAAGTGACGAATCACTGAATTCTACTCCAGAAACCAATACTGCACTGCATGTTAACTAAAACGTAAATTAAAAAATAAAATAAAAAATAAGGTAGCAGAGTCACTTAGTGGGGAAGAGGGTGTCAAGATTCGAACTTAAGTCTTGCTGCCTTCACAGCTCCAGGGAGGATCAAGGGCTACTCCATACCATCTCAAGTGTCATCATCAGTTTGCCAAGAGGAAGGGCATAACCCACTTCAATGAACGCCAGTGAGGAGAGTGTGTCCTTCAGTTTAAGGATCCTAGGGGTTCTCATTGTTTCTCTAGATATTTTGCCCATTTCATAATTGACAATTGTATTTATTAAGTGTCTCAGTATAAATTTGTGGTGCAGTGTTCTACTATTTCAGATAGTCCCAGGATTACTCAGAAAAAGGGGTGATACTGATAAGCTATGTATCCTAGTAACATTTCATGAATCAATTGAGGGTGAATTCATGAAAAAAACATAGCCTTGATCTACATTCCTTACCAATGATGTTCTAGTCATACTTGTTAGTTTTGAAATTGCATTATTATTTCTTTCTCTTGGCACATATATCTGCATATATGTAGAGAGAAACATGGCATCTGATTTTTCCTAAAATAATTCAAAGGAAAACTTAGTTGAAAATCTATTGTCCCATGAATATTAGAGATTATGAATGTGGTTCAGCAATGAAAAAGGTTTTCGGCCAGGTCTAAACAAAGGTCTTGAACAAAGACCCAAATCTGGATCTCCCGAATCTTAGTTATGATGTGTTAATAAAATAATATACTCTCCTTTTGCCAAAAAATCTCTACGTAGTACTTCTCAAGACATTTGTCTAACAATCTTCTTCTATGCTATTACAGCATCTTCACATGAATCTGTTTGACAGTCATGACTTCTTCACAGACTTCATATATTAACCTCTACTTGACCTTCCCTATTTCTGTTTGAAAACTGTTACTAGAGAACAGCTAGCTTGAAAGCTTTAAATCAGAACACTGAGGATCATTCAAGTATCTCAATGTGTACAAATTGCTTCCTTATATGTGAATTTCCTGCCTTACAAAGCAGTATATTCTTTGACTAAATAACTATAACTTCTTAATTACCGCACTCTGTGGATCACAGCCACGTCTATACTCGTTTTCTTATGGAAGAACATGTGAAATAGCTGTAAGTGAATTAACAATATTTTTACACACACACTGTGCAGAGTGACTTTAGTATAGGGACCATCCCTTCTATCGCTCCTGGATTCTTCTAGCAAATAATTCTGCACAGGCCACCATAGATAGCATCAACACATGGCTAGCCAATAAATGAAACTACTCAAATTGCCAATTCTGCGTTACACTGAGATACTTGCAATTATTCCTATTCGGAATTAAGGTGAAATTTCTTTTCCCCTAAATGAA
Source organism: Ursus maritimus (assembly GCF_017311325.1). Classification (NCBI taxonomy): domain Eukaryota; kingdom Metazoa; phylum Chordata; class Mammalia; order Carnivora; family Ursidae; genus Ursus; species Ursus maritimus. The sequence goes on from NW_024424341.1 coordinate 18,022,217, forward strand.
AACACTTCCAGGGACTCCTCAATCAAGTGTAATTATTTCTGTGAAGAGCATGATGGCACTATTCTTTCCTTAAGCCATAATTCCAATAACTAATTATACGTATAATAAGTATGGGTGGTTTAAAAAAGCAAAGTGAAAGTCGCTAAAAAATTGGACGCTTTCTCCTAGCAATTGAGAACTTAAGCAGATGAGAATGGCAGGGCTGTGGAGTGGATAACGTGCAGGAGGCACAGTTGCCTACTACGAAATGGAGCCAGGATTGACACCTGAGTCTAAAAACAGTCAAGCAACGCCTCAACCCAGAACCTCAGTCTCTTCGTCTATAAAACAGAGACAGAACCACCTAACAGACATTTCACGTAATAACACCTAACACTGTTCACAGAGCATAACAGACACTCCAAACAAAATTTAATTGAATTGATAGGATATAATCCTCACATGCTAAAATGGCCCTGATTCTACTCATGCTCCATTGGAACTTCCTGGCCCCAGATCTCAGTCAGACACAGCATGTCATATGGATCAAGGCCTGGCGATAGCGGCAAGTAGAACAGGGCATTTTCAGAGCTCAGGATTTGATATCAGACAACGGGCTTGATTTCTGGCCCCTTCACTTCAAAGTACGGTAAGTAACCTGAGCAATTTCTTAACATCTTTGAGCTCCTGTTTTCCTTTTGTTACATAGAAATAGTGCTTACCTCATGGTTTTTTGTTGTTGTTATTTCCTTAAGATGACTATTGAGGAAGATAAGGCATGTAAAATATTTAGCCAATGATGGAATAGTAATTGGCTGATCACTACTACACCCCCACTATAACTACCAGTAATACCACACGGCTGCTGGAGGACTGTGATGATCACTCGTGATACAAAGAGCAACACCTCATATCCTCCTGGGCCTTCTTTGTGTTGGACCCTACGCAGGTATATAGTCTAGGCGTAGATAAGGTGCTCAGCGCAGTGACTGACAGAGTAGAGAGTCACCTGCGTAGCTATTACAGTAATCATCATCACCCCATCTTTACACTTCATGACCATCCAGTTAGGTAACTATTACAGTTCCCACTAACACATGAAGAAACATGAACTTCTGTGGTCTTGGTGAAATGATTTATATTCTGTGCATTTCAACATGGTTGAGACAGTGATATAGACCTAACGCTCCTCTCAGCCTTGCCATTATACCAACCTGTCTCTCCTACACTTGGCAGATTCGAGATGATCACTACTTGCCAACTTCAGAGGAACCTGCTTGGTAAGTCCGCCTGTTGGCTTCAAATCATGGTCATTGCTGTTGCGCTTTTCGTAATCGCTAACTCAGAGATGCTAAACCAACTCAGTGACCTCCCTCAGGAAACTTCCAGTGATCCATTAACCCTGATGTGAAGGATCTGTACAATACAGACGGTAACACAATGGCCTTTGTTAAAAAAATCTCCCAATTAACTACACCCTCGAACTCAAATTTTTAGAGAAGTTTCTCATTAGTAAACCATGCCTTTGCTCCATGAGGTCGTTGCATGGTCAGCAACAAATGATCACTGCATGACTTCTAGGTATGACTGAGTAAGGTTCCTACTCACCAAATCAGAACCCAAGACTTCAGAAACATGGGGCAACAATTTGCTTCCATTGCTTTAACACAGGGCTGAGGGGCACAACATCAATGAAAGGGCTTTGACCACAAAGGCAAGGTCTTCCTTTATTTATGCTGGCTGCCACAATGGGCATAAAATATTCTAGGGTCTCCTACCACTGTCGACCTTGTGCTACATTTTTCTTGTCGGCTAAAGACTCTGATAAAAACACTGAGATATACAGAACTGAAAAGTGTTCAAGTACACAGAGGAGTTACATATTAGAACTACTGAAAATTCTGACAACTGGATTTGTTTAAAATCATTCGAGGGGCACAGATCTCACAACTAACCCTGGATAATCTTCCCACCACCCCTTTTGTGCCTTTCAATCCAATACTCTCCTTGACCTCTTTGTTGAATTCGGCAAGTTCTGCTTTTGAAATCCTCCTACATTCTTCTTTGGAGATGCAGGCTCTTTCTTCCCAGCAGAGTGACTTCTCTCTTTGCCTTCACATTTTCTCTCAAAATAGAATTCTCCTCCTCCTCTCCCCTCATGCGTCTTCTGGAACAATGCTGCTGTGTGATTCCCTCTTAATCAGATCAGTGTTTCTGCAAGAAGCACCACCAGCTCCCTTCCATTGGCATAATACCTCACCTCACCTTTTCACTCTTGTTTATCATCATGGGCTTTACTTTATTATTATTATTTTTTTAAAGATTTTTAAAATTTATTTATTTGATAGAGATAGAGACAGCCAGCGAGAGAGGGAACACAAGCAGGGGGTGGGAGAGGAAGAAGCAGGCTCCTAGCAGAGGAGCCCGATGTGGGGCTCGATCCCAGAAAGCCGGGATCACGTCCTGAGCCGAAGGCAGACGCTTAACCGCTGTGCCACCCAGGCGCCCCTACTTTATTATTTTTATTTAAATTTCTTCCCCCACCCAAAATTATTTGTACTCAGTCAATGCCTTTCAGCTCCCATTTATAGACAAGGAATAAACCTGTCATTACACAAATGTTTCTCCAGGACCTACTATATATCAAACACTGTTTCAGGTATTATGGATACAATGGAGAAGACAGACAAGCAGGCTAACTTCACAATTCTTGCATTCTAAGTGTAAAAGCTGGGGAATGTATTGCCAAGGTACAGAGCTACACAAAACAAGGCAACGAGGCTCAGAGCTCATTGGCTTTCTGGGCCTCAGTCTTTTAATTTGTAAAGCTGGGCCAGTGAAATTTACCTTACAGGGAAAAAAGTAAGATAGACATATGTCACCTGCAGGAGCTGTTATCAGTGGTTCTCATATACATAGGCCATATTTTATTTTATTTTTATTTTTATTTTTTTTAAAGATTTTATTTATTTATTTGACAGAGATAGGGACAGCCAGCGAGAGAGGGAACACAAGCAGGGGGAGTGGGAGAGGAAGAAGCAGGCTCATAGCGGAGGAGCCTGATGTGGGGCTCGATCCCAGAACGCCGGGATCACGCCCTGAGCCGAAGGCAGACGCTTTAACGACTGCGCCACCCAGGCGCCCCTCATAGGCCATATTTTAACTATGATTAGACAGAACATTTGTGAATATTGAAATCCACGTATGATTATGCCCCATCATAGAGAAGCGAGCAGAAGGGAATGAATCTCTATGTCCCTCCAGGACAGAGATAATTAGACTTGTATTAACAGGAGGCTGTCTGACCTCCCTAGGAGGCAAGCCAGAGGCAAAAACCAGTCAGAATGGAAAGTGAGGTAGGTGTTCTAGTTAATAGAGTTATCATACATAGGGTTAGTAAGAACAGATTTTTATGGATCTATTGTTCCCTTCGTGACAGTTGTCACAATACATCAGAGCTGTTTCTTCAAATACATTAAGTGGCTCATGATTTTTATTCTCTATATTAAAATTAAAAAAAAAACCTGTAACAAATAAGTACATCTTCTTTTCCTGTTCTAGATTTTAACAATTACATGACACTTCTTCTCCTTCTCCTTCTCTTCCTGGTTCTTATCATTCACTTCTTGTTCTCCATTTTGTCCTCCTTTGTGGCTATATGTATTCTTTTTAATGGCTTTGCTCCAACAAATCTAAGTGAAGATACATATTATGGGAATACATACTCGGTGTGAATGCATAAATGAATGAATGGTGAAGTTCCACCTTCTCTATATGCCCACTTCCTACAATTTGATTCAACAGGCACTCATTGATTACCTCCTATATGCTAAGCATGAGGCTTGCTCAAAGGGCCTGCGCTGAGACTCTCTCAGTGCAAAAGATGTACCCAGAGAAGGTGAAAAACGGCTTCTTTCAAACTCTCAACCAGTTGCTCATGGTAATTACAGAAACTGAGGTTTGTATGTTTATCTGGTATTGACCTTCCAAAAATACAAAGAATATAAACCACTGATTCTGAGAATCTTGACATCACTACCTGCTGATCTCATTTTATGCAGTGTTATACTGAATAAAATATCATCTCTAGAAGTAACCTCTGGATGTACACAAGTGCAACGTATTTAAGAGAAATCACATGATACAGAAAACCTCTTTGGACTAGGACACAGGAATAAATTTGCCTTCCAATCAGACATTTATGTTTTAGGTGACTTTGAATAGAATTTCATAAGCCTTATGAGATTCATATATGCAAATCATCTGTTATTAGGAAGATATTCCACGGGTCCATTTCTGTTGTGAGTGATATTAATATCCAAAGAAGCTTCATGTGGGCGAATCAGGAAGATGATAAATAAAATCAACCTTTCTTTCTTCCTGACTGGTCTTCCAAATTTATATTAATTCTGTAAAAAGACTCCCAAATTTAACTCTAATTTCTTAGCATGCCCATAGCAGGGCAAGAGTAAAGAACCCATGCCTCAAACTTCCACCCTCTTAATTCCTCATCTTTACAAAATCTTGGATAATGTCATTCAAATCAGTGGCCATTGAGAGAGCACCTCTAAGGAAACAGGTACTGTCCTAAAGTCTGGAGACACAAAGATAAAGGAGGTACAGTTCTCCAGACTGGAATAGTTCACAATCCAAAAGATGAGGCAGGCATGAGCAAATGCCTATAAAATGCAAATTCATCCTCTCCTATTCCAAACCCTGCTATCATTTTATGTATCCCTCTATCGTTACACATATTGCACCAAATCTGTTTTCAATGTGTTTCTGTTCTTATTTTAACGTCTAAATGGCCTACCCCTCTGTCAAAATTTACTGAGGCTTTAAACATCCTCTTTTCTGTAAAAAGTATTTCTACTCTAATCCTTTTCATTCCAAAATATATATGATGAATCCCTGGTTTAGTCTCCTGAATACTTTGATAAAAACCATAAGACCAGATAGAAGTCATTTCCATCACAACTATTATGTCCCAGGTGCACACGATAGGTAGGATGATCATGGTCACTTCGTCTCTTTGACCCTCTCTTTGTAAAAACATGTTTGTGAGATCTCCACTCAAATGTCGAATTATCACCGAGGCTGTCCTGTCCAGCCTTTACAAAATAATCACTACTCTTGGCTGGCACTCCCTTTCTTCCTTACCTAGCTTGCAAAGTCTCTGCCCACATGCACATCAGTGGGAGCAGAAAATAAGCAAATGGACTAGTCTTGTTTACTGATGTTTACACCCAGCCCCTACAGCAGTACCTGACAGGCAGTAGTCTCTCAGTATATTGTTAACAGTTTTCAATGAGTAACTGCATGAATGATTTTTTCCCATGCGAACTTGTGAGGAATCCCATATAAAAGCAAACACATACAAGTAAATGATTATCTGAAGACCTCTTCAGAAGATGTGCGGAGGCCCAGTTAAAAGCTGATTTTCTCCGCTTCTCCCTTTCTGTAGTGGAAAATTCTGGCCACAGGAGCTCAAAAGCCAGAGGAGTACTGTTCTACTTAACAAGGAGCGGCATGCTGTAATTAATTTATGCCTGTGAAACATTCTGAATACCTTAGGATCAAATTACTGTTGTGCTTATTCTCCCTCTTACATAAATATTTGCACATGTAAAAATTCAGCACCCTGACATTTATTGAAATGGTTGCATGGAGGAATGAGACAAACTGACTCAGAGACAGGTGTTGGCAGTCAGCAAGAAGGAAGACAGTCCTTTGTCAATGCATCAACCACGAGTGGTGGAAAAAAATATGCAGAAGCCAGGACCTCATGTAAGTGGCTCTGAAGATGCCATGTCCTCTTCAGTTGCTCAGGGATCTGAACATACATCTGGGCCTTCTGGTCCTGCACTCTAGGGCTGCTCCACCAAGATAATAAGGGAAGGATTTTGTGTGTGTGTGTGTGTGTGTGTGTGTGTGTGTGTGTGTATTAACCATGAACAAACCTCACTTTTCCACCCAAATCCATTCTCAAGTCAATGGCATACATTACCAAAAATTTTTAGTTAGTGTGACCCAATATTGTTAAATGCAAGATCCAAGGGGGCGGTATTTGGGTTAATGCACTTTAATGAAAATTCTAACTACATCAGATAAGGGTATTCGAAGAGTTCAATAGAAATTGTGTGCTGTGCACACTATGGATATTATCTCAACCTGAATCTTCTAAGAGCTCTAAAAGTAGCTACAATCATCCATCCTTAAGACGTAAAGAATAGGGTCTCAAGGATACAAAATATCTTCGTGATGGTCATAAAATAGTAAATGTTAGAGACCAGGGTTGAACCTAACTCTGACTCCAAAGTTCACATCCAGGACTTCATACACCATGTTGTCTCCCCTGAAATTCTAAACCGGATTGTCACTACTTTGAATCTCTTTTTCTCAGAAACACAATGACCTTTCGGAGGCTTAGCTTTGTTATAAATAAATGTTTATATGTAACACAGAGATTTTGTTTGTCTTTTGGCTTCCTTTCAGCATATTTTTCAGTTACTTTAGATGACAGCCTTCAATAACTATCTTCCAGAGTGTAGGAGGCACATTACTTTAGAGTTCATATGAAATGTAAATAAGACAAATGCTGTTTTTAAATGTGTTTTCCCCCATATCTATTTTTAAATGTGATAGAAAGTGATGTCATCTCAAATAGATTCCATTGTGACAATTCTAATATTTTATTACTGCAATTTGGTACACCTGGTGGATAGAAAATGGAACATGGTGGTGGGTGAGGCTGCTTCCTCTGACAACCATAGAGTAACTACAGATGTGTATACACAGAGTGAGAAAAAAAACACAACTAGTACCACACTTCTAAACATTTTCTTGATACCAATTATTAACAAATCCGTGTTCAAACCGTTATCTCATAAAGGAAAAGATTTTTTGCAATAGGACTCTGAAGGTATTAGAAGGTGATTGCTAGGGGCGCCTGGGTGGCACAGCGGTTGGGCGTCTGCCTTCGGCTCAGGGCGTGATCCCGGCGTTCTGGGATCGAGCCCCACATCAGGCTCCTCTGCTATGAGCCTGCTTCTTCCTCTCCCACTCCCCCTGCTTGTGTTCCCTCTCTCGCTGGCTGTCTCTATCTCTGTCGAATAAATAAATAAAATCTTTAAAAAAAAAAAAAAAAAAAAAGAAGGTGATTGCTAAGACTGCTACTCTGATGCGGAGTCATCTAAACACAAGTGACCTTACTGAAGTTATACAGAGAGTGCTCCTGTAAGAACTTACAAGTTCCTTTACATTCCTCCTATGAGTCCCTGTGAGAACTTTATGGGGCTACTTCTTTGCTTGACCCCATTTTCGAAAAAAAGGAACTAAAGACCAGTGAGGTTTGATCCCAACTCTTTCAACTGGTAAACATCCTAGCTTTATTATCCAAGGTCTAGTACATAGTGTTTTCTATTATTACTATTTGTGTCTGGGGTTGCTAATTTATACTCTGCTGAGAATGAGAACAAGGGAATCTAATTTGCATTTTGTTTCATCGTGTAAATATAGTCATTATTATTATTTCCATTTATAGCCCTTGAATGTATTTGTTATTAAATAGCACAATTAGGCAATCTCAATTCCTGTCTTTAAGAGATCCACAGGTGTCAGAGTGCAAAGGTAGCTGTTAAGATAGATAATACCATGGCAACATTAGTAAAGTTAATGGGATGGAAAAGAAAGTTCCAATAGTACTCTGTCACACACAATAAAATTTTAGCGCTCATGGAAACTACTTTTAAAGAAACTCTCCAAATGTAAAAAAAAAAAAAAAAATCTATCTAATTATGGCTATGCTTACATTTACCAACCAGTTCAACCCTGTTAACCTTAGGAACACTAAAATCACTAATTTACTGAATTCCAAATTGCTGCTCGTGGTCAGATAAAACAGCCTGGCTCATAATAAAACAATTGCATGTAAGATTTTGAATGGGAAATTATACATAATCACAAATTGTGAAGTGCCTCTAGTATAACTTTTAAACCATTAAAATTTTTTATTTTCGCTTTATTTATATACCCACATGCTCCTCAGTCCCTGCCTATGAGAACTCAAAACTTGTATCTTTTTCAATTGATCTAAGCACAGTGTCAGGGACAGACGACTTTGAAAAATCCAGTTACTCTATAAATATTGATTAAACCTGGATGGGTAGAGATATCCATTTACTTCCAAATTACAGCCACAAAATTTTCTGTTAGGGAATAAAGACCACTACTTATACCCAAAATTCCTTCTGAATCAGGATTTTGCCCCAAGTGGAAAGTCCCCTTGGTTTTAAAGACAGTTTCGTTTGAGGCTGATTATTTTTTGCAAGTACATCTATTTAAGACTCTCTTATCCAATATTCCAGAACCATCCATAATCATATTCATCTAAACCAATTATTCTCATTATTCAAGAATGTTATTTTTTTCACTTCCCTTTCATGAAATTCAACCCAATCTTTCAAATTACTACAACAACAATAAATCAATTATCTCATCCCCTTACATGTTTTTTTTTGTGACACTTTAGACAATAAATAAGAAAATATCCAATTGATGTATTTATAACATAATTACTTATGTTGACATCTCTCTAGTTGTTCCGTAAGCTCCATGAAGTCAGGGCCATGTCTACCTCATACATCATCTTGTCCCTGAGAGTGGAGGTGATCAATAAATATTTATTTACTGAATTTAAAATAAATGTTAATCTAAAAGAGAGCATTAAACTGTTTACAGTCTCTCTCTTCTTTTCCTTTTTTTTTTTTTCCTGAACACATTCACTTTTCATCATTCCCCACCCCACCCTCCAACCTCAACCCTCTTTATTAGGAGATAGAAAACCTAATGCAGCAGAGTTTGAAATAGGACAGATGAGGTCAGGAAATCAGCTCTGACTTTTACAACCTGGGTATCTTCCAGACATTAATTTGCTCAGAGCTTTTATTTCCTTTATGTAAAGTAAGGATCATAGCACCCACTTCACATGGTTACTGAGACAGCCAAGAGAAATGGATAAACTAGAGGATCAATAAATGGTCCCTTCCTTCCCTTTGATTTTCTGAACAGACTATAATGTCCAGAGTGATGTGCCATTATAATGAGTTAAATAAAGGTCACTGTTTCTGGAAGGGGAGACACAAATTATCTAAAAAGGATACACTGGTGGTATGGGATATTCTTACATAGCACTTACAGGCACATCCTTTTGTCCCTGGTCTGTTATCAGCAATGTCATACCTATTGTCCTTAAATAATCAGATGACTACATGCTGATATATGTTAAATATGAGAAGAGAGCACAAAGATATAAGCTTCTTAAAAGTGTCCATTTTTCAAACCCCAAATACCCTGTATTTTTCCAAAATTGACAATACCTAAATCCTTCTGAAGATGCCCATTCTCTAAGCATGCTCATCCTTGACTTCTTCGTCTATATTTATTGTTTCATTTATAACGTGTTCTTGAACAACTACCATGAGGCTGGCATGGTGCTAGGAACTAGGGTGCATGGTGAGTACTAGACAGGATCTTCACACTTATGGCTGAAATTCTTCTTTTTTTAACTGTCTCTCTCAAAAAAAAATATGATCTCTCCTGTTTTAGCCCAGAGGAAATCATTTCAGAGGGATGTTTCTGAAATATGACTTACAAGGAAACAGATGGAGTATTTGTATATTCCTCTGCCTCCTCCAGCCATTTAGTGAATTCTTATTCATGCATCAGAACCTATCTCAGAGACTACTTTTGCCTTAAATGAGAGAGGTGTCAGTATTAGTTAACCCCCTCTCTGAGTTTCCTATAATTATATATATGTAAAGATAAAATGTTATGATGTCTATTTTCTAAACTAGGACATTTGAACATTAAATAATCCTTTTGGGGGGAGCTACAGCTGAAGTTGTATTTACCACAATATTTAAAAACAATTATTGAACATTGGTGATATGTTTAGTATAGTCTTAGGTAATCTTAAACACTGGGTTACAGAGTTAGGCCAAAACGATGGGGGGGGGGTAGAATTATACACATAAATTCTTACTGTAAATAAAACCTTACTGCTACCCTTACACAAAAGCAACAGATATGAGATTACACATCACCATAGAGATAGAAATTACAATTTAATTCAGTAGGGACATGATACATAGTAAGATGGGGAAAATCCTTGATGCTAGCTGGTCTGCTCAGGTTGAATGGATGTCATTGGGAATAAGCATTAGCTTTAGTTTCCACCTAAATCCAACCCAAAGCACCGCAATGTGACAGAAGGTGTTACATGTGGAGGAGTCCGTGTGGTTCATAGTCTTTCTGTTCTCTACACACATTCAAAAGCCATGGTTTCTCTAAAAATGCATCCCTTCAACCTAGTTATGGTCAGCACAGGACAGCTCCCTCTGTCCAAAAGTGTAAGTAACACGACATAACAGTACTCTTAATTTACCCAAATATATTTCATTGTTCTCTGTGCTTGGGGTAGAGAGATTCTTTTTAGTAATCATAAAACAATCTGACCACAACACTTAACTCAACCTACTTTACCTCCCACAGGAGATTCCAAGCAGGAAAACAAATGATTGCTAAGTTAGTGTATGCAAGCACCAGCTGTCATGCTCAGTGGGATATGAGGATTTAATCATCAGTGAAACTGGGGAGGGATAGGATTTGTTGGGAATATGATCCATAAATATTGATTAGAATGCTGATCTATTGGATATTTAAAATTACATTTTGTCATCAATATCAACGTAATGATGTTTAAATTTAGGTACAGGTAGAATTACACAATTTAACCCATCCATTTGTTACACAAGTATTTATTGTGAGCTATATGTACCAAACACTTGTTACCTGTCCGACTTTTAGACCTCAAAAATCCTCACAATATAATTAAGATAAATTAATAATTTATCTTAGAATAGCCGCATTACATGATACAGGAATTATAAGAGAATAAAGACACTGGCATATAGTTTGTAGCTGCCTGTAATCTGTACTCAGTATCCACTGGTGGTTCTTCTACCAGAAATGTAGAAGAAGGAACATAAGAAAGGCTGCTGTTTTTCTCCATCCTCTCTTTTGGTCTAAAGCAAGCAGACTCACACACTGATAATTTCCACCCCTCTTCAGTTGCTCTGAATGTGTGCACGATGTTTGAAAAGGGATGTCTCTCTGTGTGTATTCTTTCCTCCAAAATTATAGAAATCTATGCACTCCACTGTTAAAGAAAACATAAACTGAATGAAGAGTGCAACAGGGGGATATCCCCACAGGTGAGAAAATTACTCTTTGGCTCCCGTTCAAATCCTCCTGTTCACTGGCTTCATGCCTGACTTCTCCAGGGAGAGCCCCTGTCCTTCCAGGAGACTTAGAAGAGTCCCCACATGTTACTAAGACGCCATCCCCACTTCTTCCCCTTTACTGGTCACCCACTTCTAGTCTATATTTATTTTATACAGAATTACCTCATAAAGGAAAAACAAATACAAAACTACTGATGCCACTGAGCAAGTGAAAACTATTTAATTTCTCAATATCACCCCAATATCCATTTTTTATGACCACATATCCCTTTCATTTCCTCTTGCTGTAAGGCTTTATGTAACAGTTTCCCCTACCCCACACCAATCACTTGTTAAAGTGTGCATTTTTTCCAGAACATTGCCTTTGGTGTCACTGCCTTTAAAAAGGCTCCCTTGTTCTTCTTTTTCTGCACGTTTACTTAGTTGGTGTTTCATTCCATCCCTATATCATGAATTCTGGCATGTGTTCTATGTTATCAGACCATTTAAGTTACCCATATATATATCTCCTTTTATGATTTATCATACACAATACTGAACCCTTGATGCATAGAACATGACCTATCAGTGTTGACGTTGACTAAATATATTTCTTTATAATTTTAGCAACTTTCTTTTTTTAAATGTAACTTAATTGTATTTAAATTCAATTAATTAACATAGTATATTATTAGTTTCGGAGGTAAAGTTCAGTGATTCATCAGTTGTATATAATACCCAGTGCTCATTACATTGTGTGCCCTCCTTAATCCCCATCAGCCAGTTACCCCATCCCCCCAACCACCTCTCCTCCAGCAATTCTCAGTTTGTTTCCTAGAGTTAAGGATCCCTTATGGCTTGTCTACCTCTCTGATTTTGTCTTATTTTATTTTTTCCTCCCCTCCCCTATGATCCTCTGTTTTGTTTCTTAAATTCCACATGAGTGAAATCATATAATTGTCTTTCTCTGATTGACTTATTTCACTTAGCATAATACCCTCTACTTCCATCCAAGTCATTGCAAAAGGTAAGATTTCATTTTTTTTCCCCGATAGCTGAGTGATAGTCCATTGATAGATGTGAATTACCAAGACGTTCTCACTTATCAATGCATATCCTACAATTGCTGGTCTGCCTGAATTTATCTGAATATTTCTTCTTAAAGATCTGCACTAAGAATATTCTTTGGCCAGTCCCCTTGGAAGGGAAAATGATAATCCATGCAATACTGATTTTTTAAAAAAGACATCCTGTGTGTTTGCAATTTATCACTCCGACTCAGAATGCATAAAAATGACTCAATTCCATGAATGCATTCCATGAAGACTCCATGTATTATCTGGATTTTTCTAAAAGAGAACCATTCATTACATGGATTTTTTTTTTCCCCAGAGTATTTTTACCTTAGCTCATTTTTACAGGTTCTATTGAGACAAATGTTATTTGTATCCAATGAAGAACGATGTTCTGAGTTTAAAAAAAAAAAAAGGTCAATGAATTAAGTTAGTTTATTTTTAAGCAGGTTATTTTTCATACTCTTTCTTGCCTGGAGCAAAGTTTAGACTGTCCTGCAACTTTACCCTGGTTTCTGTAGATAATTAAGCATTTATTATTCACTTGCCTTGCATTTCATTTAGACTTTCCATCTTCAATCACTTAGGATGGACTGCAAGTGTTTTCTGACGGCTGTCCTCAAATTAGTGTTTTAAAATAAATGCCACATTTCTCCCTGTCTGTGCCCAAAAAGTTAAAGAAAACATATGGTATTGGGGGTAGCATGGAGGGGAAAACAAAAAAAGAAAGTATTTATAGGATACAAATAAGCTATTTTCAGCCTTTTAAAGCTATTCATAAAAAAGTGGCAATTCATTTTACAATTACTACTGCTTACATCTTCTCTGACACCAAACTGCCTCCTATGTCTGGGTATATTGTATACCTGAACCTGCTTCAAAGCTTTATAAGTCCCTTTCTAAGCCAATGATAGCCCCAGGGATCAGCTACAATACTTGGAAGTCAAGTGGGGGTATAGGAGACTGTTGAAAAATTGAAACTTGAAATCAGACAGACTCACTTGGAATCTTGCTTCAAGCACCTTGTGAAATGTATCAATTCTGACCCTCTGTTCTCTCATAAGTAAAACTGAGATGACATGAGAAACCATCTCAAAATACTGCGTGCAATAAATTAAAATAAATTTGATTATGCATGCAGACCCAGTTAACACAATGTCAAGAACATAGTAAGTGTTCAATAAATGAGGGTTATTTTTGTTGATATTCTTGTTGTTGTTATTCTTCCTGATGTTATAATTTGACAGGGAATTTTATTTATAGATGGAGAAAGCATTTTACCTTACATTCTCTCTGAAACATAGTTCTGTCACTTGCAGAGTGGAGACAGAAATTCTTCCCTCTACAGTTTGCTTTAGTGCTCTGTCAAACCTAGAAAACTGTAGAAACACAAAAATAGTTTCCTTTCCCTTATTTTTGTTGTTGTTTTAGTTGTTGTTATTGTTGTTGTTGTTGTTGTTATTGTTATTATTATTATTATCATCACAGTGACCCCTGGAATAGGAAGATATGTTAATAACCATTCCTTCCTTGTGTGGTGGCCCATTACCTTTTCTATCTCAACATGTGATCTAGAACTAAATCTGAGTAAGAGTTTATCACAGTCTCAAGGCTCAGTTTTGCAAGTATAAGAATAGCATTGTGTTGGCTAGACACTTAAGACATAGTATGAGACTTGGAAATGGTATGAATTTTAGCTCTAAGTGAATCTCACCAACAACCACAACAAAGCTACATCTGAGGTTACAGCAGGGTTATTCCCACCACAGGAACAAACAGAAGGAACACAGAGTAGAACCCAAGCTGTATTCCCTTCCTGGTTCATTACATATCTCTATGAGTTACGGCAAGCGTTTTCTTTCTCTCTACTAATCCATTCCTCCCTTCCTCTGCCTTCCACCCTTCCTTTGCTTTACTTTTCTTTCTTGTATTCATATTTAAAATACTTATTGAAGGACTTCTAGGTGCCAAAAATTCTGCTAGGCATAGGGATGTAAAATGAACAAATCTGACAAGCTCCATTCCTTCACAGACTATCCACTTCCAGCATTAGAACCTAAAAATATAAACAAGTCAATATGTAAGATAATTACTGACTATGATAAGCTCAAAGAAGATAATAAGCAGAACAAATGGCAAATCTCTCTGCAATCTAAGTTTATATCTGAAACAAGAGAAGGAGCTCTCCCTGAGGTAGAAAGATTGATGTGTTATGGCAACAAAAAATAATTCTATTAAGTTGAAATGAAATGTAACAAGTAAGGAGATGGCAGAACTTATCTGTTCCAAAGTCCAGAGTTCTGTTCTTAGCATTCTTGTGAGGATAAAATAAGACACATATGGGTTTTTTTTTTTTTTTTTTTTGTCTCTTATGCTCTGGTTTCTTTTTATTAAAAATATTCTAGTACTAAGAACTTGATGACAGTTGCCAATGGGCAATCTTTTTTAAAATATCATAAATATGTTCAAGTCTCATAGCCTACTGAGAGAATGTTCACTGTCACAATATTGATCATTATAGCTATAAGTCTGGCTCTTCGTGGTAAGGCCAAAATCCTGATATAAAAAGGAACTGAGGACGGGCCCAGATGGGTTCACTGGTAAATTCTACCAAATAATAAAGAAATTATACCAATTCTCTACAAGCTCTTCTAGAGGACAGAAGCAGAAGAAATGCTTCCTAACTCATTCTATGAGGTCATCATTACTCTAATACCAAAATCAGATGATATTCCAAGAAATGACAACTACAGACCAATATCTATCTCTGAAGACCATAGATGCAAAATCTTCAATACAATATCAACAACTTGAGTCCAAAAAAAGAAGAGTTAGATGTCATGACCAAATGAGATTTATCCCAGATACCCAAAGTTGGTTCAACATCCAAAAATCAATTAATGAAGTCCATCACATCAACAGATTAAAAAAGAGATTTCAGATGATCATATCAACAGATGAAGAAACAGCAGTTAACAAAATCCAACACCCATTCATGATTTTAAACTCTTAATAAAATAGAAATAGAAGAGGGGTGCCTGGGTGGCTCCATTGGTTAAGCATCAGACTCTTGGTTTCAGCTCAGGTTGTGATCTTAGGGTCATGAAATTTAACCTCACATCGGGCCCTGCACTCAGCACAGCATCTGCTTGGGACACTCTTTCTCTCCCTCTGCCCCTTCCCTCTGTTCTCTCTCTCTCTAAAATAAATAAATACATCTTTAAAATATTAGAAGAAGAAGAGAACTTTCTCAATTCCATAAAGACTATCTACAAAAACTCTACAACTAATATCATACATAAAAGTGATAAACTTAAAGCTTTCCTACTAAGATGAGGTCCAAGACAAGAATGTATCTTCTCACCACTTCTTTTCAACATCATACTGGAAATCATAATACAATAAGACAAGGAAAGGAAATAAAAAGGTATACAGATTGGGAAGGAAGACATAAGCCTCTTTGTTCACAGATGGCATGAACATCTATGCAGAAGGTCCAAAAGAAATGGCAGAAATAACAACAACAAAACCCTCTGGAATTCATAAGCAAATACAGCAAGGTTGCAGGATACAAAGTCAATGTTTTCCTATGTAACAATGATATATTTGAAATTAAAAACACTATACCTTTTATATTAGCACCCCAAAAATGAAATACTTAAATATAAATCTAACAAATACATACAAGATCTTTATGAGAAAAACCGCAAACTTCTGATGAATGAAATAAAAGAATAACTAAATGAATACAGAGACATTCTATGTTCATGGATAGAAAGACTCAATGACATCTGGATGTCATTTCTTCCCAGCTTGATCTATAGACTCGATGCAATCCCAATCAAAATATCAGCAAATTATTTTATGGATATCAACAAACTGATTCCAAAGTTTATATGGAGAGGTAAAAGATCCAGAATAGTCAACACAATACTGACGGAGAACAAATCAGAAAGACGGATGCTTCCTGACTTCAAGACTTACCACAGAGCTACAGTAATCAAGACAGTGTGATACTGGTGAAAGGACAGACAAAAAGTTCGATGAAAGTGAATAGAAAGTCCATAATGGGATCACATTAATAAGGTCAACTGACCTTTGACAAAGGAGAAAAGGCAAAGCAGTGGAGCAAAGATAATCTCTTCAACAAATGATGCTAGATATCCACATGCAAAAACAGAACAAAACAAAATCTCACCATGGACGTTACATCCTTCACACATATTAATTCAAAATGGATCACAGACCTAAATATAAAACACAGAACTATAAAACTCCTAGAACATAGAAAAAAATGTTCATGACCTTGCATTTGGCAATGACTTTTTAGATGCAATGGCAGAGACAAAATCCATTAACAAACTTATAAGAGAGACTTGATTAAAACTTAAAATTCCTGCTCTGTAAAAGGTACCATATTTCACTAAATGAGAAGACAAGCCACAAACTTGAAGAAAATGTTTGCAAAGACATATCTAATAAAGGACTGTTTTCTAAAATACACACAAGACTCTTAAAATTAAACAATAACAAAGGAACTAATTTAAAAAAAAAATGTGCCAAAGATCTTACCAGACACATCACCAAAGAAGACACAGAGATGGCAAATAAGCTTATTAACATGATTCACTACATCATACGTCATCAGGGAAATGCAAATTAAAGCAATGAGATACAACTACACACCTATTAGAATGGCCAAAATCTAGAGCATGGACAACAAATTCAAGTGAGGAGGTAGAATGCAAATGGTACAGACACTTTGGGAGACAGTGTGGCAATTTTTTAAAAAACTAAAAACACTCTCACCACACAATCTCGCACTCCTTGGTATTTGACCCAAGAAGTTGAAAACTCAGGTCCTCACAAAAACCTGCACATGGATGTTTATGGCAGCTGAATTCATAATTTCTAAAATGTGGAAGGGACTAAGAGGTCTTACAGTAGGTGAATGGGTAAGTAAACTGTGATATATCCAGACACGGAATATAATTTAACTCTTAAAAGAAATGAGTGATCAAGCCATGGGAAGACATGGTGGAAACTTAAATGCATATTACTAAGTGAAAGAAGGCAATCAAAGAAAACTACATACTCCATGATGCCAACTACATGACATTCTGAAGCAAAGCTATGGGCACAATGAAAAGATCAGTAGTTGCCAGAGGTTGTTGGGGGTGGGGGAAATGAACAGAAAGAGCATAGAGGATTTTGAGGGCAGTGAAAATACTATGCATGCTACCATAATGATATACATCCTTATATACATGTCTAAACCAATATAATGTACGGCGCCACCAAGAATGAACCCTAAGGCAAACTATGGATTTGGAGTAATTAGTGTGTCAATATAAGTTCATCCTCGGTAAAAAGTGTACTGTTCTGGTGAAGGAATTTCAAGTTTTAATCAAGTCTCTCTTATAAGTTTGCATCTGTGGGGCAAGGAATATATAAGGAATATATAAGAAATCTCTGTAGTTCCCTCTTATATTCTAAACCAAATACTGCTCTAAAAATTTTGTCTTAAATTGTTTTTAAAACTTAAAGAGAAACATTTATGCAAAATTATTACCAAACTACAAGGTTCACATCCTAATAACAACCAAAAAAAGGAACTGAGGAATGAACCCACATTACTAGAAATGCGTAATGGTATTTAAGCCAACATCTTCTGACTCAGTTATTTTGCGTCACTTCCTGAAGTCATGGACAGACCAACCACGTAGAGGGACACTTGTTAGGCACTCTATTAGAGGCAAACAGGTCTTTTGTAATGAGTCAGTCTGTGTTCATCCTTGAAATTCTATTTTGCTAGAATTTAAATTCCTAGGTCAAAATCAGTGGACATTCTCAATGGTTTTGAGTTAGAGCCTTCAACTGTTTTCGATAAATCTACTTCTTAATACTCTATTAGGTTTTGACCAAGTAAATAATTTACCAAACACCTACTAATCCTGCATATACCTGTATTAAACATCACATTTGCTGACTTGATAGGGCAAAAATTTGTTTACTTCTTTGCGTTTGCCACATGTTGTGACAGCCACAGAGACCCACTGTGCTTGGGGTTTCAAAGATTTTGCCTAAGAGTGCAGTTACCTAACATCTTCTAGCTGAATCATCTTTAGGATTACTTTTAGTATTCGAGCTGAGGACTACTCTTCCCAGCACATTGGAGCCAATGAGTGAGCACTGCAAGACTGTATTAAAGCCTGGCCACGTACATAAAAAATGGGACATCTTTTAAGAAGAGAAATCTTTGCTCCAGGGATTCCCATGGGTTTGGCCAAGATGCTGTCAAATATGCATTACCTTGTGTAGCTTCCTCTCCTCTTCACTTGCATGGCTATCAGATCTGCATCACAGTATGATGGGTTCCCCCACCTAGTCCCGTTGCGTGCCCCTTATAGACTGGTTGTTTATGTCCCTCCCAAAATTCATAGGTTGAAATGTCATCCCCAGTGTGATGGTAGTCAGGGGCAGTGGCTTTAACAGGCAATGTGATCATGAGAGTAAAGCCCTCAAAAATAGTATTAGTGCTCATATTCAAAGAAGCCAGCAAGCTAGCTCACTCTCTTTGCACACAGATGTAAGAAGTCAGCAATCCGCAATCCAGAAGCAGGCCCTCACTGGAATTCTACCGCGCCGTGTGGGCACCCTGAGCTCAGACTTCCAGCCTCAAGAACTGTGAAAAACAAATTTCTGTTTCTTATAAGCCACCCAGTTTAAGGTATTTTGTTATAGCAGCCAGAACTAAGACAGTGCTTCTTTTATCTTTTATAGTCCTTACCCACTAAGCCACTTGTTCTCCTAACTCTGGCTCCATATCTTCCAGAGGACACAGTAATTGATACACGTCTTTTTGTCACCAGAAAGTGCATCTACTTTCCATTTGCTTACAAAATAAAAAACCCAAATGCTGCCTTGCATTTATTTTTCTATGTTTTTCTAATATAAAAAAAAATTAAAGTGTTCTTAATCGGTTTCTGCGTAACACTTACGCCCTTCACTACCACACTCACTCACACACACACACACACACACATTCATACCAGTCTCAAAAAAAAATTTTTTTTAAGAGAGAAAAGGCCTCACAGAGTCAAATTTAGATTCTACAGGAACAATTTACACTCTGCTTCCATTTGAACATACTCAAGTGTACTTATGGAGGCATTTACACAAAAATATTTATATTTCACTTGTACATATTTATGTTGCAAGAAAATAACTTAGGCTGATTATTGATTATTGGATTTAGCCTCTATTTCCTTCAGCATTGTGTCTGCTTTTATTAAAAATCACGACTTCACTCAGCCAATATTTGTTAAACAATTACTAGTATCATTTCTCCCCATTACATTTCCCACAATAGTATGAAAATACACCTTCTAAAATATAAACCAGATAATTTTGTAGTTTTCAAATTAGAAATGATAAAGTTAAAAAAAATGTATGTTGAGACAGACACTCATTATGCTGGGTGAAAATGCAAATATTAAATGTTGCTGACATTTGATTAAGCAAATGGCAATATATGTCAATGAGACCAAATCCTCTGACATAGTAGGGGGGTTTTATTATCTATACTTCATAGCAATTTATTCTTGATATATAAATTATTTAAATGGTATCACCATGCTTCCATGTGTTTATGTTGAAAGCAAAAATCTGTCTTCCAAAATGGGATGTGAGATACTTGCAGGCTGACATTAACCTTTGTGAATTTTTCTCCTTATATTTAATTCAATGCCTGGCACACAGTGAATGCTGAATTAATTTTTGCTGGTGAACAAAAAGATCTGAGTGAACAAATAAGCAAAGAGCAAAGGAGAAAATGATTCAACTTCACTTAAGCAATCAGTAATTTCTGTTTTACAGAAGCCCCTATATCATAGTTATTATCTGGGGAAAGTGAAGTTCAAATATGGCTTTGAAATTAAGGACCTGGGTATAAGCCCCAGTTCTGTTTCCAACTCTGTCACTGTGACTTTGGCCAAAAGGACATCTTCAGACTTCGCTCTCTCTCTCTCTTTCAGCTGACTACCTTCTCTGCCACTTCCCCGAGGGTTATCAAGGAGCCCAAATGAGATGAAGTTTATGATGGTCTTCCTTCTTCGCTGAAGAAGAATATGTAATTATGCTCCTAATTAATGTGTTTTAGAAGTGTTCTTTCCTGTTCCTAAATCTAAATTCAATTTTAAGCCATGACCTATTTATATATAAATGTATTTCTTCTCACTTTTAAATGCATGAGGATTTTACTCTTTGAATTAAAAAAAAAAGCAAAGAGAGGCTTTAAAATTTTAATTTAAT
Organism: Ursus maritimus; assembly: GCF_017311325.1. Lineage (NCBI taxonomy): Eukaryota > Metazoa > Chordata > Mammalia > Carnivora > Ursidae > Ursus > Ursus maritimus. The sequence continues at coordinate 18,042,864 of NW_024424341.1, forward strand.
TAATAATTGACTTAATGGTAAGACTTGGAAATTTATCTCAATAATATTGAAAACTCATGAAGTTAAGAAATTATATTATATGTGTATGTAGCTGTAATAGGAATTTTTCAATTTGGAAATCTGCAGACCAAACCAGAAGATACAAAATAAAAATTCACACAAAAGATGATGTTATTTGTAATATTTTTTATATGCACTACCGAAACTCCCACAGGATTATAAAAAGTCTGAAAAAGTGGCTTTACTGTCTTAATACATTGTTAAAATTAAGATGAAGATATACCTTCACTTGCAAAAACCATCATTTTATAAAATTACTTTCCTAATCATTAAAAAAAAAAGTTTTGTTTTTTTAAAATAACTTAATGATTTCTAAAGTCCGTACCCCCAGATTCGGGATATTGGCTGGGTTTAATATTGGCAATATTACTACTACTATTACGACTACTACTACTACTACTATCTTCATAAAGAACTCCAGTGGATAGACATCAGGATCCTGATTTATAAATAAGGAATCTAACAGCAAATCTAGTGCTTTCCATCCATTGGATGATTACCACACGTCATGCACCATATAGTTGATGTTCATTATTTGACTGATCTTTATCATAACACCAGTAAGTAGATCCCATACCCCATTTACAGACAGGGGAGTCAAAACTTAAAAAGATTTATAAATGTTACTTGATAAGCATCACACAGCCAATAAGCCACCGACTTTATTCTTAAATCTGATATTTCCGTGTGCCTGATGTGTAAGCACATTTTCCCCCCAGGATGAAAAATGGTGCCAGGCCATCTGTTAAACAGGTGATATTCTCCAAAGGGTCCGCAATTTATTTTAATCAGTATCAGAATGATTGTTGGGCTTGCCATGTACCACACACTGCACAGAAATAACACACTCAAATATTATTGATACAGGCAGTGAAGGACTTAACCATAACATGTCGTAATCCAAATCCCAAGAACATTGTTTCCCTGGAGCAATAACACGGTAAATAGAATTCAAAATTTAGGCCACAAACCTGTCTCAGGCTCAATGGAAAAATAAGGCTGCCCTTCCAAGATACTATAAACCAACTTTGCACTGTTTCCATAAACTGGGTCATCAGCATCAGTAGCTGTTACATTAGTGACAGACGTACCTAAAAAAAAAAGAAGAAGAAAGAAAAAAAAAGAAAAAGAGGGAGAGAAAAAGATAATAATTAACACATTATTCTTTGCCAAGAGCTAAATTTTGCCAAGCATATCATACAGAAATCCATGTGTGGGAATAAAGAAAAAAGAAATCTCTTCAAAAATATGGAGATAAACTACTCTGTCATAACTTCAAAAATACCCAAGTCTTTTAAAAGAAGAGTACTGCTAGGCTGGAGTACTATTATAAAGATAACCCTTTTAGAATCTATATTACTTAAGAATCCTTTGTAGTTTTCATTTTCAAGATACCTATCAGATTCATGTGGGCTTGGAGAATATGAAAAGGAAACATATCAAAGGAACATGAAACACCAGGTTAATAATATGTAGCATTTAAGTTTTGCAGAAGTACAACTGAATATACCTGAAAAAAATGGCCGCTGAGAAAAGCTGCACAAAAATATCAGAGGAGTATTTTATCCATTTCATCTAATTCCCCTGAATATAAAATTAGATTGGAACCACCTATTAATCAGTATGTTTCGGTTATTAGGCCTTATGGATAACAGAATCAAACTTTTTTTTTTTTTTTTAGGTTCATTTTCTATTTGCTATTCACTCATTCATTCAGCAACTGAGCACATACAGCTTGCCTGATGGGAAGTATATAGACGAAGATAAAATCTACATTTAAGAAGTGTCCAGTTTGGTGCTGGAAGGTTAGAGGAGGGGACAGACACGCATGCATATAGAAATTCAGCTGAACGCAATAGCACCACGTTTGGGATGTCTCACTTACTCCACAGAGTGGGGGAGGGGGCGGGGGTCAGGGACTGCTTCCTGAGAGATGCTGCATTGGAGTTACACTATTAAAGAGAGGTAGAGTTTAACCAGGAGAAGGGCAGGGAAGGAATTCCAAGCAATAAGTCAAGCATGAGTAAAGGCAAAGTAGTCTGAGAGACTGTGCAATTCTGGGAACTGTTGAAACTGGGAGAAACTGGAGATGTCTGGTGTGGTAACGGGCTTCAAGGTCTGTGACGACAGAGTCAGTGTCCTTCATCCAGTTATTACCAAACACGTTGATAGCTGAATGAATGGGTATATGAATAACCCAATGGTTTAATGAGAATTGGTAGGCAAGTGTCAGAGATGAGTTCCCTAGCAAGTAGATGCAGAGAGAGATTTCTTGCAGAATTTTTACTGGGGAGTTCTCTTCAGTTGATATCTGTGGGGGAGAGAACAGGTCAATGTTGGGCAGAAGGATGCACTCCACCAGACAATCTACCACTGGGATGGTCACTGAGGAAATGGGGCCAGACTTTTGGACTCCAGTACTGACCAGTTATTGGATGTAGGAATCCATCTGAGAATGGAGCCTTGGTCTTGGGCCAGCCAGCCCTCTTCAGCTGGATGATCATTAGCCCTGAGATACCAACAATCAACGCTCAAGCAGCATGGCGGAAGAGTGTTTTCAACCTGAAGGGCATGGAGGTGGGGGTGGGGGTGAGGGTGAGCCCAGACCTCCCTGTTTACTGAAATAGGATAGAGCTTTTGCAAGTTTGTGCCAATCAAAATACTTTTAAGGGTTTGAATTATGGTCACTGTACAGGAAAATGTAGTAATAACGTTTGTTGAACAGTTGATAGTCCTGTAAAATTGGAGATTTCTACTCAGAAGGATGATTCAGAGGTTCTACAAAAGCGACAGTTAGAAAGAAAAAAAAAGAAAGAAAGAAAAAGCACCTAATGTTGGTTATATAATACATTCCACATTCCACCAGACACTGGGAACAATGTCAAAGAAAAATAATAAGACTTGCTCTCACAAGTAACTCATCAACTAGCTGGTAAAGATGCACACAAGGAAGTATAATATTTGGAGTTATCCAAATACCATGTGGGATGGAGAAGAACTGGAAGAAAATCTTCCAGGTAAGAGGAAGAAAGGGAAATAAATAAATTTTAAGAGGAGAGAATGACTGGAAAAATCAATCATCAAGCTAACTTTGGAGATGTCAGGCGGAGCACCAAATGCAGGCGTCATTTGAATGCCAAGGTGGGGAGTGTCGGCTTATCCCGTAGGAAACAGAGACGATATTTCAGTGAGAGACCAAACCCATGCTGTGGGCCTCTCCTCTGTCATTGCCCCCAGATTTAATTGGAGGCAGAGACACTGAAGATCAGGAGATCAGATTGTTTCGATGTTACAGCAGTAGTCTGATTGGGGGGTGAAAAGCATGAACAATAAATATGGATCTCAATGCTTGTTTTCTTGTTTTCATCCATGCATTAAGTTTCCATAAGATGTTCAAATGACAGTAACCTGGGTGAGGAGTATATAGAACTCTTTTTGCAACTTTTCTCTAAGTCTACGATTAGTTCAGAAAAAGTTAAAGAAAAAAAGAATGAATAGCAAGAAAAAGACTCAGGAGTTCCTGAGGGCTCGTAGTTCAGAGACTGACGAGAAAGGGTGAACTCTTCCATGCAGAAGACCATGAAACAACTGTTTTGCTTTACTGAGTTGCCTTGCATGTTTAATTTTTTTAGGAGAAATGTCTTTCCCCCATTATGAGATAACACGTTATCAGAAAAATAAAGTCATGCATGATGTTAAGCGAATGAGGGCGAGCATTCCCTTCTAGTCATTGCCTAGACACTGGAAGCAAAGAGGTGAACAAACAGAGGTTCCTATCATCACTAAAATTACCTGCTAGCGGGTGACTCTTACATTGAGAAACGCTTTCACAGAGAAAAAAATAAATCAATCAATCAGATTTCTGAACAATGACAGAATCACTGCACGTATGTGTGTCATGGGTGCGTTTGGGCAGAGTAACGTGTGGGTCATGGTTTTGCAGATGGAGTACTTCCAACCTACGCTGAAACAATTACCCAGCTCTTTGGGCAAATCATTTAACCTGCCTTAGCCTCAAACTTCGAATCTGCAATACATAGCAGAATTATTGTGAGAGTTAAACCAAATAGAGGTTTAGCACATAAATGACCACGTGTAAGCCGAGGAGTACCATCTCTGCCTACATTTTAGAATCTAGCTAGGAAAATATTCAAACCTCTGGGGTACCTTTCAGATCTATGGTGTGGCAATACAGGGATGCTGGTGGAGTATTTTTAAAAATCTTTTCAGGCAACTTTTAGGTAAAGCCATAGTTCAGAATGACCGTAGTGGATACCGGACATTGTTAAAATTTAACTTCACTCCTCTGCACAGAAACATTACTTTCTATCGTGATTACTTTGAAGAATTTTTCCGATTTGTTTACATAGGAAGTATTTTTTTTACACTATTCATACTGCATAAATAGCCACGGAGATTATTTCTCCTTAAATGGAAGTTGGGGTTATTCCTGGGGAGCTCACTATTACAAGACTGATGATGATCCTATTGTCATTGGTGATGAAAACTTGATGATATATTCTTGTGTTATCACATTACCAAACACTGAGGCAGGAGTAATGGGCCAAATTTCCATCATTTCCATGCTCTGTGATTCAGTTTTATTTTTACACATGCAAAGTAGACCATTTTTTATTTTGCACACCTCAAAGTTCTGTGTTAAGAATCAAATGAGATGGGGGGCGCCTGGGTAGCGCAGTCGTTAAAGCGTCTGCCTTCGGCTCAGGGCGTGATCCTGGCGTTCCGGGATCGAGTCCCACATCAGGCTCCTCCACTATGAGCCTGCTTCTTCCTCTCCCACTCCCCCTGCTGTGTTCCCTCTCTCACTGGCTGTCTCTCTGTCACATAAATAAAATCTTAAAAAAAAAAAAAAAATCAAATGAGATGGAAATGAGTGACTAAGAAGGTATGTTTGGAGTCATACTGTCTTGAACTAGGACACTTGTATTATTTTTTTAAAGACTTTCTTTCTTTCTTTCTTTCTTTCTTTCTTTCTTTCTTTCTTTCTTTCTTTCTTTCTTTCATTATTTTATTTACGAGGGGGCAGCAGAGGGAGAGGGACAAGCAGACACCGCACTGAGCACAGAGCCCAACACGGGGCTCGATCCCACCCACGACCCTAATCCCGACCTGAGCCCCAATCAAGAGTCGGATGCTTGACCGCCTGAGCCACCCAGGCAACCCTGGGACTCTTGTGTAAATCCATCTTCAATATCTACAAGTCCTGTGTCCTTGGCTAAAGTAACAAAACTTTTCCTAAGCTTTGGTTTCCTGATCTGTAGAAGGGAAGGTGACAGAGTAAGCGCCACCTCCTCGGTTTGTTGAGATAATTAAATAAAGTTATGCAAAAAGTAACGCACAGTCATCGACATTCAGTATTTCCGAGAGCTTACGGTCACTGTTACTATATGTACATCACGTGTGTATGTGAGAGACTGAACAGCAAACTAGTCTCTTATCATTTCAAGTGGTGGTGGATGTTGTGGTTTACAAGTGTAGCTTTGCCTAATTATTTTCATAGTAGTCGATTTCCCTACATTTGAGGGGAAAACATGAAAAGACATTACAAAATGAAACCATACGTTCGCATCCTTAATAAGAAAGTAACTTAGAACACACACAGTCTCACTTTCTCCCATCTAGTTCATCTCACATCAGCTTCGTCTGTGGTATACGACTGCTGCGGGCTCAAAAATAAAATGGGTTTTGGTGTAGCAAGCACAAGGCCAGGCACTGTGCACGTCCTCAGCACAAGTTTCTCCATGTGATTTGAACAGGTGGCATTCAAATGAATGCCATCTCTCTCAGCCCATGCAAATCCCACACTCTGGCCAAGATGAACTATTCTGCCGGACAATGCAGCTAAGGCAAGCTTTTACCCACATCCTCATCCATGATATTTCTGCCCGATGCCTGGCTTCCCGGGAAATCCGCATCCTTCAACTTTAGACATCTGGAAATGAAAAGGCAGCACTACTTTCCGTCAAGGACAATATTTCTCCTAATAGTGATTCAAGACTGTTGATGCACCTGTACCCTGGAATAGATGTGTGTAGAGGTTTTGTGGATGCATTTGTCAAGTGATTACCCAGAGGGGGAAAAATGGATGCTTTGAGGTTAATCTTGCAGCAGAAAAGATTTCTAGTCAAGCTGCGGTGTAGGCTTCTCCATGGAAATGCATGCAGAATGCAGACCACAGAGGCAAATTGAAAAGTGTAAACCTTGCAGGATAATGTTTCTTCAAAGCGGCAAGTGTTGGTGTGTGATAAATAGGACCCTGCGTAATACCCAGGAAATATAACAACAGGATTCTCTGTTTGTGTTTTCATTTGGAACTGTTTTTGTCCCTTTGTTGAGGATACAAGAGACTCATTTAGCTAGTGACTATAAATTTGACACTGTGCCATTTCTCCAAGAAAGCCCCTATTATGATCCAACTTGATGCTGATCCTAATTATAATAATATAGCTGTTGTATTTCCAGCTGTTGTCAACAAAAATGATCCCTGTCACCACAACGCATCCCGCTAGTATCAATTCAAGTATGAATACGTCAATTCCAAGGTGAATTCTGCTTTTAATAAGCCCATTTTTCTGCGTTTAGTTTCTTGGTTAAGTGAGATTTGCCAATGTGTGCTTGGACTTTAATTAACAGAGGGCTCATGGTATCATTTGCCTCCTGCCACACCTGAAGGTTCCCTCCCATTAGCAGCAGGGCCCACACATCTTCCCCTTATAATGACAGCAAACACTACAAGCAAAATTAACCATCAAAAATTTTACACTGTCAGGTTAGAGGTTCCAGTTTGCTGACAAACTAAGATGAAAGGCCTTCGGGAAAATAAGATGTTGGGTTTGGGTAGTGCAGCTCTGTTAGCTAGACTATAGTTTTTTATGAGCAAGTCAGCACACCAATTCTGCACATTATTCAGAAAGAAAAATGCTGGTGTTGACACCCTGAGCAGGAAAACAAAGGTTTGGTGCAGCATGAAAATGTGCACACTGGAAAAGCTAAAACTCTTATGATGAGAAGAACACAAACCCCATTTGCAAAGAGTCATTTGCAATACATTTTCGGAGAATAAGCATTCTGTTAGCAGGTGGGAAAATAAAGCAGCAGAACCTTTGCAATAACTCAAGTTCAGAAAGGCGAGTGTTCTTGGCCTCCTGCTACCATCTTTAAACTTTTGATTTGACCTTCTGGCTTCCCTGATCTGAGTTTAGTATGCACCATCCGAGGACAGAGTGTCTGGCATTATCATCCGAAAATGTCTTCCTTAAACTTTCACACATTCCAAAGATCATAGGCCCAACGGGTCACAGCAATGATGCAGCAGGCATTTGCTATTTTAATAAAACTAAACCCTCAGCCCATCTTCCCTCAACGTCCTTGCTCATTCTCCTAAGTCCTAGGCAATGCAAGAGGTAGTGGGGTGGGGGGGCGCACAGGTGTTGCCATGACAACCTTTTTTTGGTTGTTGTTGAATAGCAGAGCAATAATTTCTTAAGGCCTGCCTAACTTGTTGACGTTTAAATTATCGCTTACTAGAAGCTGAAGCATCTGGCCCCGGATGTTTTAAATGTGTCACGCCAACTCCATTATTTTTTACTTTTATGGAAACGCTCTGGGATACCTCTGCACATGACTGGCATGAAACTTTTAGAGGTTTTTTGTTTGTTTGTCCCTCCAGCCCCACCCAAGTAACAACAGAACACAGACCTGATATGCTTATGGAAAAGCTGAGAATAAATGCAGGCAGCCAGTGCAGTTTTCTTTACATCTCTCCAACTGACACCACAGACATTACTGCCTCCTGAAGGGCCTCAAGCAAATCCTCCCTGTGCAAAGATGGCCTAAACCCTATTGGTATTTTCTTTGTTCAGTTTTGCTATTTAATTATAGAAGACACACGCCAAATAGCCAAACCTCCAAGGGACAACTTAGGGGATCTTTGGAGGATGAGGAAGATTAAACATGGGTCAGTAAAATGTATGGCTTGGTGTTTTTTAGCCCTATAGCTGGAGAATTCTTTCTTAACCAAGCTCTGAGGGAACCAGTGAGATATACCATCTGTAAGCAGGAAGACAGGATTTTACTTCCTTCTAAGAACTTCTGCTCTGAACAACTATTGCTTAACTAGGGAAGTTATGGTCAGGGTGATAATAGACAATGAAACCCTTCTTTTTTTGGTGCTCAATCTTGCAATTTATAAAAGCCAATTAAACAGGAAGCGAGGGCTTGTTGGGTTTGCCATTTCGTTTCGAAACCAGCCTTTACGACGTATACCACACAATGAAATCCTAAACAATCTCTTCCCCCTCCACCATCTTTTGCAAAGGCCTAACCATTGCTCACTGGGTGTCCTTCTCATGTGCCAACTCTCAGCCTGTAGTAAAATGTTGCTGCCAAATTCTACATGCTCCAAATTGAATTTATTATGGGAACAGGGACAGATTCTTAACTGCAGTCAGGCGGATGGACAGCACCGAAATGCATCCTGTCATTTCTCTGGCTCTATGATTCGGGACATAAACTGGGGAAATAAAATTACATTTCCATATTTTATTCTGGAGCATTTAGAGGTATAAACAGTTTTGTAACTTAATGAAACATCCATACACACTTAACATTGTGTTTATAAAATGAGCCCGAAACTTTCTGGAACAATTAAACACTTCAGAAAATGTGTTCAAGCACACAGATGTCTTCTATTCACCCATGCATCATTCCAGGGAACATCTGTAATGTGCAGCGGGTGAGAGAAGTGAAAAATATTGTATGAAAATGTGTAACTGTAAAATCTCAGCCATGTTTACTATGCCCAGGAGAAAAGTACCTTCTGCATTTCTCACTAACAGCGCCAGGACGGTGGCCTACCCACTGCTTTTGCAAACAGATAATGAGGACGACTGGAAGCCTGGTTGTGAAAACTAATAAGCTGTCTGTTTTACAGTTCTGTGTGCATAAATACACNTTTCGGAATCGGAATGACTCTTATAATACAATGGGACCCAAAAAAGTATATTTTCATTTCTTAGGTGGCCTATTCCCAGCGATCGAGCCTTCGCTAATCCGTCACCTATGGAATGAAATCCTGTAAATACCTAAGAAGTAAACTAGCATCGCTCATGCTTTAGACCAGCAGCTATCTCCCTCCTGACCTTGCAAAATTAAGTTACCAGTGGCTCTGCGGGTGCCTTCTACAATGTGTCAGGACTGTGGTAGGAGAAAGCTTCCTTCATTGTACTTTATTATATGAACTCATTTATTCACTCACACAAAGGCTATTTGCATAGTAGGTTCTGTGGGCTGAGCTCCAAGTTAGGCGTGGAGGGCACAGGAATGTGCAGGAGTCGAAGTTTCTGTCCCAAGAGTGTTTGAAGTTCATTTTAGCATGTTTTCACATGGTTTCACTGTACTGCAGGAAACTGCAAACCTTCGTGAAATTTATTTCCAGAAGTCATCGGCATGATGTAGTGGAAAATAGGTATATGCTATGCTTACAATGTCAGAAGTTTTGTTCACATCCCCTTATTATCAGACAGAGATCATACTCTACATTAATGACGTGTCACTCTTACACAGAAAGGTTGTGTGTTTTTTTTTTTACACCTATGAGACTCAGTTCCCTAATATAAGAAATGGGAATATCACCCACTTCATATTCTGATTCGGTTCCATGTGGATAAACAGCCAGTATTCCCTGGGTTGGGGGATATTGTGTTGAGCTGCACTTCTGGCTCTCTCTGGCATGCTACTTTCTGTATGTTTGATGAAGGATGAATTTGAGCTTAAGAGCATGAGAATAACATTATAACCACTCCAGTGGCTGTTCATTTTTTATTCTTCTAGAATGAGCTTAATTCTCTAGTTAAAAGCCAGGATTTTAGGGGCGCCTGGGTAGCGCAGTCGTTAAAGCGTCTGCCTTCGGCTCAGGGCGTGATCCTGGCGTTTCGGGATCGAGTCCCACATCAGGCTCCTCTGCTGGGAGCCTGCTTCTTCCTCTCCTACTCCCCCTCCCCAGCTATGTTCCCTCTCTCGCTGGCTGTCTCTCTGTCACATAAATAAATAAAATCTTAAAAAAAAAAAAAAAAAGCCAGGATTTTAAAAAATGGCAGCAGTGTGATTGTGACGACAATCCCTTCCTTTCCACCCCCCTCCACCTTTGCTGACATATAACTGACAAAAAAAATTATGATGTATTTAAAGTGGTCTACAATGTGATGGTTTGATATACATAGACATTGTGAAATGATTACCGCAATCAAATTAATTAAGACATCCATCTCCTCACATGATTACTTTTTTTTCCCCTAACTGAAAGACAAAATGAGTAACTCTCTTATCAAATTTCATACCTAGCCAAGTGAAACACCACTGAGCCATTGAGCTATTGGGAAGGCAAAGTCTTAGACAAAAACAAGCTTAATTGGGCAATCATTAGAGACCTTTGGCTTTAAGAAGATTTTTTAGGAAGTATTCACTAAGTCACCCAAAATCTGCTGTCCTATACGTGATACCATCCATGATGTCTATAGTTAAAATGGAGGTGAGTTGGGTTTATTTCCTATTTGGGCCCTTGGTTATCACGGTATATTTTTATTGAGCTTCTACTATGTGCCAAGCCTTCTTTTAGGCACCCAAGAGACTTTACAGTTAGAAGATTCTTGCTTTCTTGAAGGGCAGACCAGTGGGAGGCCAGAAAATGACGGGATGAGTAACAAAAGATGTGATAATGTGCTGTGGGGGACAGACTGATAGCGAGCAACACGGGAAGGGGCAGCTAAATAGAGAAAGTAAGGTTTCTGGGAGGAAGCAACACTGATATTGAGATTACATTTAAGAACGAAGATGACCCTGAGTCAAAATTCAGAGGTAGGGTTGCAAATCAGGACCTACCCCCCCCCCCCCAAGAAGGAGGTTCATAAGTTTGGAGCTTATTTCAGGAAAACAGAAAGTTGGAAAAGGGTTTATACATTCTTTTACACCAAAGGTTTCTAATCTTCCCAATGATGTTTTTTTTCTCTCCAAGCTCAAGCAAGTACATTCCTATGATTCCCCAACACATCTGCCTAACTCATTCACACCCACGTTCAAGAATTAATTGTCCCTAAGCTGAATTGTTTCCTCTTCTGAACTCTAAAAATACTTCATTTGACTGTCTCTGGGGACAGCTTTTCCTTTCATATATAAATTGCAGTAGGTATGGATTTTTTCATTGCAGACGGAAAGCTTCTTGAAAACAATATTTTTTCTTATTCTCTCAACTTTCCCATCTAATCCTCCTCTCCAGAATTAACCCATTCCTTTGTAATGCGGCCTCATCCTTTATTCATATCAGAGGCATACCTCTACATTATCCTAGTGGTACAAGCACTAAGAACAGTGCCTAGTCTAAAATATTTATTCTTTTAATCTTTGCAACAAGCTTTTGAGCATCTGTTAAGATGATCTCCATTCAAACAGAAAGCGATAAAACCTATATTCAAAACCAGTTATGGAGGTTCCCAGCCTTCGTAACTGCTACAATGCTTCTGAATTTTAGATCTTCAAGTGCAGAGAACGTGGCCTAATGTTTTTATTGTTCTCTCCAGCATCTCAGAAAGTGATATAAATATTTGTCAAATAGATAAATGACTAATTGAATGAATGGTTATTTTCTTTAGGAAGACACATTCAAAGATTAAGAGTAGGTTGATCCGTTGATATTTGGAATGATTTGTTGTTTCAATTTTTTTGTCTTATTTTTGTATTTTAAATTTATTAGAAAAGAAACAGTAGGGATTTTTCCTCCTCTTAGGAGGGAAGTCATGGTCTTGTCTTCCTAAAGATGGGCCCACATCTGTGGCTGTAAACAAAATCTAGTATGATATCAAACCTTTATATGAGCTCATGAAAATTTTTTGTAGAAGAACTGATGACCTGAAGACTTGATTTGAGGGGTAAGAAGGTGGAAAGCGTCTTTATCAGGGACTAGGAAGAAGGGCAATGATGTTAAGTTCCATGGGTGACAAAGTGAAGCCTCTTTGGGTTTAACAATCCTGCATCGAGGAAGGCTACAGTCACATCCATGAAGGTGAATCTGTAAGAGTCTAAGTCTGAAAATCAGGCATCAAAGACTAGCTTATCACACTCCACGCAGGGCAAGCAACGTTCTGGCAAAGAACTGGGCTAGGAGATTCAATTCAAGCATGAATCAACAAAATCATTTGACAGGAACGAACAGTAGCTATGGCCAGGGATGGGATGATGGTGAGGGGACAGGATGGAAGAAGGTGGAGGAAGACTAACCTCTCCTCCCCTGCTTATGGAGCTTGAAGTCTGGTAGACCTTTCTCTCTTATGAGTAAATCTTTCTGGGTTTTCCTATGATTCACTAAAAACAAGGACTTTCTGCCTATCTTGCCAGAATGTGTTTAAGGAAATTCTACTCCAACTGTAGGAAATGAATAAAGAAAGCATTTCTTGAACCTCAGCCACTCATTGCTCGATGTTCCACTACTGTTAAATAGAGAAGTTCTTTAGTCCCTATGGGGGAAAAAAATCACCACAGGGTACTAAGGACTGCGTTTTTGTGTTCCTCCCAAATTTATATGTTGAAATCCTAACTCCTAATGGCATAGTATTAGGGGATGGGACTTTTGGGAGGTAATTAGGTCATGATGGCAGCCCTTCATAATAGGATTAGTGTCCTTATAAGAGACAAAAGAGCTTGCTCCTCTCTCTCTCTCTCTCTCTCTCAATCTCTCTCTCTTTCTCTCTGCTCTCCACTATGTGAAGACATGGCAAGAAGGCAGCCACGTGCAAACTAGGAAGCAGGTTCTCACCAGATACTGGATCTGCTGCCCTGTGATCTTGGACTTCCCAGCCTCCAGAACTGTGAGAAATAAATGCTAGTTATTACCCAGTCTGCAGTAATTTGTTATAACAGCCCTGAATGACTAAGACACAGAATATCACTGTTTTTTACTACCAGGGTCCAGGTTACAATTTCAGAAGTGGTCATTCAAGTCCAATTCTACCTGACCCAAAACTGACACTTCTTTTATTATATTAAAAAAAGGGGGGGAGGCATACAGCATCTATATTCTGGTATTAGTGTGTGTGTGTGTGTGTGTGTCTATACACATACATTTTTTAAAGATTTTATTTATTTATTTGGCAGAGAGAGAGAAAGAGATCACAAGCAGGGGCAGTAGCAGAGGGAGAGGAAGAAGCAGGCTCTCCACTGAGCAGGGAGCCCGATGAGGGGCTCAATCCCAGGACCCAGGAATCATGACCAAGCCAAAGGCAGATGCTTAACCAACTGAGCCACCCAGGTGCCCCAAGCTGTTGAATTTTATCAAACATTTTATCAGCTTCTATTGATTTAATTAATTTTCTTTTCCTCTTTTTATTATTATTAACATATAATGTATTATTTGTTTTAAGGAGTACAGGTCTGTGATTCATCAGTCTTATACAACACACCACGCTCACCACAACACATACCCTCCCCAATGTCCATCACCTGGTTACCCCATCCCCCAACCCCCCCTCCCCTCCCCTCCAGCAACCCTCAGTTTATTTCCTGAGATTAAGTGTTTCTTATATACTAGTATATTTTAAATTAAATTTTACTTCTTATAAACACATTGACTTTCAATCTAAAAGAACTAGAGCTATCACGGTCCTATTTTCAAATTCCAGTTGGGACAGTTGGGACAGGGCCATGAGACTAATTATCTCCAACTACGTGCTACACACTTACTATGCAGTGTCCTTTACCTTCCCTTACTCACACTCCAGATAGTAAGCCTATTAAGCCGATAATGTTGTCTCCAAGACACTCAAAAGTGAGGGAAATGACACTCAACAAAGCTAAATACATGTTAAGGCATATAGTCAGTAAGTGAAGAGATACTATTCTTTTTTTTTTTTTTTAAAGATTTTATTTATTTATGTGACAGAGAGACAGCCAGTGAGAAGGGGAACACAAAAGGGGAGAGGGAGAGGAAGAAGCAGGCTCCCAGCCGAGGAGCCCGATGTGGGACTCGATCCCGAAACGCCAGGATCACGCCCTGAGCCGAAGGCAGACGCTTAACGACTGCGCTACTCAGGCGCCCCAAGAGATACTATTCTTTTTTTTTTTTTTTTTAAGATTTTATTTATTTATTCGACAGAGATAGAGACAGCCGGCGAGAGAGGGAACACAAGCAGGGTGAGTGGGAGAGGAAGAAGCAGGCTCATAGCAGAGGAGCCTGATGTGGGGCTCGATCTTACAACGCCGGGATCACGCCCTGAGCCAAAGGCAAACGCCTAACCGCTGTGCCACCCAGGCGCCCCCAACAGATACTTTTCTAACTCATTTTTCTTCTTTCCCCAAACCAAGAGAACTCAACAATGAAATTCCAGCACCTTACCAAATATAGTCAAGGTTAGCCACGTGTCTGAAACCTGACCATACACATAAGAAATTCACATACATGTAATCCCTTACAAATAACCAGCCTTGGCAAGAAAACTTCACCTTGAAGAAAATTAATAATCAGACTTGAAATCAGGTCAACCCAGGTCAATTCCCAACCCCATCCTTTGTAGCTCTGGTGCTATCAGCTCGTTCCTGGAGGCAGGAATTTCTGGATGACAGTGAAGAGCCTGTTATCTTTCCCGCAGCTCATCTTAAAGATGTATGAGGAAAAAAATAAAGAGATTTCTACAGTTGTACATGAAGAAGTTAAATGTGGTCACGTGAAGTAAGCAGACTGTAGCATGGAAACAAAAATACTAGAAGAATGTAGTGAGACCTTGATACATGTATGCCTGCAGAGAGTTGGGGGTAAAAAATGTATTGAAAATTCTACCTGCCTTAATTAAAATCTTGGCAAAAACAAAAGAATATGTGAAAGACTAAGCATTGAGTTCACAAAAAAATGATTAAGGATCTGCCAACATCTTGAGTGTTTTTTAAATTGAGAGGATGGAAAGAAGAACAAAGAGGGAGGGAGGGTGAGATGGAGAGAAACGGATTATGCTTCTATGCTTCTAGCGCTGAAGATGTGAAGCTGAATTTAATGTGGACCATACCTTTAATAGTTCAACAAAATACTAGGTGGAAACTAAATTAATTTTTCATCTTTTTGTTTGTATCTTTCTTTCTCTTTATTCTCCCTTCCTTAGTTCCTTCTTCTCAATCTATTGATGTTTATTGATTATTGGACACCATCAAACCATGCCTGGCCCCTGGGATTTCAAAAATCAATACAGATCTTCCATGGTCTTTGACGAGGGCTCACAGCCTAATGGGAGAGTCACAGAAAGAAACATCACTGCACAGGCTATAATTTAGGTATGTTTAAGGAGTAGTGTATGTGTGCAGAGGAGACTGGCTCCTAGGGAAAGGTGAAAGGCAGACTGGAGGTATGGAAATGCAACCTCTCCTGATGATATGACATGACAGGTAGCTCAACTTCAAGGGTATGTTGTGATTTCAGAATATACTGACCTTACCATAAGAAATAAACATTATACATGTCTGTGTAGAGTTACGGATTTTTAAATTCTATCCCCAAATTCTTATCACATTAAAGAAAGGCCTCTTCCAAAATGGGGTTTTATTTAAGAAACAAGTCAAAATGCATCAATTTATTTGTATGACACATTTGGACATATCAATATGTTCTTTGGTTTGTTTAAATTTTAATCACGATATCGTGCTGGGAAATAGTAGCTTTGCTAGGTGCTCACATAAGGTACATGTGAAAATTACTAGATTTGAAAGACAAAGAATTTGGAGAAACATCAAAGAAAATCTCAACGTGCTTCAAAAATAACTAAAGTGATAAAGTAACTCATTCAATTCAGTTATATTTCCTCTCTTCAAGTCTTCCTATTTACCATAGTTAAGACTCTTAGGTGGAATGGGAGAAATAACTATATACATTTTCTTATAGCTCTGCCTTTCCAACTCTATTTTACAACATCTGTGACTTTGTTTTTTCTTTTTAACATTTATACTACCTTTGTGTTTACCCTTTGGGCTAATTTGTAGTTGACCCCAGTAATAGAGCCCTTTTAACCAACATTTTGTGACAGACAATCATTGATTTAGCAGTCCCGCAGAATGCCTTAAAAATCAATGTGTTCAAAGAAGGAACTGGTGGGACTTTATAATATCACATCTCGTTTTTATCACAAATTTCCAATTTACCAAGTTCCTGTCTCATTATTTATACCAGACAGGGCATGCTGATGAGATACACAACCCGTTCTGTCCCTTTTGGCAATCCATTTATAACTGAAGCACAATTAATATCTTTACAGCTGTTCTCCAGGCAGAAAGAAAAATGTGGCAGCAAGGATTTTGTACATGTTTGAGTATAAATGTGTGAAATGAGGAGCACCGGGATAGGTCTAAAAGCAGTGGAATCTGAGCTGTTCTTGTTTTTAAATTCTCCAGAGAAATATTTTCAAAACACTATTTCATACAGAACGTGCAGACACCTCCAGAAGCTCTCCAGATCCCGCAGGAAAATAATGAGGAATGTGGATGGTCATTAAAACTCCACTCATGACATTCCTTCAAAGGAAAAGCATAAAGGGGAAAATCCACAAATTTCTAGAGAATCCCACATCATTTGAACTTCTGTATTTTCCCATTGGATGTCAATGGGCTTTTCTTACTTCTAAATATTAGTCTTTTCTTTTCATTAGATACTGATAATCACCATCAAATATAAAGGAACCACTATATTTCTGGCCTAGATATTTACTTGATTAGATTATCTGATTTAGATTTCACATAAACCCTAAAACTTAGTTTAAATCACTTTTAGCTTCCTGAAAAAGGAGAAGAATAGGTACCAATAAATGTTTGTTTTCGACTCATTCATCTGCCCAACTACAGATGTTTTCCATACGGATATTTGCTGCATAATTAAAATAGCAACTGCCCCCATAGTTAGTATAGTAAGGGAAACAAAACAAATGATTGAAACATAGATAAGCAGGAAGATAGATAATTGATAGATAGATAGATAGATAGATAAATGTAGATATATATATATATATAGATAGAGTCAAATACTTGACTTAGTAATTTCACCTCTTTCAAGTTATCTTAGAGAAAGAAGCCAAAATATGAGCAAGTTTGGGGGTTTTTTTGTGTGTTTTGTTTTGTTTTTTTGGGTGTTTTTTGTTTTGTTTTGTTTTGTTTTTGCTACATGCTGACAAAACAAATAAATACCTGTTTAAAAACACTGAGAGGAGCACCTGTGTGGCTCAGTCAGTTGAGTGTTCAACTCTTGATTTCAGCTCAGGTCATGATCTCACGGTCCTGAGATCAAGTCCCGCATTGGGCTCTGCACTGGGCGTGGAGCATGTGTAAGATTCTCTCTCCCTTTCCCTCTGCTCCTCCCTCCTCGCTTGCTCTCTCACTCAAAACAAATAAATACATGAATGAATGAATGAATGAATGAATGAACGAACAAACAAATAAATACATACACACATTTAGAATATCATCAGTAATAGTTACAATAGCAAACCTTAAAATAGTAAAAAAAGAAAAAGCTGAAGGTAAAATTGGATATACAAAATGAAAACAGCCGAAGGAAAATGCTGTTTAAAAAAAAGAAAAGGTAAGGTAAGGTAAGGAAAGGAAAAAAGAAGAGAAGAAGAAGAGGGAAATGAAAAGAAAAAAACTAAAATGTTTAGGTCACTATCATGGGTTCCCATAAGTGACAGATGTGGGACTTACAATCCACAGCTGACTGTGACTGGCAGTAGGCAGCAGGTACCATGCACTGTTGTCCTGTGCGGTATGCTAGGAACAATACATGCCCTGGATACTGTGGAATACGCACCATGCTGTGCACTAGGCACTATGTAATATGTACTATACTGTTCCAATAGGACTTAAAAAAGAATCCAGAACTTAGCAGTTATTTGAGAATCAGAATGTGGAGACATTCACTGGACATATTTTGAAGCTATCAAACAAAGCACAGTACATTAGAAAACAGAGCAATGTGTCCAGTTTGAGAACTCTGCTCTGGGTAAATGATTCCTTCACCAGGGCCAGAATCCCCAGAGAAGTAGTGTTTAAAACGCAGAGAGATCATAGCAGCATTGTCCACAGTAGGTAAACCGTGGAAGGAGCCGAGATGCCCTTCAACAGATGACTGGATTAAGAAGATGTGGTCCACATATACAATGGACTATTACTCAGCCATCAAAAAGAACGATTTCTCAACATTTGCTGCAACATGGATGGGACTGGAGGAGATAATGCTAAGCGAAATAAGTCAAGCAGAGAAAGACAATCATCATATGGTTTCACTCATTTATGGAACATAAGAAGTAGGAAGATCGGTAGGAGAAGAAAGGGAAGAAGAAAGGGGGGGGTAAACAGAAGGGGGAATGAACCGTGAGAGACTATGGACTCTGGGAAACAAACTGAGGGCTTCAGAGGGGAGGGGGGTGGGGGAATGGGATAGGCCGGTGATGGGTAGTAAGGAGGGCACATATTGCAAGGTGCACTGGGTGTTATACGCAAGTAATAAATCACAGAACTTTACATTAAAAACTAGGGATGTACTGTATGGTGACTAAAGTAATAAAAAAATATTATTAAAAAACGCATAGAGATCCCTAGGTCCTATCCCTTGGAAACCAATTCAGAATCAGAGGAGGGGGCAAGGAATCCACTTCACCACTCTCTGGCCCATGGAAAAGAGCTATTTGAGAGCTGGGAAGAGGAAGGGGTGCTTATGCCATTTTAAAAGTTATATGTTATTTCAAGTTTTTAATTACAAAAATAATACATACTCACGGTGGGAAGCACACCTCTTTTTAGTAGGCAACTCAAAGAGACACCTTAGAAGGCACAGATGTAAGGAGGCTTGGCTTTTAGTGCTGTGCAAAAAGTGTGAAGACGTTAATTAGCACCTGCATTCTAAAGAGCAGGGAGTACAATGTGGGACAGATAGGGGGTCAAACCCTGTGAACAGCATCCAGGAGAGCCTGAAGACTTGCAAAAGATAACAGCTTACACTTGACTTTTGTAAATATTTAAACCTATATATTGTCATTTCTCTGTAGTACTAAGGCATTAGACACTTGTAATTCTCTCTCTAATTAGCGTGTAGCTTGTATGAATGTGTGCTTTTATTAGTGGAAATCAATGATGAATACAGTTGCTGATATATAAATAATAAAAAGATTAGTTCTTTAGACAATCATAAGCATCCACTAGACTGAATTTCCACAAACACGCCTGACGTAGGCTGGATTCTTCACCCCACCTTTATCGGCTAGCATATCCCCCAGGCAGGCATTGCCTCTGAAAGGAATAAAAACCTCTACAGCAGTGTTTTCGGAACTGTGAGTCACACAGTTAATTAAGACGTGAACTATGAACTGATTTACATGACATTCTCGGTCCCCCAAAGAATTTCATATGGATGGTATACATCGACTTGTCTGTTTACGGTAATTAAACCCTTGTGTAGTACACAGGAAGTTCTCAGTACATTCACTATATATTTGATAAATAATAACGAATATTGTTTTGAATCAATATGACAGGCCCAACTTAAAACATGACCTCCCCATTGTTCTTATTTTCCTTATGGAGCACCTGGACACGAGAGGTTAAAGGAAATCTTGCGTAAGACCACGCAGGATTGTCAAGCCTCTGTTTTTGCCAGACATGAAGCTAGAACGTAGGGATTCCACGTTACATAAATTTCCACAGCATTTGCTCCGTGGAACCCCTAATTTTACAACGTCTGGGTGGACGTGTTTGAAAATCTCTAGCAAGTTAGGCAGTCATATTAGGTGACAGCTTTATAGGTGGAAGCAGACAATTATAAACTTGGAACAACTCTGAGGTTTTGTGTCTTTCTCAGAATATGTCATGCTGTTTCTGCATTTCACTCCCTCCTATATCAACGCTATTTCTTTGAGATATGAAATAGCTTTGCAAATGTTCTGGTAACACCTCAGAAAGACGTGTCCTGCCTCTCTTATTCTGTTTTCAGAACCTCCTGGCACACTACCATGGACTCCAAGCAGAGAAATCTGGCATCATAGTCACCCACTGAGCAAGTGGTTTTCAAAGTATGGTCTCCAGACCAGCAGCATTAGCCTCCTCAGGAACTTGTTAGACATGTAAATTTTCAGCTTCATTCCAAACATACTGAATCACAGACTCGGAGGGTGAAGCTGTGAATCTGTTTTAACCAGTTCCCGGGGTCCTTCTGGTGCGCAAACTATGGAACCCAATTACTGATTAATAGCAGTACAATTAAGGAGGGCACGTACTGCATGGCGCACTGGGTGTTATACCGCAAGTAATGAATCATGGAATATTACATCAAAAACTAGGGATGTACTGTATGGTGACTAACATAATAAAAAAATTTTATAAAAAAAAACAAAAAAAAATAGCAGTACAATTACAATGGATCGACATCTCTATGCTCTAAAAAATAAGCCACTAATATAATGTGTTCATATGCTTTGACTTATTTTTATAACTTCACAGGCTTCTGAGTAAAGTAAGACAATTAAGAAGTTCCTAATTTTATAGAAAATTAGACTGAAAAATTCCCCTAACCTCTTTGTGTTCAAAGGTTGTCCAGGAAATACCAAAACTGGGAATACATCTAAATATGCTTTTTCATCTTTGAATATGTGATACGTTTTTAGTTTAGTGTCAGTAAGGATAGAGTTATAACCCCCCTGTTTTCATCCAATGCTTTCCAGTAATTATGGTATCTTACCACCAAATGGTAGGGTGTCACAATCAGAATAGCTACATTTTTTTAGGATGGCAAATTAAGAAATACAGGATGCAGTATAGTTTTCATGTTAATTATACTTTTTTTCTGTAAAATTAATATAATACAGCTAAGCACAGTCATTAAAATTATATACTTTGTGAAAGCTGTTGAACAAGAATTAAATAAGCATAAATTTCCAGGCATACAATTTCACAAATCCCTTAAGAAATGAAATTGCTGCTCTCCTAGTTCCCACGTTACATAAAAAGACTTCAGGGTCTCGGTGACAACTTCCTGGTCCCCATTCATTACACCAGGCACTGACCCACCTCAGGGCTTTAGAATGACTAAGAATCCTAGACATTTTGCTTATATGACAGTTTTCAAAGAACCTTCAAAACTAGATCTAAGTGTGCTTTAATCCATTATCAGGGAAATGATCTCTGCGAGCTTGGGCATAGCCCATTTTTCTGTACATGATTGTTCAGGCAACGCAAGAAGCAGCAAGAACCAGGAGCTGTTGATCATAAAAAGAATCCTCTTTTACATATATTCTTATAGTAACGATGTTCTCCTCTCTCTTCATTAAATGAGTATCTGCTGGTCAACCACCAAGAACAAGGTAACTTCAACTTTCCATTTGTGTCTGTCTCCTTGCCCCTTATTTCTGATCCCAGCATTACCCGAGATTTGGTGGAAAGTGCATGGAAAGCACATTTGGCAGAAGGAATCTGCCCCTGTGGGGCTTACAAATATTAAGAGCTGGAACAGAGAGACTGAAAGCAAATCATAAATCTCTGAGTGTAATATACTTATCTGCTTTACTCACATGACTGTACTACCATGGAGAACCAATGGGATCAAAAAGATAGGCAACACTATCGCACAACATGTGAAAGTCTCATACAAACATTAAGGAATCCATAAAGATCACTGTAATACATATTTACATATTCAGTATGAGTTCTACACCTAAACCTCTCTGTCACCAGCACGATGTGCCATCTCAGATACCTTTCTTACAACATTTATAAAACCCACTGAAATCAAACACAATTACCTTAAGCACCACTGTAAAGAAATAATTTTATCATCTTCTTAGAACAAGACTACCCGATGCTGTATATTATGGTTGGAACTGACAAACTCATAAAGAAGTAAATGGGGGTAATGTGGAATTCTTAAAACAGAGACTTTCTAAGGATTTGCTGAAACTCAAATCCTTTGGAACTTGAACTGCCTTGAATTAGAGCTCACAATATAAATAATTTCTCGCCCCCATTTTTGCCAAGATAATACAAAATTAATGATCTCTCATGTTCCTATGAAGACTTTCGAATCTGCACATATTTCACTATGTGTGTATGTATGGAGGGTAGACTGCACTAGACAGAAAAGAGAATTCCCTTCAGGATAGAATTTATATTTCAGAGCAGAGAGACTGTGAGTCAAGCCAGCTATTTTTGTTGCTGTTCCAGACTCGACGCATTTTTCTCTTTGATTTGGAAAGAAAGCAGCATTTTCCCTCCAACTCAGACAGTATATATCACACAAATCCACACACAAACACACACACTGGAACATCCAGAGAGAATGAAGGGTGAGGGAATGTGTGTGTGTGAGACAGAGAGACAGAGTACAGCAGGAAGGGAAAGAGAGAATGTGCGCAAAAAAAAGGTAAAATATTAGAGATTTTTGCCTCCTTCAAGAATCAACAGAACAAGACTGAATTAACCTGTAATTCATAAACAGTAAGTTAAAAACTAAGAAGGGGGATTAGAATGAAGTTTTTCTTTGTCACAGTTAAAAAGAAAAAATGCAAACCCAAACATGTGTTAGTGCTTTCTGTGTACAAATCACTCCTGCAAACACAGTGTCAAAGTGTGTGAGCAGCGGTTTTGCCTTCACAGAGCTGACCATCTACTCAGATACTAGGAGGATTTGGATCTTTCTTTGAATACCTTTTATGTGTATCAGTGAAGGATGGAAGACTGAGCAATGAGTTTCATTTTCTATTCCTAGAAAGAGTATCCTGAAAAAGATGCTCAAAGAGCACCCTGAAGAAATTATGCCCAAATGGAAGAAATACTTTGGACTTCCTCACCTGGACTTAGGTATTTCAGTATAATTGTAACGGCCTTAGTCTGGGGACAATGGGAAGTGAGTGAAGCCATACCTACCTTAAAAACAGCTATGATTTTCCTTAAAAAAAAAAAAAAAAAATATATATATATATGCATATTTAACATACAACAAATGTACTCCAGTGGGATGTAGTGAGTAATGTTTTAGTTAGATTAAAGGGTTTGTGGTAGGACTGGAAAGAATAAAATCCCAGATTCACTGCATATTTGCCATAAGACTCTTTGCCAATTTACTTGATACCAGAAAAAAAAAAAAAAGCCTCAGATATGTGTGCACATCAAATCAGGTGAAACTGCCTAGGGCAGTGTTGGTCTATAGCAGTAATGATAAGGACGTGGATAATGATGATGCCATAGCGTACATTTACTGAGCACTTACTGTGTTTAAGACACTAGCCCAGGAATTCCATAGGTGATATTTTTATTTCTTAATGAATAGTTACTGAAGGTCTACCAAGTGTCATTGCTCCATGAACGTAAGTTTTCTAAATAACGGTAAAAGAATATCATTGTAAAAATTACAAACTGGATGTGCAGAGAAAACAAAGAATATATCCAAATTTGCACATTTAATGAGCAGCCTCCCAGATCCACGACTTCCTCTCCCGAGTCCTGATGTCCCCTGCTGCCCCATTTGAGTCTCTATGTAGCATCTCATGTTATGCATTAAATCCTATTTTATAAGAGGCTAAGTTACCACCTGAAGATTTTGATCCCTTATATGTGAATAAGATTAATATATTCACCTCCATGTCCTGCCTAAGTTCCTAAAGCCAGGGAAAAATAAAAGATGATAGAGTGACCCTTTTATTTCATTGTCTAAATCCTACACAAATGAGTTTCCTAGATAGTAGACTGTTAAATTGTTATTCCCCAGCTTTCCACGATACCCTTACCTCAGATGATCAGAAACCAAAAGAAAGTAATAAATAGGGGCATCTGGGTGGCTCCGTTGGTTAAGTGTTCAACTCCCAGTTTCAGCTCAGGTCCTGATCTGAAGGTTGTGAGTTTGAGCCCTCCATCAGGCTCCACACTCAGCAGGGAGTCTCTTGGATTCTCTCCCTCTCTCTCTCTCTGGCCCTCCCCATCCCCTGCGCATGCACTCTCTCTCCCTCTCTCTCTCTAAAATAAATAAATCTTAAAAAAAAAAAAAGAAAAAGAAAATAATAAATAAATGACCTTCATTTATATTGAGTCAATAAGGGAAATAATGTTATTGCTTAAGATGGATTTCTTTTAAATGGGAGGGAAAAACTTGACTATCAAAAGAAAAACCGATGAAGGAGGCCATGAGCATCTTCTCTCTTAAACAGAGAGCACTTTCCTCACTTCCGTATCAGTTTGGTTTATACAGGGAGATTGAGGACACAGTATCATGTAACAGAAATTCCCTCTTTGTCACATTTCAAGATCAGCTGCCTTGTCACTCTGAGAGGCACTACAGATCTTGATAATATTCCAATACCAGAATGCCTCATGTTTCTCTAAGACGCGGGATTCCTAGAGTGCTATCAGTTGTAACAGCTACTTAGCTTCTCAGGAACTGTTCTGTGTCAGGTCATTACTGAGCCTGTCCTAGGCCCTTCCACCGCACCTCTCAGCACCACAGATCATGAAAACACAACTCTCCATCACACTTGACCTCCCTGGAGAAAGGTCTTTCATCTGTTTCCCTAACTGCTATTGAAATATTTGGAGAGAACAATGCTCACTGTTTTAGTCCTATCGTTTTTTTTTTTTTTTTTTTTTTTTTTTTGCTTAATACATATTTTCTGTGATACCTGCGTTTGGGTCTTGATAGACACAGGAAGACAATAGTGAACATAAAAACATCTCCACCTTCAGGGAGCTTGTGATTAGCACAGATAACTGCACAAGTAATTAATAAATTATAATTGCATGAAAGAAAAGACAGAATGATGGGAAGTCTTTAACACACTTGGAGGAGGTGATGACCATCCCAGACCTGAAAGATTCAGAGGAATCTGACTCTCCCAGGCAAAATCAAGGTTATGTGTGGAGACTCTGAGGCCATCACACATGAGGGACAGAAAGCAGGCCTGTAAGGCAGAGTCAACAGCTTGAAAACATGGGGATGCTGGCACAGGTAAGTCGTGCAGAGAATTATCAGCCGTGTTATAAACTTTGAACTACGTCTACAGTGCAGTGGAGGAACACTACAGCTTAGTGAGCCGGAGCGTGTTATAAACAGAAAACGCAGGAGAATTCACAGAACAGTGAATGCAGACCAGCAGTATGGACACCAGACAGAAGTCTAAGTGATATATAATAGTTTCTTGGACCAGGATAGTGAGAGAAGACACAGCAGTTGAAAAGCAGAAGGGGACCCTTCTTTACTGTACAATGGTTACATTCTACCCACATTTATTTCTAAGAGCCATGGGAAGGCACACAAGCGTGTGTGGCAAGGGAATGCCATGCTCAAAACCCTGCTTTAGAAATAATCATTCGGCTCAGGTCATGATCCCAGGATCCTGGGATCAAGCTCCATGTCCCTGGGGCTCCCTGCCCAGCGGGGAGCCTGCGTCTCCCTCTGCCCCTCCCCCTGCTCCTGCGCAAGCACGTGTGTGCACTCTCTCTCAAATAATTAAATAAAATCCTTAAAAAAAAATCATTCTTGCTACTGTAGAACCAGAGGAGGAAATCAACAACAAATAGGATCTGTGACTTCCTTCTAAACAATAAAATATAGCAAAGGTGAATGGGGGGAGCGATTATGTTATATGACATTATAATGACTGTTATGCCACAGACTCTCTTGCTGACTATGAAGAAGCAACTTGCTTCTTAATACTCTAAGCTGCCATATGGAAAGGCCATGCAGCGAGGAGTGGAGGGGGGTCACCAGATAAGAAAGAACCTGAGACCCTCAAGGATCTCAACACTGCCAATAACCATGAGGCCTTGGAACTGGGATTCTTGCCCAGTTGAGCCTCAGATGAGATCTCAGTCCTGGCTGACAGGTTGGTTGTAACTTTGTAAGATTCTAAAAGCAGAGAACCTTTGGATCTCCCACGTGGATCCTGACCCACAGGATATATGAGATTAAAAAAAAAAAAATTAGTGTTGATAAAAGCCATGAAGTTTGTGGTAACAAACTTCACTGCAACAAACAACAGATTCATTTAGTTTTGAACGTGCTGGTTGTTAAAAATGCCACTCAATCCCACATATCCATGTCACGTGGGCAGTCTGACTTATAGGCCTGGAACTCAACAGAAAGGTTAGAAATTGGATGTCAAAAATTCTTTTATAGGGTAGGGGCCATCGCAGAAACAAAGGGTTAAGATACGGTAATAGAGAAAGGTAACAGAATAATTGATGATTTGAACAGATGAACTAGCTTAATTCTGAAAATATATCCTAAACAAAAAATATGGAAGAGGACTCAAATTTATGTACATGATCTCAGAGAGTTCAGGAGCATGTTGACTTAGAGGGCCAACCAGGGTGACCTTTGTAACATGTAGACGTGCCTCAGAGCTTGGGCCAACGGACATGTGTTCCATGCCAGGCAGAGTATTTTATCCTTTCATATAATTTTCCTTCTTAAATCCCATTTTAAAGATAAAGAAACTCAGATTCAGAGAGGCAAATTCCCTTCCCATGGTCACCCAGTAGTTAGGAGAAGACCCACAATTCAAACACAGTCTGGCTTCAAAGCCGGAGCATTTGCCTTTGAACATTTCAAGGAAGCATTACATCCGACACGGGGGAGCACATTTTTGTATGCTTCATGCAGTCCTAACCCTAACCTTGAATCCCACATATCTAAGCACCCCCACCCTGCCCAGATTGGCTTCCATAGCATCAGAAGCTCTGTAGACCTTAAAGAGCTACAGATACATCTAAAGAGTCAGGCAAATCTGAAAATTAATCAGGAATATCTTTTCTGTTCAAAGCAAATGCCCAATCTAATGTGTTAGAACGTCCCTTCAAAATCCAACATGGCTCTTGTCTCCGAGGTGGGCGATAGGGCAGCTTCAAAACTGCCTTTTTCACCATTGCTGATAACAAAGCGGTAACTCACTTTTATCATGACATCTCGAAGTATCTTCTGATCAGGTGTGCTTTCCTTGATGGTTATAATGTAAAATCTCCCACCAAATATTTAAAACAATCACGCACTTTAAAATTCATCCAACTGCTTGCTCACTGAGTACAATGTTAATGGCTTGTATGCACTGGATTTCGTAGGCTTGGGAACGGAGAAATGATGCTAAAATGTTTTCCATTTTGTAGGAATGGATCTTTTAGCAGAGCCCACACAGTCCTACTAGCACAGCCTCTGACGTACTTGCAGGACTTGACTTCTGAGCAGATGATACCAACGTGCCTATTTCTCATCAGGTCCAAAGATCTTAAGAAATGGCTGCAGCTCCTCTGAGTCATAAGGAAATGTGAAATATTAATGGATACCCTGCCATGCAAATCTTAGGTGAACAAAATTCCCACTGATCTCTCCTGGCATCTCTGGGTCCTTCTCCTTCATGGTTTCTGCTATGACAGTCCTGACACACATCTCTGGCAAGCCTTGAGAAAGCAGGTTACCTCCCCTGCCAAACTATGTCCCCCTTGGAGGCAGGTATGGTTATGAGAGAACATTTACTGCACATGTTCTTGCTTGGCATACACCAAAATGTGAACATGCATTTTACAAGACATGTTGCTCTCCAAAATATGAGGAACATTCCAGCAGGGCACTCTAGGTATGCAAGGACTCAGCATTAATTAATTTCAAATCTATAGTGACAGATGTACATCCATTCCATGCTCCTTTCACACTCACAGCATTATCTCAGTTTTATGCTAGTATGCATTTAACAGCTTTCTGATATTTGCAAATATCCCTTTACAAACCAAGGAACAAGACGGCTTAGAAATAAAAGCCTCTGGCAGGCAACAATGTCTACACAAAAGTTACTGAATTTGATATATTCACATATAGGTCACGTTATAGCTACCTAATATCATGCATCTAGTTCATTATATCTATCTAATATTGTATTTATCTGGCATTTATCTCCTACTTATGTCAAGTGATACTAGTGGCCTGAAAGTTTCCTTTTTAAATAATTTGTGTCAATAAATAAAATTATAATAGTTTTTTCTACCATGACATGTTCCATGTAGGTTAATGTTATATTTAATACAGGGCAAAAATCTCAGAGGTGAATTTCAAAGGACTCAAGGTGAGCTTGCTGCTCTAAGGAAACTACCAGGGATTAGCAACGTGGCCTGCCGACTCCGGAGAATGAACTCTTGTGTCTGCGCTCACAGTTTTGATCTCTGTGACTTCACTGTCTATAAATGTTGGCGCTCAATAAATGTTTGTTAAATGTATTTGATGATGATAACATTAGAGAAAATAGAGAAACAGAGCTGAAACTTAAAAAAAAGAAGGCAGAATGCGAGTTCCCCCCACCTCCTTTGGGATAAAGGTAGTTTTAAAGTTTTTTTGGTTTTGTTTTGTTTTTTTAATTAATTTGCACACCCGACATGGGGCTCAAACCCACGACTCCAAGATCAGGATTTGCATGCTCCACTGACTGAACCAGCCAGATGCCCCTGGGATAAAGGCAGTTTTAATAAATAAATTCCTTTTAGAAATAAGTGAGATTTGTTTCAGGCACATTGGAGACCTCTTCTCTGTCTCATGGATGCAGGTTTACCAAACCAACTCTGGTCCTGATATGGAAATTCCCCCTTAGCCGCCTTGAGCTGGGTACATAACAAAAGGATCCGCAAAATAACATCTCTAATGCTAAAGTCACCTTATAACACCAGACTAAAAAAGAAAAAAGGGGAAGAGGAATCAACAGAATAGATTAATATAAAAATCAATATATTCACTGACTTATTCACGTATCTTGTAAATTGGGTAGAACTGGTTTCAATCCTGTTTGGAGTATTGAGAGAAAGAAACCAGACACAAACGCAAGTATATGAGTCCACCTGCATCAAGTACAAAAGAGGAAAACACTATAATTTTAGAAGTGAGCATACTGGTTGCTCTTATGCGCACAGTGACAGAAAGAAGCCCAAGAATGAGTTCTGCAAAGCAGGTACTCTTCTGATCTTTTATTTGGGTGCTAATTACATGAATCTGTTCTGCTTGTGAGTACGTGCTCTCATGACATATGCAGTTTACTCTGTGGGTATTACACTTTAATGCATAATATAAAAATATGTACCAAGGACAAGAAAAGGCGAGAATGTAGAAAAGCCTGAATAGGAACAAGAATTGTTGTCCATGCTTATGAAAATTCTGACTTACTGATGCCCTTAGTGCTAATGAAGCGGGGGAGACAATGCTGAACGCACAGCACATGGTCTTACCCTCCTTGTTGTGCGGTCCCTCTAAAAGGGGCTCACAGGACACCTGCATAACATTTACTAGAGCAGTAAGACCCTGCAAGAGCCATTCTTAAGATGGATCCTGGCACTTCTCCTTTCATTTAATTTTGACATTGTAACTTGTTACATATACATAAATGTGTGGGGATTATTTAATATTATTTCATTGTCACCTAATGGTATCAGCAGCCCTAATAATTACACAGGAATAACAATACAAAAAAAAAAAAAAGGATCTTGGGGTGATTATCATTATTCAGATGATTCCGTCAAGGTGAGAAAAAGGACAATAAAGACATACTCAGGAATGAATTTTGTCCTTTGTTTTCAGTCTTGATCATCCCGCTTTTCTTTAATAGTAATTTTCAAAAGAACAAAGCACAGAAGACTGTAGGTTATCTTACATCCATTAATAGGATCTGTGAATATAAATGGATGGAAAAGTGACATTGCGCTTGGCATCAAGAGTCTTTTTTTCATGCTGAACTGAGAATATTCCTTCTTTCATTTTCTCTTTCTTTCCCAGGACAAGGAGATGCACGATCCTTTTAAAAGCCTGGCAGAAGGGATATCCCATCCCCAATTCTGGTTTAAACATTCCCAAGAATATAATTCAGTTCATTGTTTTTATATGGGCAGCAGCTGATGCCAGGTAAAGACAAAACTTCCTCTTTTATTATATTATGAAGGTAAGTACTACATATTACTCATACCATGCCTTGTGCTGAAGAGCCAGGATCTTTCAAAGGGAAGACACAAGAGTGATGGTCTATTCTCTAGGTCCACATAATGAAAATAAACTGCATATAATTTGAGTAGGCATAAATATTTATATCTTTATACAATGTTTGCATATCCAGGAAGAAAAATGCTCCTATATCCTTCAACTCCCTTCTTTTCACAGGCACCGACAGCATGTAAAGGACAATTTTCTATTTCTTAAGAGATGTTTGCTTTAAGAAACATAATAGGTCCTTCCCATTTTGGGGGTGTCAAATATGGATGGATGGAGTATCATGGAAGCCAGAGATGGGAATTGTCTAAGGATCAGTATGCTTCTAGACCTAGAGACTAAAAAATCCAATAAATTTCACAATCTCTCACTTTTTCTTCTCTTTGTTACCTGTTTCATCCCTTTACCTGCACTGTGAAGTGTAGCTTTTCCATTTCTCTAATACATACCACAAAAAGATGACGTCTACCCAATGGTTTCCACATTCACCTATTTCCATCTTGAACTACTTGAAAGATAGTATTTCTACAACTTCTCAGTCTTCATGGCAAATACCAGGGGTTGAGATAAATTGAATTAGATCTGATCAAATGTCTGTCTGTGTTCCAGAGCAGAAGCAACCTTATATAAACGGACTGCTAATTATCCATACTGTCAGTGGGAAGATGGACAGTTAGTAGAGAATAAACAAAACACGAGTTAGGCACACACTCAGTGGGGGTTCACTGCCGCCTTCAAAGAGGTATGTTCTCTGGAGGTGGTTACTGACTATAAGATCCTCATTCCTGCACTCACTCCCTTTTTCACACAAGCTTTCAAAGAGCAGGAATAGGCAGAGTAATGTTGTTGGTGGTAAGCTGGTGAACACATTGCCGAAGAATAGAATCAGGGAGACTCATTTTGACCAGAAGAAAGGAGAGATAAAAAATCCTTTTAGGTAGCATTTCCCAAAGGTCTGACAGCATTTTAAGATAGTTCCTGCTTATAATGTGATCACTGGAACTCATTCAAGTACTTAAGTTCACCTCTATTTTAACTGATTGCTTTCTGTTCTAGGTTTTCTACCATTGTTTTGTTTGATAACCAAAGACAGATATCTTTATAGTGTTTTATAGACTATAGATAGGGCTTTGTGGTCAGTATTTGGGCAAAACCAATTAGAATTTCCTAAAAAATTAATTGTAAGCTTACCATATGATCCAGCAGTCATACTCCTAGATATTTATCCAACTGAACTGGAAACTTACTTCTAAACAAAAATCTGTATCTGAATGCTTGTAACAGCTTTATTTATAATCACACAGAACTGGAAACAATGAAAATATCCTTCAACGGGCAAATGGATAAACAAACTATGGTAATCCATATGAAAGAATACAACTTAGTGATGAAAAGGAATGAACTATTAAGCCATGCAAAAACATGGATGAATCTTAAATGCATATTACCTAAGTGAAAGATCTGCATATTATTCCTTTATATGACATTTTAGGAAAAACAAAATTGTAAAGCCAGTAAACAGAGGAGTGGTTGCTGGGAGTTAAGGATATGAAAAGGTTTAATAGGTAAAACTCAAGGGATATTCTTAAGGCACTAAAACTATTCTGTATGTTACTGTAATGACAGACCCATGGCACAATCTACTTGTTAAAACCATTAAACTTTATAGTACAGTAAGTAAATCTCAATATATGCAAATTTTTAAAAATTAGGATGTCAGAGTTTCCCAGGATAAAATGCAACCTGTTACAAAATAATACAACTATATCATATATATATTTTAAAACTTCCAAGGGTAGTGGAGGGAAAGGAGCAGACCTAAGTGCGTGTGTGCATGTGTGTGTATAAGTACACTATAAACACACACATCCTAACATACTAATATACAGATTAGTATACTCCTGTATATATACTAATATACTATTCATATATTATATATTTGTATGATATATATGTATGTGTGTGTGTGTGTGTGTGTGTATAAATTAGTATACCCACATGTATTTGTCCTCCTGTATCAGCTGAAAGGGCCTAGAAGCAAAGGCAACTCAGGAGCAACACTCATCTTGGTTTCTGACACCCCAGTAAAAGCAACCAGGGCTCCTTGGAGAAATAGTTAATTCTAGAAGTAGAGCAATAATTATACAAGATAAGCCTGGAGCATCATGAAGTGCAAGAAAGTAAGAAAGTAAATAAGTAATAAAATCCAAACCAAAATACTGATGATGATGATGATGATGATGATGATGATGATGGATGGATGGGTGTCAAAGTGACACAGGAGATGACTAAAAGGGCTCCCAGTTGCCAAAGCTGACAAAGAAATTGGGCAAGAAAATAAAGCTGTGTTGGATTATAAACCAAAGTGTAAAATAAATAACCTTCGAGGACATATTGATTAAATGAAAGAGAGAAAGAAAAAAAAAGAAGGAAGGAAGGAAAGAGACAAATGTCCTATGCATGAGAAAGCCACATGAGTAATGTCATTATGTGGTGTGCGTGGGGCAGGGGGAGGAAACTTCCTACTGCACATAGAGATTTCCTTCCAAAGGCTATTGTATGGAAAGGAGGAGAAAAGAGTAACTTTACAATAGATAAACCTGATAAAATAATACCTCAGCCAAGTGAGTAAGGTTAACATCAAGAGGAATAAATCCTATTGATAGTAGGTACCCTTAATATAATGTGATGAAAACGGCACTTTTACTTCTGTGGTCTTCCTCTCCAAACCCCCTCTCCCCTTCTCCCACCCTGAATGTATTTCTTGAACTCAGATGACTCTTGTGGCTTGCAAAGATTCATAATTGCTAGAGAATGATGAGAACTGAAAAATCTGACATGGTTATAAAGGGAAGACTCCTTGGTGTCATGCTCACTGACAAAAAGAAAATGAATAAAATCATCTTCAACAGTGGCACAAATACGTTATACAGACTTTAACTCTTCAAATCCAGGCACAAGGGATAAAAACTCGTTTTCTTACAACGGGCGACGTATCTGAAACAAGCTGTATATATTCTCATCTCCAGTCTCATATGTAACTAATTTTTGTCTTGTTTTAGATCTAATTATATATCAAGTACACACACACAACTTACAGCTCTTTTTGCCATCAGTCTACATTCTGCAAACCTCAATAGCTTTACCCTTTACTTCTTTGAACAGTTCTACCATATTTTATCTATCAATCTAGGTACTGATCTATACATGTAGCTATCTCGTCATATAAATTTCACTGGATTTCTCTATGTGAAGTTATTGGTAAGGAGAATAGGAAAAAAACAACACATATCTCATAAAACTGTGATTGCTGATCAGCCAAGGAATAAAGGGCTTTGGGTCGAAAATAATCAAATGGTAATTTTTAAAGTCCAGTGAATCCAGTAAGTACTATTATTAAGCCCATCATGCACAAATATCAAAGTTAAAGAAATAATATTAATACAGCCATAGAGATGCTAAGGAATCCCCGGGACCAGCTCCAAGAGGCAAGGTTCTGAGAAGAGCATGCTGACACCAAAAATATATTGACGAAGGTGTCCCACATTCATTTTCGGCCAAGACTTCAGAATTTCACAAATGTGTGTTTTGGAGCTGCCCTGACATGCAGTTGATTCATTTCTCTAACAGGCGAATGTGGGCAAAGGCTCAACTCTATAAGCTTAAACTCTCTAGTCCTTTTTAATTCATGATTTCTTATAATGACAATGTAACAAAAAACTCATAAAAATGTGGGTATTGATGCTAATTCAGAGAGCTCTGGACACAAACATGGCTTGGATAACTTATGGAGGATTTGCCCTTTTGTCTCTGGAATCAATAAATATGTTGAGCCCTAAAATATTAATTCTCATATGAGGGCAAAAAGACAAGGAAGCAATATGATCATCGGATTGTCTGGTTTCTCAACCCTTGACCTAGAATACAAAGTTTTTCTTGAGTATTTTAAATTTCCTTTCAATAAGTACAGACTTACTGATAGGAGAATATTTCAGTATTTCAAATACGTATCCCTAATGAAGGATAGCTTCTCTATGCAAAATAGAAACTACACAATCCTCACGTCATCTTAGAGTTTCAGAACCACAGCTGTTATAGGCATTCATATCAGGTACAGCAGCTGGATTTCTTTTGAGAATATTTATTTCAATCCCCATGATTTCCCACCCATGTTTTCCTAAAGAATTTCAGTTTTGTTCATCACTCTGAATCAAACAAGACAAAAAATATATAATCAAATCCATCAAGATATGTATTTCCCCTTTCTTATTCAGCATCTTTCCTTTAAAATAGAGAAATAGTACCATTTCTTAAAAATCTAGCCAAGAGAAAGAAAGAAATCTACGACCTCTAAATTATAAGAAAGGAGAATGTTAGGTTTAAGACTGTTTGTTAGCATGAACATTCTTTCATCTTTTAAGGTTATGTGACAAAAATTGTTTAATAATAAAAAAGAATATGAAAATGAATCTCTTTATTACTTTGGGGATCTTCTTTATACGGGACTAAAATAAGTACTGGGCAGTGACAAGAATGACAAGTTAATCCATGTAAGCTACAGTCATCATAATTTTTAATTCACTCTTCAGAAATTGCAAATTTGACTGTTTAGCTACATGCTAAACGAACATGTGGCCTCGCATAGAATCAAAAATGTCTTCTCATCAGACATGCATTTGTAAAGCTTTTGTAGTGTAAAATTAGGTTAGTGCTGCAAGATATCTATTAAAAAAATAGTTTCTGAGATCATATAAATGTCTGCATCTCCAAAAGAGCATATAATACAAATTTATCAAATTATGATATATTAATACTTTGAAGACTCGGAAGCACAAAAAGCATTTCATTTTCTTTAATTCAGTGTTTCTCAATTGAATTTGATATTTTTTTTCTTTTCGCAAACCTATTTTGATTATAGATTGGAAAATGTTGCCACAGGTCGATTATACCATAAGAAACAACTGAGGTATATAGGAGAATAAAAGTAGAGAGTGTTATACAGGTTCCTGCATCCATTCCTATCTGAATGCCATCTGAACAATTTAGTAGAAAAGCCATTAAGTGTGGCTGGGCAAGATAGGAATCTGTGTAAGGGTAGGAGGATGGAGGGTGAATACAACAGCAGACAAACATTTGTGTGAGGGATGGGGGGTTGGGCGGAAAGAGTAAATGGAAATCCCTTATTACAGGATGTGAAAGGTGATCCAAATAATAAATATACTGAGGATAAAGAAACTCAGGTTTCTTATTGTTGGAGAAAAAGATATATTATATATATATATATATATAATGAACCCTCTGGTGTCGCTTTAGAATTGGAGGTTTAGAGATGAACTCACGGTTTTCAAAAGATAGAGTGTTTTAGTTTCCTTTGGCTACCGTAACAAATGATCACAAATTGGGTTGCTAAACCCAACAAGAATTTATTCTCTCCCAGGTCTGGAGTCCAAAATCAAAGTGTTGCCTGGCCCATGTTTCTTCTGAAGCATGTTCCCTTGCCCTTTCCAGCTACTAGTAGCTCTTGGCATTCCTTAGGGGGCACCACTCCAATCTCTGCCTCCATCTAATTCAAGGTCTCCATTTAACTAATTGCCTCTGCAAAGACCCTAATCTAAGGTCCTGGGCAGACACAATTTGGAGGAACACCATTTAACTCAGTAGAGATAATTGTGTGTGTGTGTGTGTGTGTGTGTGTGTGTGTGTGTGCGCGCGCGCGCGCATGCTCCCATACATTACTTTGTTCTGTCCTGTCCACTGAAAAGATTCGGGAGTAGCAACACCTTGGGAGCAATAAATACAACCAATATCCTGCATTTGGCACCAAATACCAGTCTCATTTAAATGGACTCTTTGTATAGTTGGCAAATTCCATGGGGGTCCTGGGGGGCTTAGTTGGTTAAGGAGCCAAAGCAGTTTTGGTGCAGGTCATAATCTCAGGGTCATGAGATCAAGCGTGGCGTCCAAATCAATGCTCAGCAGGGAGTCTGCTTAAGTCTCTTTCCTTCTCCTTCTGCCCCTCCCCTCTGTTCATGCTCTCCTTCAGATATATAGATACATAGACAGACAGACAGACAGACAAACAGATGAATGAGTGAACCAACAGCAAATTCCAGGACTAGGTCAGGTTAAGTACAAAAGAAGCCTACAACACTTCGGCCAGTGATAAGACAGTTCCCAAAGAATGATGAGGCACGTAAACAGGACATAGAATCAGCTTCAAGGGCATGTCATGGCCAAGTCTGGTATTAATGAATATTCATAACTAGTACCACAGCATCAAGATAAATAATAAAATTAACATATCACAACTCATTCAATAAAACAGAAATTTAAAAGTCCAAACTAATATAAATAAATACACAAGCAAAGAAATGGGAAGAAAAGCAAAATTTTCCTTAGAGAAGAATGTCAAGTAATAAATGCAGATGGAATGAGGGAATGAGTACAACCACCATGTGGCAGCTGTCATGGTAATAATTACTTCAGCCAAGAAACCTCAGCGAATGCTAAAATGGGGGGAGGGCAGTAATTTGATGAAGAATAAGATATTTACTTAGGTGCAAAGTGTCTGCTGACAAAGTTGTTATTAAGTACAAAGAGAAAATAAAAACTTTACAGTAGACATACACGGTTGGATAACACCTTAATGAAATTATCATCGAAATGATTATCACCAATAATGGAATAAATGAGAATCTTGCTCCACTTGATACAAATCAGTGTTATCTGTAATAGCACTACCTAAAATGCATATTCTGGATTTAATCTCAAGGAAACATCAGACAAATCCTAACTAAGGAATTCTATAGATTAAGGTCATAAAAGCAAAGACTCAAGAACCATTCCCTATGGAAGTATTCTAGAAACATAATGGTAATGCACATGCAGTCCTGGATTTGATCTTTTTAATATATATATTAATATATAGAGAAATGTAATATATATCTATTATATATAGATATATATATAGATATATAGATATATATATATATATATATATATATTATAGAGAGAGAGAGAGTAATACACACCATTACTTCAACAATTGGAGACATGTGACCAAAGTCTGTGCTTTCAAGAGCAATGGTATATCGATATAAATTTCCTGATAGTGATGGCTGTGGAAAAAAGCATCCATGTGGGAAGGACTTCCTGAGGTTTTCCATGGTGGTGGGGCATCAAGTCAGCAACTCAGTGTCAAATGGTTCAAGAAAAAATAAACTCTATAGAACTCCATTTACCCCTTTTCTCTAAGATTGAATATTTCTCTTTATTTTTTTTTGAAGGCCACGAGAAATTCTCTAAGATTAAATGTATTCCAAGCCAAAGATCATGAAAGACACAAAATAAATAATATGCATTTTATATGAACCTTCCTCCAAAAGAGGATTTGAGAATGTTTATCATAAAAGAATATATTCATAAAGAAAAGGTTTAATATGAATGACAAGAGAAGACAGAATGGGAGTAACACACAGAAGGAAAAAGACTGAAATTAATTTCAAACTTTAGCATTTTCCTTTGGCTGAGTTCGTGTTCAAGGAGAGTAAGTTCACTTGTCTATTGTGTATTGACTTCCATAACTGCCCGTTTTAAGCGTTTGGAGAGTAGTGAGATGTGCCTTTTTAAAATTTATCTTACTAACTCGTCTCTTAACTTTCTTCGGATATTTTGATGCATATTTTTTGTGGAAAGTGCATTCTCCTTTCCCATTAAAGACCAGAAAATCTAGAGTCAATCTCGATTACTCTCTTTAGTCTTTATCTTTATTATATTAATAGCACTTCAGAGCCGGTGTTCACCACATGGCTCCTAATTAATTTTAGTGTTATTTGAATTTCTATGTGATGTATTGTTGTTACATTTTTCAAGCGCTTAGGTACCTAACTTGAAAATCGTGTCATACTTTACCCAAAGTTTTCCTTTCCAAATCCGTCTTAGTTTTCGATTTAATTTGCAAAAGCATGTTGACCTCAAGTGCTCTTCCACCTTGGAAAAATATTAACTATTATAAATATGCAGCAGAAGCACAGTGCTCGTATAAACAAAATTCTCTAGAGATATTATCAAAGATTAGTACAGCATACTGGTTAAACCCATGAGAGGTAGAGCCAGATGTCTGGATTTAAATCCTAGCCCCTCCACTTAATATCTGGATTTGGATTAGCTATTATTTTCCCCCTTTCTGATTAAAAGTAATGAGATAAAAGGAAGTTAATATCAGTGCTGATGTTACAGGGTTGTCAGGGATATTAAAAGCATTTAACACTGCTTCTGGCATATAGCAACTTTTCAATACACATTGATCATCATTAGAGAAGCCTTGAGTCTCAAAGGAAACGGAGAAAACCTCCAGTGTTACGTGTTAGGTAACTGTGTACAATACAGTCATGCCTACCAGCTTACGCGCTATTTGGCTTCTCATCCTTTCACACTTGCCTTCACTTATATGCCCTTCTGAATAAAACAGGGTTCCTTCCAACAAGTATATCTTGGAATATAAAGTTAAGGCTTGCTGAGACATTTTTCATTGACTCAGCCATTCATATCAGTTTACTGAAATCTTCCTAGTAGAAGTAATTTACAAATGGATGGCTGTAAAGAAACTAATATATGTTGGTCACTAACTCTATGCTCTGCCAAGTACTTTAAATAAAACCACTGAATTTTTCCCCACGTATTTATTTAGGTAGAGGTCACCGTGCACACCATACAGATAAAGTAAGGCTTATATGGATTATGTCACTTACGCAAATAGAAGGCAAATTTGAAGCCAAATAATCTGAGATCCCATTTTCAACTCAAATATAAAAGTTTATTTTATCTGAACGCAGGTGTAGGCATATGGTCAGGGTTAAACATCCCTCACCCCAATATACAACGGCCTTAAAAATACCTATTTTGTCTGGAACTCAATAAACGTAGGCAAATGCACGCTGAAAAACCAACTTCAACAACGCTAGTTTGGGATTCACAGTTAAAATCAGACAAGCTCACATGCCACTCTTTACGTGGTATTGCTATAAAAGTGAATTCTCATCAAGTTCTGAAGTTCACAGTAGAATATAAAAGAGCTGTGTCTCCAGCTTCCAAGTAAGATATTTCTAAAATAATTTGGCTGCCATTTGGGCAAATATATATGTGTGTTTTGTCTTGACAGCTTGTCAACTGGCAGACAGTTCCTGAACATCACATTCATTTCAATTTAATATTGGTAAATTTCTCAATTAGAATTTTTATTTTTCACTTTCTGCACAATGAAATCCCTAGTCCTTGCTGGCATTCCTCAGGGCGTACAGGTGCAAGTGCTGGCATTTCTGCAGTAGCAAAGGAAGAAAAATGAAAGAATTAAGGAGGGGAGGGAAGAGACAGGCTGAGAGAGAACTGTGGTAATGGGGAGAGAAAGGAGATAGTAGCTGACCTTCATCCTGATATTCACCTTCATGAGAAATGAAGGGAATAATTCACAGTTGACAATAAAATAATGCAGCTGCCTCTGCTTCCTTTAACCAGAGAGGCTGGAGTCAAACAGAAACCAGACACCCAATGCATAAAATCAATACATGGGAAAGGCCCAAAGGTAACATGGGAAATAGAATAAAAATAATTGTAAAAACGACTACAACAACCAATTTTGAACACTTATTTACTTTATGGCATACCTTTACCTTGTATTTTATCATGTGATTCTCACACAATGAAAGCAAGATGGAAATTACTATCTTTGCATTGTAGCTCGGGAAAATAAGCAATAATTTAACCTCCCTGAACTTCAAAGTCAACCAGATAATAAGGGATGGAACCAGGATTCAAAACTCCATCTATCTAACTTCAAAAACCACACTTTCAACTGTAGCACAAACCACAGGTGTTTGGAAGAGATGTCACAAGCTACACTTTTTTTTTTAAATAACTGTGTATATGTTAGAATAGATTATTTCCTTTGCTCTCTACCTTCTTATCAAGAAAAATCTTTTAATAGAGGAAAAAATGCATATGTACATTTACAGGTACATATTTATACACCTCATTATGTAGCTAATAATATCTCTAATATCCTTTTCTTAGCTGAATGACCTTGAAGTCTGCATAAGTTTTGGGGGTTTTCTTCCTTAACATATTTATCAGGTGATTGACTCACTACACAGAAATGGAAGCCTCTGACACATTTACAATAAATCGGTATAGTTTTGGCCATTATGATGCAGGAATCACAATGATGAGATGAAATCAACAGCTCATTGTTTACTGGCAATTAAGATAAAGTGTTCTGCATGTACTGTAGGTATCAATAGTCCTTTAAAACATCTTACTCTCATCTGGATTAAAAAAAAAAAGATGAATTAGGGAAATTCTCTGTCCTAAATGAGTTGATCAAAGAAAAGGGCGGGGGTGGGGGAAGATAGTGTTTCTCAGTTCCTGTCTGCATGTCAGATTCTCAAGAGAGTATAAACATGGAGGTGCTTTTTGCTCATTTGTGTTTCTTCTGCTGGTGATGGTAGAAAAGAAACTGCCGCTTCAAAGCCACAGAAGTTTCTCCAGAAAAGAATGTCATTTCGACCAGCTGTAGAAAAGCAACTGGATTTTGATTTAAAAAAAAAAAAAGAGAGAAAGAAAGAAAGAAAGAAAGAAAGAAAGAAAGAAAGAAAATAAATTAATTCCTTGCAGAAGAGATAGGCAGAATGGAGTCTTGGCAGGAGAAATACATGGGTAAGATACGAAGACCTGAAATCAATTCTCATCCGCTACTGCAATTGGGTATCTTTACCAAAGTTACAAGGTTAAAAGGGCAGAAATCAAATGAAGCCAGGCTATTTATCTAATTCTGGCCTTCAATCATCATTTCACCTGTTTAATTTATGTGACTTCGTCGCACAGCATATATCCTTGTAGGTTGTCTTAAATGTAATTTGAAACAAACTAGGGTACATATAACATAGAAAAGAATGACTTTTGTGATCTTATACTCTGAATTTTGGATCCTGCTTCTTCTTGTCAGAGAAGGAAGAGCCCTAAAACCCCTCCTCTTATAGTATAAAGTCTGGGAACAGAGGTTACCTAGACCAAGGCCACGCGTTGAGGACAGATAAGCATATCCACAAAAGGAAAAAAGAAAGGGAGAAAATCATGGTTTGAAATAAACACTGCTCTGTAAAATAAAATGTATATTTCACTGCCTCAGCACAAGTACGAGTGAGACATCAGAGATTGCAGCGTTCCTACAAAAAGTTCAGTTACAAAGAAGTCTCTGGCAACTGTGATTTCCTAATTCACTCTTGACTTGACCTACCAGCTCAATCCAATATCTGCCTGACTACAGATCTAGACCGTTTTCTATTTCTCTATGCACTGCATCTGCATGTGAATATACACAAACAAATAATTAAACATCAAGCAAATATCAATAGGATTAGTCTGGCATGTTGGAACAAATCTTGATAAATCCATCTCAGTAACAATACTCAAACTACAAGTCTATGAGAGGAATACAAATTCAGCCTATTGAGGTACTGTCGTTGTAAGGAGAGATATTTTAATAAAACTGCTTCGTCAGTTCCTATTACTAAGGGACTAAAGCTATTGAGCTGTGGAACTTAGGCCAAAAAAGGGGATTTGGAAATGCAAATTAGAGATAAGACGGTAATAAATGTCTTTTATTCAGCAACACACCAGCCCTGATGCCAGGAGCTATTTTAAAGATGACTCTTAATAGTTCTGTGAAATTGGAAGCATACTTACCCAAAATGGACATCTCTGGCACAGTAGCATGATAGGGTCCATTAAGAAACTCCGGCGCATTGTCGTTGATGTCTTGAACTTTAATAATAAATTCAGAAGGAGGCTCCAGAGGCTTGTTCGTCTCCCAGTCCACTGCCTGAGCTGTTAGAGTATACTCAGCCTTTTCCTCCCGGTCAAGTCTTTTTATAGCATGGATATCTCCTGTTATATCATTTATTTGAAATATTGTCCCAGCTCCATCGCCTGATAAGATATATTTGATTTTTTTGCTCCCAGGATCAAGGTCTGTGTGCAGCTAAAATAAAAAGTGACATTGGTTAGCGATGGGGCAATTTGCAAAGTTGTTTTTTAACTACCTCCTGTTTGAATATCAAGTTGGTTCTTCCTACATTCATCCTAACTTCATCGATTTCTACTAACAACAGTTCTGCAAAGAGTTTATAAACTGTATGCATATCAATCAAAATAAAATATAATGAAATTTATACAAATCAGAACAGTTTTAAAAAGTACTCTGACCTGTTTCGTGTAAACTGACATGCATTTAGAATGATAAAAAGGTCAAGAGGAAAACACAAAAATGCATGTATTCTTCTCCATTTATTAACACATTTACTGAAAGTTCTTTGTAGCGGCCTTTAATGGATCACTCTCGGTGTGCCAAGAACTATGGGATCTTCTGCTTATATAATTCTCTTAATTTTTCCAAAAGTTGTTGAGTTAGAATATTTCACATGAAACATGAGAAAAGTGAGCTTTCACAAGGTACATAATAACCACTCCAAGGTCCGTATTTGATGGAATCAAGTACAGTAGACCCAGAATTCAACTCAGATCTACTGGTTGTATTTATAACAAAAATAATTCAATCTGATGTATCTTAAGATCTTATGGTTTCTAGGACCTTCTTTTCTTTGATCTGTATAATTCTTCTGGCCCAGGAAAATTGTTCCTATTTTACAGAGAAGAGCACTGAGGCCAGAAAAGGGACCCATTTGGAAACTGAAAACTTCACAGGAGAAATACAGATTCATCTCCGGTCAGGGTATCACCAGCTAGACCCCAGACCTGATCTTTACTGCTTACCTGCTTCTTGACCTTTGTTCCGCGTTTTTCCTAAAGCTCTCTTTCCAGCTTATCTCTTAACTCAGGCAAAAGACCCTACGGGCATAACATCCCACGATGGAAACCAAAACCATCCCTCAAGAGGTAAGAACTGCCTGGAAGAAGCTGGCAGGGATCCAAACCACCCAGCCCAGTTTGAACTAAACCCTGATGCACACCTACACGGATGGGCCATGGAGTGACTGACAGTTACCTTTACCTTATTATAATAGTAAAATCTCCCCAAGAGGAGGACGAGACTCATTTACATAACACGCACGTATATGTATAGGCATGTTTCTGTAAGGCGCATGCGCGCAACCTTAGGTCTTCCAGTACAGCCAATGACAAGGCTTCCCTTCCTAAATATTCATCCTAACCTTAAATAAAAAGAACCCATTCACCCTTGCTCTGGAAGTCACAGCTTTGGTTACTCCCCATGGTCTCCCTATTTGCTGCAAATCAAGTTCACTTGGGCAACTATACCACCTGGTGTAGTTTCTCTCTGTGACTCATCAAGGATTGAACCAAGTTAGTTCAGTTACAAGGGCAACAAAAATTTACTGAACAGCTACTCTACCTGAAACATTTTGGTAAGTACTAGGGAAAAAGGAATCTCTGCTTTAAAATTTTCAGTTTACTCTCAAGAGGGAGACAGGAGTGTCCTGACACATGGTATATCTTCCTTATACTCTGTTGACTCTTGTTAGAAAACTAAAATAAAACAAAAATATATATACTTTAGTTTTCATTTTTAAAAGAAAAATTCATTGAATTGTAGTTGTAAAATGGTGCTTAAATGCACATATTTTCAGTATACATATAGCTCCAGTTACTGCACCGTAAGACTTCAAATTTCAAAAACTTGCTCCTTTAAAAAAAAAAAAAATGCTGTGTAGAAAGAAACTCCTAGAAACTCAAAAGACATTGTGTTCTCTTGGGATCACTTTTATTCAGAACAGGCTCTATTGCTTTCTTCGCCAATTTAAATTGTATTTAGCGCTTCAATAAATGAAAAGAAAAGAATATAAAAAAAGACATAAAATAGCAACAAAGAATCCAAATGCATCTAGATCTCCTACTTTACTTTTGAATATTTTAAAAAGTTAAAGCATAAGATTACATCAAATATTTATTGAATCTCCAAATGTATCCCTTTCATTTACTGTATTAAATTTATTAACAAGAGCAAATATTGAAATGCCACTTTATCTTAATGAATGTGGGATTATAATTCATTAATGTGATATTAATCCTAATTTATGATCATTTTAATTTATGTGCATCTTAACATTTCCATTAGCATTTTTATTAAAAAAAGAGAATTTGAATAATATATCCTTCATAGAGGTTTCCATCCACATGCAAGGCAATCCTGAGGCACAGAGGTATTGGGATGCGTTACTCTTGTACACAGCGTTTTTGCTATGACAACTCAAGTCATTCAAAATGGTGTTATCCTCATTTATGCTGGAACTTACGTGGGCCATATTTTTCTTTACATGTATCAATAGCCTCTGATAAGCAAATTGCATGTAGTCTTAACTTAGGTTTTGATGGTTCCTTGTGTTTAAAAGTTACTGAGGGAGAAGAAGGGGAAAGCATAGGCTTCTGAAAGAGTAAAACAAAACTAATATTTAGGTCTTTAACTAGATGAAATGGAGAGATGGATGCATTTATTTGAGCCTCAGTTACTTTGCCTAAAATTTTGGGATAAAACATCTACTCTGCAGATTTGATTTTGGAATCTGAGATAATCTGAGAAATATAGAGAAAGGAGTGGAAAAAGTAAGTGTACAATGACTAAAACTATTTTTATATCCTACTCAACCATTTCCAACTATCTGAAAACACTGCAA
Source organism: Ursus maritimus (assembly GCF_017311325.1). Lineage (NCBI taxonomy): Eukaryota > Metazoa > Chordata > Mammalia > Carnivora > Ursidae > Ursus > Ursus maritimus. The sequence continues at coordinate 18,087,645 of NW_024424341.1, forward strand.
CAAACCTAGTTACAACACTAGTGAAGTTCCCAAGACTCTATCCTGAAAAAAATGGAAAAAACAAATCCAAACAAAAACCAAGCAAACAAAAAACCCTTAGTAAACACTGTATGCTCCCTCTTTCTTCAGGAAATTCATTTTTAGCAGATCTCAGTAAAATCCAGATCCCTTGGCTAACGGGATTCTTGAAACACAGAAAATCGTGTTTCTATATTTATTTGGTTCATCCTATTGTTTGTAGCTCACACGCGCGCGCGCGCACGCACACACACACACACACACACATTCTGGCACATGGTTATTCAAGTGACCAACTTGACATTACAAGTAAAAGATTTGTGGGTATGCAAGAACAGTAAACTACAGGCAGCAAATGTTCATAAGTCCGGACTTCAAAAGAACTCAAGGAACATGAAGACAACCTGTTTTCTTTGTTGTTCATCACATAAGTCTGTCAGGACCTGCTCACTTCAATGCAACCTCACTATATCCATCAATTTATCCACCCCAAGACCCCTTCTGTGAGATTATGGTGCAAAAGATATCCCAAATTTTTCACATATTGTGCATCATCTGGAAGTGTGAGGACCACCTCTCCCAAGGGCTGCTTCTGCAACATAGAAGAGGCAGGATAAGGGACACCTGCAAATTCTCCTTGAGAGGTATGACTTGTTGGCCAGGCTGTGGTACAGAAAGATCTCACCCATTCATTTATTAAATATGAACAGAGAATGTCGACAAACAACACAGATAGGGTCACTGCTCTCAAAGACCCACAGGTTAGTGGGAGATAAACACAAACAGAAAATTTAAGGCAAGTAGACATATTACTATTAATTATTATTATCTGATAAACATTTTACATGTATAAATGCAATGTTATTCTCACAGCAAACTAGATAGCATTTCTCCATTTCAGCAAGGAAATGATTGCGATTCAGAGATTTTTAGGGAACTTTTCCACAGAATGCACTATCAGCAAGTGCAATCTTCACAGCATAAGCTTTAGAGTCAATTTCCTAGGTTCAAATGCATGCTCTAAAGGCTATGATACGGACAGCTAGGAGAGCATACAGAAATTTTACTTAACTCAGAATGAGGAGTGTGGAGGGACAGAAAAGGCCTCCCCCGAAGAAGTAATGATTAAAACTTCTGATCTCAAAGAAGGGAGGAGATGCACGCCAGGCACAGGTAATAGTATGGATAGAGATTCAGAGAAAAGACAGACGATACTGCGGTAGAGGAAGTAAGGATGATTTAATATGGTCTAGAGCACTGAGCTAAGGAGAAAATGTGGCAAAAAAAAAAAAAAAAGAATAAAAGGCAAGGCAGGGGCCAGATTACATAGAGTTCTGAAAACAAATGGAGTTTAGATTTGACTCTAAAAAAAACAAGAGTCCATAGACACAAGGTTTCAGTAAAGACCCTGACATTACCATAATTTTATTTTAGTGACATTACCAAGGTTGGTGTGTGCCTATAAGCAAAGGTCTTGCAGGAAAAAGAGGGAGAGGAGGTCAGAAAGAAAATTTAGGCACCAATTCACAAAGCTACCTTAATTTTGATTCTCAAGTTCGGCCTGATACCCATAACCTGTCACATCTACAGCCAGACAAAATTGCAGTCCCTCTGGTCACTCACCACAGCCTGGCTGGAGAAGCAGAGAGTGTCAGGTGTGCAAAGAGCAATCCCAGTCTTGTATGTGAAGTCTTCAATTTCAAGAATCATAATAGAACTGCTACATAATTGAGCTGAATTGTGAGTATCAGTATAATTACACCCTCACCATCTTCCATATATTTGCATAATACCCCCCAATTAAAATGAGTTTAGACTACAAAAGTCAAGGAAAGAAGCATTTGCATTTGCATTGTCCTTTGTATTTCCACTGCCTCCTAAGGTGTCTGTCATACTGTCGGAAACTCAAGAAGTTTTTGTGGAGTAAAGTAAATGTGAAGCAAAAGAAGAAAATTACATTTTCTCATTCGATTTTCAAACAATGATTTAAAAGGAGAGAGAAAGGAATTTAGAAAAATTAAGTCCAACAATCTAAAATCCAATCTACTCTAAATCCAAACCCCTGGAGTACGTATTCAACTTTAGCACCCAACATAAGAACTAAGACATGGTAGATGGGAATACTGATGGAAGGACGAGTGGATGGTCGGGTAGTGGATGATTAATAGAGGGATAATAGATAACAACTAGCTGATACTCAGAAATCACTGTTCTCAGAACAAGAGCCCCCACTCCATCCCACTGCAGTCTCAATGTCACCCACATCTCTTCTGCAGCTGTCAAAAAAAGTTCAGACTACTTTTCAACCTTCTTACACAGGACCCCTGACAACACTGAAGTACTCCAGGGACAAGAGAGTCTAGAGAAGATGAATTCTTCTCTTAGTGCCTATTTTAATGCCAGAGAATGATTTAATTACCATTCTGCCACCTTTTCCCCTAGAGTGAGTGATGACAGGTGAATCAAGTGAACTACAGGGGACATTACTTCCTCATCACTTCCTCGTCATCGGAAAATCGGTTAGCTCTGGCATCAGAGCTTACTTTGAAGTTCTACTCTATCCAGAAGGACATCATGGAAGGGTGTCTCATTTCCTATCTTGCTCTCGAGAAGTAGCCACGTTGCTAGCTAAGAAAGAATCATCACCATTCAGAACCCGAAGAGGGTAACAGGGAGCAATGAAGCATGAAACTGTCACTTACTGATCCCTGTTTTTTATGAATCTGCTCACCTTTGGTGGAGAAAGCAAGTTTAGCACTCTTGAATCAGATTACATCTTAGCACTACAGTCTCAGTATCTAGTACCGTGCCTGTCAGGGAGAAACTGTGCTATAGGCAGACTGATAATCTCATCCTTACTCACAACCGTTCAGTATCAAAGACGGCATTAGGGACTTTGACGCAAGATTTAATTTTTTGGCCTAAGTCCCCAAGATAATAAGAATGCAAGGCTTCAGTCAAAATGAAAAACATATTTAGGCTGCTAGGAGGTTGAAAGGGCAGGTGAAGAGGAAGAGCAATAGGGCATAAGGGTTCTTTTCATATTTCCAAACTGCTCCCTGCCAAGAAGGAGCAGGGATTAAAGTTAGGTAATAGGCATAAGAGCACCCCAACATTTCCTAAGATGGAGTTAGCATTACTCTTGTGATCACACACTCTGAGGAATCAAGAATTCAGTGAAATAACAGTCCTCAAAGTAATTCCCAATATAAACCAAGTTATACTTAAGTGTGTCTTAAGAGGTAAAAAGGCTAAAGAAGAGACAGTCCCTGATTAAAATAACAGAACACAGCATCCTGTGATGAAAATGATACCTGCTTCACAAAAATACTATTTTTCTAAAGCACCACCACAGGCAAAGATATGCCGTCTATATCTCAGACATGTGTTCTTTACATTTTCTGTCAGTTGCTGGTGTGCGCATTGAACAGCTTGAACTGGCCATGGGAACTGGTGTCCAGAGAAACAGAAAATTGAAAGCAAGTCCTAGTGAACTCCTGTTTTTGGCTGCAGGAACCTAAAAATACAGTCAGAAAAAGAAATGCATTTCCTGTACTACTCATTTAAATAGAGAGGGAGAGAGTGAGAGAGATACAGACAAGGGAAGGACCTCTATGTACAATATGCAACACTGTGCCCAGCAACAAGTATCATACTTGGCACATAGTAAATGCTCATTAAAGTCTTTTTTGGGGGGGGGTGTGTACTCAAGGGCTATTTTAATGTCCTGCACCTTGACAATGACTTTACATGGATGGGGGGCTCATCTGACTTTCTCAAGCACATATAATTAATACTGACAGATCCAGATGTAACCCCGTAAATCAGATTCCAGAACATATACATTTTAGCATTATTCTAGAGAGACCCTCAGGAGCACATAAGGAGTTAGGTGGGCACCTTCCATTTTCCTAGCTGAGAAGGAGACAGAATGGAAAAGCCTCTCCCGTTTGTTCCTGAATGACAATATTGAATACACACACTTAGAAGCCATGTGTAAGAAACCATACAGTACAGGCACATTTTGTGAACCAATTTATCCTATAAAAGTTTGAAATGGAATAGACATAGACACAGAAAGGAAGAATGCTCAACTAAATAGGAATGCGAAAGGGGAACATTAAAAGGAGGCCGGCAGGCTGTTTGCCAAGAGACTTCCCAAGCCAACATGAATGACCTTGGCAAATTTGCTATCTTTACTCTGGAATTTACAGATTTGGAAACATGATGCATCAGCCCCACAGTAAATCCTTATCTCCTGGTCAAACCCTAATAAAGAAAGTTCCCATGTTTTAAAGCAATGTACTGATGATAAATAAGCATTTGAAATATTTAAGCTATCATGTTGAACAAAATTTCTCCTTATATAAAGACCCGTACACAAGGGGAGTCAAATCATCCTTACTCAGAGTACTCAGAGAAAGGAGAATTAGATGGATTAATTTCTGTAATGATGTCATACAAAAACTAGCTTATTGTATGCTTATCTTCCAAAAAATGGTCTTAAGAATGCTGAACTTCTACATTCTCAGATTTTCTCTTTCCCTTTAGGTACCTTGAGTTGGAGGCTCCGATATTTAAGCAATCATAGGAAAAAACAAACCAAAACAAAACGATGGATTCCATTCTTCCTTTTTCTTAGATACATTTTTTTCTTATGTATGCTGATAATGGCCTGGTGAATGTATTAAATCTTTTAGGCTTGGAAGTCAATATGTTTCTGTAAGGTAACCAATGGTTTGTAGGGTAGTAGTTCAGATCATGGAATCTAGAATGAGGGGCTGATAAGGAACAGAGCTAGGTTAGGAAAAACTATAAGATACTCAGGAATTTACTTTACATCCCCAAAACTCAGTTTTCTTATTTGTAAAAGATTTTAATAATAGTTTTAGTACCCTACCTTTAGGGGTTTTGTAATGACTAAACTGTAACAAAAATAATACTGATAAAGGCATGATACCTTCTAGGAATTAAAATATTAAAATAAAAATGCATATAAGGTAGATTCTTATGAAGATGGAATTTTGGAATTACAATGATAGGTATTGCCAAATCTAGAAATGCTTTCCGGGAAAAAATACACCTAACTTCATATTCTGGGTCAGAATTCAACATACAACATTGATTTATAGTAAAAATAAGAATGTCACCTCTTGAGTTAAATAATCTGGGTACAATGTGATCTGGGCTGAAACTCATCCATTGGGCAAGGCACTTGATAATCACATTTTTTATTCTTATTCACCCATTCAATAAGCCACATAGTAGATATATCTGGAAGGTTATCTTTCCCCCCAGCTTTATTGAGGTATAACTAACAAGTAAAATTGTAAGATATTTTTTGTTACCTGATAATTGTAAGGGGCACAGCAGTCATTGTGCATTGGATCATAGAGAAAATCCTAGTGTGGGCAAGAGTGTGGTTGAATAGTCATAGTGGACCAATTATTAAAACTTGATTTAGGTGCATAAATAAGAAAGTAGATGGATGGATGAATTGGTTGATAAGATAATTAAGGAAAGGAGGATGAATAGCTAGATGGTTTTATTGGAGAATTTGTGGATAAAGGAAACAATAAAGGATAGGCTGACTGAATAAGATTCTAAGTCATCCTCTATTTAGATTCCAATACACGTTAAATACTATGAATCAATGGATGAATGAACAGATGGGCATGTTGTTGAGTAGGTGGGCTAGAAGGACCACAGAGTTTCTCACTAAAAGACTGATTTTGGGAAAACATAACAAATTATTCTGTCTCAGAGCACTGTTTCCTGTCTTACACTAAACAAGACATAGTCCTCTGAAGTTCAACTACAAACTGTAAGAGATTCTCATATGAAGATCTTTGGTACATGCTTAATTTTCAACAATTAACAAATCACTCTTCACAAATTTCCTGAAAAAACCTATCTATCTTAATTAGAAAGATGGATAGGGGGTGCCTGGGTGGCTCAGTCAGTTAAGCATCTAACTCTTGATTTCAGTTCAGGTCACCATCTCAGGGTTGTGAGACGGAGCCCTGAGTCAGGCTCTTCACTGAGCTTGGAGTCTGCTTGAGATTCTCTCTCTCCCTCTGTCTCTCTCCACCCCCCTGCTTATGTTCTCTCAAAAAATATATATAATGATAAAACAAAATGTTTAAAAAAACCAAAGATGGATGGATGGATGGATAGAGACATAGAGATATGAGGGGGGAAATTTTGTACCAAATAAATATACAATGTTATAATACACAATACAAGCAAGGTGAATAAGTGAAATAAGTCAAGCAGAGAAAGACAATTATCATATGATTTCTCTCATCTATGGAATGTAAGAACTAGGAAGATCGGTAGGGGAAGAAAGGGATAAGGAAAGGGGGGTAATCAGAAGGGGGAATGAAACATGAGAGACTATGGACTATGAGAAACAAACTGAGGGCTTCAGAGGGGAAGGGGGGTGTGGGAATGGGATAGACCGGTGATGGGTAGTAAGGAGGGCACGTATTGCATGGTGCACTGGGTGTAATACGCAACTAATGAATCATCGAACTTTACATCAGAAACCAGGGATGTACTGTACAGTGACTAACATAATAAAATAAAAAAACATTATAAAAAAAAAGAAAAAATAAGAAAATCTTAAAAAAAGGGTAAAAAACAAACAAAAACAGGACTATTAGCCATATAAAACAAGTGGATTTTAAACAGATATGGATGTTTAAAACATTCAGAATATTTTCATAAGGTCAATTTACACTGGAACATTCAGTTGTACCATGGAAAAAGGGGAAAATCTTAAGAAAATGCTGTGTCAATGTACTTTATGTTTCAAAAGAACTTGATTAACCAGAGAACTAACAGGAGTCAAAAATATGAGTTAGATTTCTGATGTTCTAATCACAATTACTTGCTAAACAGGATGTATCTTGTTATCCAAATAACTGACAGGAGCACAGTGGGAAAGAACACAGCGGATAACCAAATGACAGTCATCTCCTCTCTCTGAAAGTCTATATTTATAAAGAGACGGGGATAATCAAAATGCTGTGACCTTGAAAGAACACTGCGATAGAAGTTTAAAAAGAACTACATGAACCTAGATTTTAGTTTGGGTCATAAAATAGGGTGTGACATTGGCGAATCATCTTTTTTCTGTGATCAAAATGCCTAATAATAACTTAGCTGTGTTACCCAGTATTAGCCCTTGAGCTTTGCAAACTGTCTCATTCAAAGTCTTGTTAAGAAAGCAGAGGACTATGATCAAAGCTCAGATTTAACAGAAAGAGCCACAATTTCAAGTCTCATCCATGACGACTCAATGGGTGGATGAATGGGTGGATGGCTGGATGAGTGAATGGATAAATGTGTTGATAAGAGAATTAAAAGGAGAAAGGTGGGTTGGTAAAGGGTTTTACTGGACAATGTATGAGTGCATGAAAGACTGGATGAGAGGACTACTAAATGAACATATTCACAAATATCCTGCCTTTTAGACAAATGAGAATCCAAAAGACCTAGCTTGAAGCACAAATAGTAGTTCCCCATTATCCCAGTATCCCTTTCCATGGTTTGTTACCCTTAGTCAACTGCAGTCCTGAAGCACATGACCCTCCTTCTGACCTATCATCAGACAGTCAGTAGTAGCCTAAAACTACATCACAGTGCCCTATGTCATTCACTTCACTTCGTATAGGCATTTCATCATTTTGCATCATCATAAGAAAAAGGGTAAGCACAGTACAATAAGGTATTTTGAGAGAGACCACATTCACGAAACTTTTATTATAGTATACTGTTAGAACTGTTCCATTTTATTGTTATTGTTGTTAATCTTTTAGTGTGCCTAATTTATAAATTAAACGCTATTACAGGTATGTATGTACAGGAATAAAGGGTTTGGCACTATCTAAGGTTTTGGGCATCCACTGGGGGACTTGGAATGGATTCCCCATGGATAAGGAAGGGACTATCTACTAGATATGATCTCAGACAAGTCATTTAAATTTCTCTGGGTGACTCAATCAATTAAACATCCAACTCTTGATTTTAGCTCAGGTCATGATCTCAGGGTTGTGGGATCAAGCCCTGAGGTGGGCTCCCTACTCTGCAGGGAATCTGCCTGAGAGATTCTCTCTCCCTCTCCCTCTCTTCCTCCCCCTACCTTTTCTTTCTCTCTCTGTCAAATAAATAAATCTTTAAACAAAGAAGATTCTCTTCCTCCCTCTCTCTCCCTTTGTCCCTCCCCCCTGCTTGCTCATGCTCTGTCAAAAAAATAAATAATAAATTTTCTCTATTTTAGTTTCCTCTTGTTAAAATGATAGTAACAAGAAAAACAGCAATATTATCAAAAAAAAATTTATCTCAGTTTGTTATAAGGATAGCATGTATGTGAAAGCTGCCTTTTTAAAAACTCTCAGTCTCCCAAGTACCATTATCCATATAGCAAAGATTTGAAAATGAAGCCCAACATACAATCAAATTATCAGAATTAAATGCTGTAAGTGTGTGTGTGTGTGCGTGTGTGTGTGTGTGTGCGCGTGTGTGCGCGCGCGTGCATGCGCATTTCTCTGCTCTTTCTCCATTCTGGTATCAAAACCTAGAAATTGAGAAAATACCAAGAGCAACAACAACGAAACTTAAAAAAGCCCTGAAAACCGAAATGCCTTCAGTTTTCATACCACAGATCTACAGATATGTTGGAAATCTATAAATATCCTGTAATAATAATAACAATAATAATGGCAAACTTTTATGAAAATAGTTTATTACATTTTTTTAAAAGATTTTTTAGAAGTAATCTCTACACCCACTGTGGGGCTCGAACTCACAACTCCAGGATCAAGAGTCGCATGCTCCACCAACTGAGCCAGCCAGGTACCCCTGTTTATTACATTTTTATTTTTTTTTAATTGTTTTTCGTTTTTGTTTATTTATTTGACAGAAAGAGAGAGAGAGAGATCAGGCAAGGAGGCAGCGTGGCAGGCAGAAGCAGGCTTCCACTGAGCAGAAAGCCCAACAGGGGGCTCAGTCCCAAGACCATGGGATAATGACCTGAGCCAAAAGCAGACGCTCAACCGACTGAGCCACCCAGGCGCCCCTACATTTTTAAACATAAACAAGAATAATCATTTTAAGTCCTCTGTTTGAGGACATATGTTATGTCCTCAAATGCATAATCCCCAATACTTCAGAATGCAACTATATTTGGAGACTGAGCCATTAAAGAGGTGATTATGTTAAAATGAGGCTAAGATGGACTTTAATCCAATCTGACGTGTGTCTTTATAAGAAGAAATTTAGAAACACAGAGAGACACCAGGGATACCAGGTCCAGAAAAACCATGTTTGGACACAGCAAGAGGGGAGCCACCTACAAGCCGAGGAGAAAAGCCTCAGTAGAAACCAAACTTGCCAAAACCTTGATCTTGCACTTTTAGCCTCTAGAACTCAAAGAAGTAAATTTCATTGTTTAAGCCACCCAGTGTGTTGGGTTTTATTTTGGCAACCTTAGCAAACTAATACATCCTTCTCAAGCATCCTAGCCACTTATCTATGAATACCCTACTTATTCAAAATGGTGGCTGTGACTTGCAAAGGTACTATTGATATGCTATGATTCCAGTTGTGGAATGCAAATAAGCTTCCCCAGATGTATCCACATCTTAATTCTCAGACCCTATCAATATGTTACCTTACCTGTCAAAAGAGACTTTGTAGATGTGATTAATTTTGGGACTTTGAGATGGGTAGATGATTCTGATTTATTCAGTTGAGCCCAAACTAATTACATGATCCTTAAAAGAGAAGAATGTTTTCTGCCTGTGGTCCAAGGGAGACATGACTGCAGAAGGGTCCAAGATTCAAGCCCGCTGCCTTTGAAAAGGTAGGAAGGGGGCCACTAACCAGGAAACGTGGGTGACCTCTAGAAGACAGAAAAGGCACGAAAAAAGACGATCTTCTAGACTTTCAGAAAGGAACATAGCCAGGGACCTTTATTTTAGCCCAGTGACATTTCTGTTGGACTTCTGACCTACAGAAATATAAGATAATACACTCATTTATTTTAAGCTACTATGTTTGTGACAAACTGTCATAGCAACAACAGAAAATTAATACCTTATTTTCAATCAGTACAGTTATAGAATTGTTGAAATGTTGATAAGTTTACATATCAGGTGTGTACTGACCTTGCGTCTTCTAATTATACCTTCCTTAATTTATAATTCATTCATTTATCCAGCCATCTCTTAAAGAACATCAATGAGTTTGCACTAGATACATTCGTTTCCTAGTTCATTTAAGTGTCACAACATACTACAAAGTACATACTAGACTCCTCATTTTGCAGATTAAGAAATTGAAGATTAGATTATTAAGTCATGGCTCAATATCATATATAGTGAACAGTGGAGAAAAGATTTGAAGTCTATCTGCTTCTGAAGCTCATGTTCTTTTATTGTTTTAATGTTGTGTGCCAGAATCAACCATGGGGGAAGAAAAATAAAAGTATCAGAAACCAAAGACTTCGCTGTTCACAAAACAAAAACCTGTTTAGGGATTTTTTTTTTTTTTTTACAACACGCACCTCACATATTACATGTTTGCTTAATAAGAGTCTTATGAGAATTATAGTCAAGGTAAGGGTCATCAGTTCTGACGTACAGAGTAGGAAACAGAGTCCTAGATTGAATGTACTCAAAGTCCTAGACTGAATGAACTCAGAAAAATGATACCCAATTAACACCTCAGAATCCTAGGTCCCCAAACTCCCCTGTGGGGAGAAGCCTAATGATAGAAACCTCCTCAGGCAGAGGAAAGGTAAGAACTTGTCCTGGCTCTTGGGAAATCTAGCAAGTCTAGGAGGTAGAGGTAGGGAGGTGAGATGGGGGATTTGCAGGAAACAGTGTCAAACTAGAGAATTAGAAGATACGCTTTGCAAATTTCAATTTCCTAATGGGAAATATTTACTCAAATGACCATGTATTCACACCTCCCCTAAAAAAAAAAAAAAACAACCTCCTTTTGTACATTCAACAACACTGACAACACAACAGCCCTGATTAGATGCCTAATGGATGCTATATAATTTTGAATATAGGAAAAAGTTCTAACCCACTTAATTTCTTCTTCCTAGTATTTCTACGTATTTGTGATAAGAAACTATAATGGGTATGTGCATTCTTAACTTCTTCACCCTCTTTGATCATAAGAAAAGGTGTGTCTGGCCTAGTAGAGTCTTAGGCCATTAAAAATAGATCAAATGGTCCCTTCAACCTTCCTCCTATTAATCAGATATGGTAGTTTATTTGCAATGACAAGTTCAAGAGCTACTAATACAGAAGCAATCAATGTGGACAGGAGAGGGAATCAAAGTGACAAAGAGTTTGCATGGGTGGGGGTTGAAGAAAAGACTAGCCTTTTTGTGTATTATTTATTTACTTTCAATTTTGGCGTATTTGAGAAAAGAGATTTGGGAACACTTACGAGAAAGATTTTCAGAGATACCAGAAGGGAACCAAGTTTCTAAGAGGTTTCATTTCACAATAAGATCTAGATTTCACTTTGGCATATTATGGAGTGATTATATTAAAGCAGATTGCTTTTCAGTTATCTTTGGATGTGAGAGTTCTTTGAAAGTGACTATGTACTGAGATAGACTTCATATGGGTCAGCACTGCACAAATTATTTACCGTGTGTGTGTGTGTGTGTGTGTGTGTGTGTGTGTGTGTGTGTAATCTGGCAATTCAGGAGCAATGGTGGGGAACGGGGTAGACTGGATTGAAAGCTGTAGTCCTGGTGGTTTAATCATCTATAGATATTTTTTTAAGTGGCCAGTCTTTGTCATCCAGGTACCAGAAAAATTCTGGGAAGAAGCAAAGCTGCGAGGTTGGCGAGGAGATCTCTCCTACCTCAATAGCAAAAACCTCTGTCAGTACATTCAACCCGAGCACCGGAAGAAACAGGAAGGGCTAGAGCAGCAGTTCTCAAAGCTTGGGTCCATAGACGTCTGAGGATCTCTGAGCCCCTTCCAAATGGTCTAAGTTATTTGCTTTTTTCATTGTACTGACATTTGTATGGAGAGAACAAGTATAATGGAAGAAAAAGCTATTGCCACGTTAGCACCAGTCAAGGCAGTGGCACCAAGAGTCAGGGTAACTCTTCACTACCACATACTCTTAGAATATTAGGGGAAAAAAAAAAAAAGCCAGTTTCACTTAAGAATGCGTTTGATGAAACAGTACAAAAAACCTAATTTTATTAAATCTCAGATTTGAGTACACATTTTTAGTATCCTGTGTAAAGGAATGGGCAATACCCATAAGGCACGTCTGCTCCACACTGAGATATGATTATTGAGTCAAGGAATATCACATATGATTGTTTCCATTACAAGCTGAAAAGCCACATTTTTCTATGTGTATAGATGATAGCCAAACTATTCTGACTTGAGTATTTACCATATATTTTATCAAAAATTAACAATTTATAAAATATAGTTTTTAAGTTTATAAATAAAATTACCTTATCACTTCAAAGATAACCAACAGTATCTGTTGCCCATGAAAGCAAATCTCAGAATTTAAGAAAATCTGTATCTGCCTCTGTGAGATTGAAGCTTCAAGATACTTAAAGATTTTATGTGAGATTAATGATCTGATGATAGTCTTTGACATGAATTTTTTATTTGTTTTCTAATAAAATTGGAAAGATCTACATAGCTCAGTGAAACAATATTTTCCAAATGCATGATGTAAGAAAATTATAAATTGGCGAAGATCCTTTCTAAACCTAAGGGAAAACAACAATGTAGAAGAGAACAAAAATATATTGATATGGTTTCATTCCACACTGAAACTGACTTTTCAGACACTCCCACTTATGGAGACTTTGGTGTGATATCAAAGAAAAACATCCACATCTACCTGAAAAGATTATCCAAGTATCCATGCCTTTTCAACTACGTATTTGTTTGAGGCTGGATTTTTCTTCATATATTTTAATGAAAACAACACCTCACAACAGACTGGACACAGAAATAGATAGTAGAATCTAGCAATCTTCTATTAATCCAGAAATTAAAGAGACTTTTTAAAATGTAAAACAGAAACAGTCTTCTCATGATTCTTCGCTATGAAAAGTTTTCATTCAAATGTTACTTATATTATAGGTTTATAATTTTTATCTTTAAATGATTTAAATCTTTAAACTTTCTCAGTGTGAATTTCTAAAATGGCAAATATGCAAGTATAATAAATATACTTCATACAAATTAAAGCTTTGTGGAGTCCTCAATAGTTTTTTTAAAAAGTATAAAGGTGTCCTATGACCAAAAGAAATGTGAGAACCACTTATCTAAATGTAATACAATTATGCCTTAATGAAGTTTATTTAAGAAAAACTAATATAACTTAAAATTATGATAAACATAGGCTAAATGTAATGTAAACAGAGGTTGCTGATCTGAAATTAAAAAAAAAAAGTTATATGGGGCACCTGGGAGGCTCAGTAGGTTAGGAGGCCAACTCTCCATTTCAGCTCAGGTCATAATCTCAGTGTCCTGGGATCAAGCCCCAAACTGGGCTCCCTGCTTAGCGGGGAGTCTACTTCAAGATCCCCTCTCTCCCTCTGCCCCTTCCCTGCTTGATTGCTTGCTCTCAAAAGTAAATAAATAGGGGCGTCTGGGTGGCTCAGTTAGTTAAGAGTCTACTTTCAGCTCAGCTCAGGTCATGATTCCAGAGGGCTGGGACTGAGTTCCAAGTAAGGCGCCCTGCTCAGTGGGGAGCTGACTTCTCCCTGTCCCTCTGTAGCTCCCTCTGCTGCTCCTCCTGCTTGTGCATTCTCTGTGTGTCAGATATATAAATAAAATGTTAAAAAATAGGGGCGCCTGGGTAGTGCAGTCATTAAGCGTCTGCCTTCGGCTCAGGGCGTGATCCTGGAGTTATGGGATCGAGCCCCACATCAGGCTCCTCCGCTGGAAGCCTGCTTCTTCCTCTCCCACTCCCCCTGCTTGTGTTCCCTCTCTCGCTGGCTGTCTCTGTCAAATAAATAAATAAAATCTTTAATAATAATAATAATAATAATAATAATATAAATAAATAAATCGTCTTTAAAAAAATTATAGGGTTAGTATCACAAAACCTCGGTCTGGAAGTTTCAGTGTATGACCACAGAAAAATCAAACTCATCTTGTTTCAATTTGAGGCAAGTTTTACAAATGGGGATATGAGCTATGTGAAATTTTGGAATATTAAATGAAATAGTATACATCAAATACATAGCACAAAGCTAGCTTATTCAAGTTCCCTGCCCAAAATGTCTTTATTTGAAGCAAACTTAACAATAATTTGCACATTAAAGCAACCCTTCTGAAACATGGGACATTCATCTGAAATTTCAGGTGAATATTATGTCAGGTTATTCTAAAGCCCTGGCAATCTATCTAGATGGCTAGAGGAAAGAGGTATGAACAAATTTTCATATATATACTTGAGCAATGCAAACATTACCGAATATCAGAATCACAAGTAAGTACACAAATTTCAGGACCCCATTTAGCAATTTGGGGTTGGGGTCCAAGCAATTGCATTTCTAAAAAGCTCCAGGTGATGCTAATATTATTGGTCCAGGAATACTTTGAGAACCACTGATTAAGAAATCAAAAAGTAATTTATTTCTGTGATTTTTCTTTTAAATCCTGAAAAATTCCAGGTGGAACTGTTTTATCCAGTAACGACAAATGCTAATTTTAATAAATGGTTCAAGTTGTTTTTGACAGGAATAATCAATTTTAGGTTCCAAACCTTTTTTAGGGACATTCAGACATCCATGTCCCGAATACTAAAACACTTAATTTATGTAGAAATAGACTATTCGCATTTGTCCATGTTGTCTATTGTCAAATAGAGTCAACAAATACTTATAGTGTTTCTACTGTATGCCCAACACACAGATTCCAACCCAACCTCTTGTTATGGGACAAAGCAGATTCATACGGTTCTTACAGAGTTAAATATCAGGTCAAATTTAACGGCTCACCTAGATACACAAGCACCTGGGATGTTTAGTAAAAGAATCCCTTTCCCACCCCTGACATCTACCCTGACGACTGGAAGTTGCTGAAAATAATCACCTTCCCAGGCATCATCAGTGCATGCTCACGTGAAGGTCAAAGATCATCATACTCAAAAATTGCACTCATAAATATACAGAATCTTGGTGATTGATGGAGCAATATAATCGAGATAAATGGATATTAGTTTCCATTTAAAAAAAAGAGAGAGGGAGAGAGAGCTATGCACACTTAAAAACCATATCTAGCCAAGCAGTCATCTTTAGTTGTTGCAACTCTAAATACAATTCAACCTTCTATTTTTAACATCTCTCCCCATTTTGGCAAAGAAACAATTTAAAATGAGAGCTGTTAGCTGTCTCGAGGAGGATTATTTGTGAGGCACTCTTAATTTACAATTTCCATAGAGTTGCTAATTGTTCCTTACTTTAAAATTCATTCTTCTGAGAACGGGATGCATTTGGTAATGTAAAGATCAACCAGGCAGAGAATACTGCTCCGCATTAACAGCCACATTATTATTCAGTCATAATTAATACGCTTCTAAAATAAAGTGTTGACAGCACTCTTATTCAAATATATAGCATATGTTTATAGTCTCACACATTGAGGTACACACATAATTACAATATATGTGTGAGAGAAATTGCAAAGGCAGTCCAAGAAACCGGGCTTACACTAATTGAAAACGGCCACTGTCCAATTAAAGCAGGTGAGACCATGGGGTGGAGACACCGTCAAATGCCTATCAGACGCGGCCAGGCTGATTAAATAACAGGACAAAACACAATAAAAAGAGCAGAGAAGTTTTTTGTTCTTCTTGCTGTGTTAATAGGACCTCAGGAAGCTAATGGCAATCAGGAGACTCACAGCTGGACCTTATCCCACTAAGGACTGAATCTCAGTGGAAGAATGTATTATTACAGACAACACTGAACAGCTCAAAATCGAAAGGCTCACCTTTCACCAAACCAAGCCACCATTTGGAGGAGAATAATTATTTCTACTTGTTAGGCATGTGCTTTGGATGGCTTCAGTTAGAGAAAGAAAACAATGTGATATTACATTACCCTTGTTTTATATTTTTTCTTCATTTGACCTCATTAGGAAATAATTAATGCATCTTGCCTAATTACAGAGGAATTATCCCACATGTATTTCAAAACATCATAAAACATAAATTTTAAAAGGATTCTCTTCTACAAAAGTGCAGCGTACTGTTCCTTAGAGGAGAAGGATGTCATGAAACGAAATGTTAAAATTAAGACTCACGGTAAATAACTGTTTCCCCCGTAAATGATTTGGCTTTTCAAGTATTCTTAGTGGCGCGTGGGGGGGAGGTGCTGTTGCAAAGCAGCACAAAATCTCTAACATTATTATTTCAAAGATGACTGTTACCAGGATCAGGTCAGGTCATGGCAGAATAAGTTGAATATATAGAAACTACCATGTGCCATGCACTGTTCTAACTGATTAACATGTGAGTTTCATCCTTACTCTCCATGATGGTTTTTATTATTCACATTTTATAGATGAGAAATCTGAAACACAGAGTAGTTAAATCACCTACTGCAGGACACAAAAGCTTAGTAAGAAGCAGAATCATGAAGTTCTGGTCTTGAATTCCAAAGCTACGTGTGCTTGTATGTATGTGTCTATGTATGTATGTGTGTATGTGTGTGTATATTTCTTTACAATCATGTTTCACTTTCCAATTACTTTTCTCCATTTCGAATATATATTCTATTTTTTTTTCTCCTGAATTCTGTTGGTATCTCCTTGGAGGTAGCAAAAAAAAATCTGTGCCCTAAATATGAGAAGAAGGAAATACAATGAACGCTTATTGAAAATTGATCCTTTGGTAGATTATTTAAATCAGAAGACAACAGGAGAACAGATATTTGAACCCAAGCGTGCCTGACATCAAGCCCATTAATTTCCAATACTTCACATTCCTTTCCAAAGTCTTCATACTATTTATAGACAGTTTTGCTCCCTGTCTTTGTTACACCTTCCAAATGAACACCCTGATCTGTGTCCTTGTTAGCTATCTCTTCTCAAGGGTCAACTCCTGAATTCACCAAACAGATGAAAACCATTAGGTGGTAGAAGGACTTTTTATGTCCTTAGGTTTCTGTGACACCTGACAGATGGAGCATATGCCCACAAATGACCCAGCATTTAAATAATTGTTGGCTATGCAATAGGAATCACCAGGATGCAGTGTGCTCACTACAAGGAAGAATTATTAAAGGATCCATAATTTTGATTTAATCGATTCCACTATTTCTTTTGTGAGCTCACATAAGTCTCATTAATAGTAAGAGCAACTATAGTAGACACACACTGGAAACTGGCATCGAGGGTGTGCCGAGTTAATGGTGAGATTGGAGAGGAAAATGGCTACAAAAGGTCTCATTTGTTATGCACTTTTTATCTCAAGTGGCTAATTACTGCCATTGAACTCTGCCATTAATACCTTTTATGACAATTTCAAGGATAAAGAGCAAAAAAAATAACAGATGCATTAGAAGGCATTGCATGAGCACCTGTGGTCTGAGTGCCTCACCATTTAGCCTTGCCATGCAATTCAACAACACGGTAGAAAGAATATGGATTCTGAAGTCAGTCCTCAACCCCAACATTGGCTTTGCGATTAAACATCATGTGATTTTAAACAGATATTTTTACTTATTTTACCCTCAGTTTCTACATCACAGTAGGAATAATAAGATCTCAGAGTCGGTGTGAGATTTATATTAAATAGAAGTATGTCTGTTAACTGACAATAGTACGTGTAGACAGTACAAATGAAGGTCTGGATTCACCATTCTTTTATTTCTACCTGCACCTACCTTTCATTAAACATACACATACATGTGCGTGCACACACAAGCACATGCAAATGCTAAATCACAGGCATTATGCATATATAAATATATGGCACAACCCTGTGCCAGGGGCAGGGCCCATGACAATACACCAGGAGATGTCTCAGGAGATGAAGCGTGAGGAGCCAAGTGGACCTGCATGGCCCAAAGCATCACGCCAAAGCCTCGAATTTATCAACTTTCAATGTTTTTTTATGTAAGACATGGTTTGACAAGAAGGCAAGGCAATTTAAAAATATCTGAAAATCGTTGCTCTGAATAATGCCTACGACTAAATAAACCATACAGGAGCACTGGAGACATTCAAGAGCACTACGGTCCAAACAACCCCTCCTTCCCTTCAGTAGAGTTGGCAGAGTTAGTTCCAGTGAACTGTACTTTACATGCAATCATTGCACTTTTGTAACCTACATTAAAGAATATTAGAAATCAAAAGCCTTCTGAAACACCTCAGTGTGATATTACACAGCTAGCGTTGGGGGTGTTTCTCATTCCATTGCCTAATGTCCTTCAGGGAGAAAATGGTGAGGTGTAAATAACTATTCCTAACACTGAGCCAATAACCAAATTTCTTGAGATGAACTGTCTCGTTTTATCTTACAGATACTCTGATTTGTACTAGTAATCAGCTTCTATACTTCACAATGGATACCAGGAAGCCGAGAGTCAACCTGTTGGCCCCACCACTGACAAATGTATAGGAAATCTATTATGCAATTTTATAGACTGGCTAAACTAACTCTTTTGCTCTCATTTGTTTTCCATTGTTATAACTTAGTTCTCAACTATTACTGGTTAATGGAGGCTTGTCATTGCTTTTAGGTTATGTTTTGGTTTCATTTCTTTTAGAATCGTATATTCATCCATAATAAGCTTTAATATGCTTAGGGGAACACAGCAAACTTGCTTTTGAGATATTCAAATGCATGCATATCACATGCATAGACTATTACACATCACAAATGTTTCATTTATAATTCTGTTTCTTTCATCAGGAACCTGATCAGCTCAAAAACTGGTAAGCAAGCTTGTTCTTACTACAACTCTTGACTGCCCCACGTAACTCCATCTGTTGTGTTCCTACACACCTCTCCTCCTCCGTTACTTCCCATTCTCTCTTGTGCACCTCTAATGAAGATGGACTGCACACCCAATGAGTGGCCCCATTCTCTGATTCCACCCCAATATTAAGGAACCTAATAACAGTCGATAGGAAAGGTTTAGCATCCTTTTGAACAAGCGGATGAAACAGCATTATATTTTAGAAACTCTGTGAAGGTCGGTGATATGACTTTCCTGAATATGTTCAAGGTAAAGTGCTGTTGTAGAAGTCACTTCATCAAAATATCCCCTCTGTCTATACTCTAAGAGGCTGACATATTTGGGGCCAAGATGGCACCTGGCAGATTTAGCAAAGGGACATCTATGAAGAAGCAGAACAATTTTTGGAGCTATATACATCAGATAGTTCTTTAATAGGGATTACAGGTTGGTTTTTTGTTTGCTTTGCTTATTTGTTTTCAGATTTTTACCTGTTGTCAGTTACTGTACTAGGTGCTCTGCAGTGTGTACAAACTCATACAAGCATCTTGAGCCTTAGTTTCCAAATGGGTACAAAGGGGCTAAGGTTATACACCTAGTTGACTCGATATAAAGCCTGCCACCCTGATTCCAAACTCCTGCTCTTAACCAAGTGACTACAACGAAAACTTTCCGAGCTACGTATTTCCATTCCCGACTATCTCACCAGCTGGTTGTTCACCCATATAGACTGCAGATTCTTGGGAAGAAACCTATTGTATTGAGCTTGCCAGTAGAGATTTCCAATAAGTCCACCAATAGGAAAACATGCTTTCTTTTTCAACAAGAAGGGAATCAATTAATCAATAGATTAATACATACAAAATTATGTCAATTACATGACTCAGAAAAAGGCTACAATGCCATAAAGTATAACCATAGGTCAGCTTAATATCTGCAAAGCCCTTTGCTCAATGACTATATCCCTGTATATTATAGGGCTATTTTAAAAGAAGGGCAGTCATTAATCATTTTATATCACAGTGGTGATTACAAATGAGTGCTGAAAAACAACTACTTACTTAAATATGTTTTGTTTTGTTTTTAAGATTTTATTTATTTATTTGACAGAGAGAGAGACAGCCAGAGAGAGAGGGAATACAAGCAGGGGGAGTGGGAGAGGAAGAAGCAGGGTCCCAGTGGAGCAGGGAGCCTGATGCGGGGCTCGATCCCAGGACTCCGGGATCACACCCTGAGCCGAAGGCAGACACTTAACGACTGAGCCACCCAGGCGCCCTTAAATAAAATATGTCTTATGTAGAACCAAGAACAAAGTGAAACATTTAAAGCAAAAAAAAAAAAAAAGTGTGAAGAGCGATAGTAAAAACCACTAATGTGAATTAGTTGAAATGAGAGAGGACATACACACATGTACACACACATATATTTTACATCTATGTTTTTAAATGAGAAATTCATTTTTATTACATTCAAATGTGTACCATCTTTAGATGCAAGTTAACCAATTGTTGCTAGGACTTACTCCAATTTGAGAACAGGATACTTTGTAATTAGCACATTAAGTCACTGACCTTTGCTTATAGCACAATTAGATTGCCTATTCGTCAATGCACTTTTGAAAAATGTTTAAAACCAGCTTATTTTCTTTAATGCCAAAAGGAATGTAAGTTTACAACCCTGCATTGACCTTTGGAATTCTGGATTCATCATTCACAAACCTTAGGAGACACTTGCTTTGGGCTTAGAATATGTATTGAAAACTGTGTGGGCCTTTTATTCCATAAAAATAAACCATAAACTCTTTCTTGATCCTGGTAAAATAGTGTCCTGATTTAAAATAACAACTAAAGCAAGACTTTGTACTATATCACTCCTTTCTCCATGGACCATTAAGGATTTTCTAGCTACAATTTTGTCTAGTTAAGAAAAGTGGTCTCTAGGTATTTGACTGCAACAAAACAACAAAACAAAACGGAAGGCCCTAAATGTCACCCTCAATGAAATTCCTGATGTTATTCTTCGTTACTTGGCTTGAATACCCCAAGAGACAAACTGTAAGCTTTCAAAAGAGCCTGACTTGCTACCTGCCGGGCCTGACTAGCCAAATGTACATCTAACCACACCCTTGAATTTAAAAGTTGCTGGCACTCCCATCAAAGACAGTACTTACTGCAGTTTTTTTCTGTGTTCAATTATATCAAATTGAAATATATAGATACATACATATATTATATATGATACATATATGATGGCTCAAAATGAAAATAAAAGTTGAAATAATGAGGACATATATTTCAAATTGGTATAATTTGAATATATATATTATATATACTTCTGACATTCATGAGGAATCACCCAGTTTGGGGGCAGGCTGGGTGAGGGACACATAAACTGTATTGGGCTCTCCTCACGCTGCTGTGCCATCTTTTTCTGGATACAAGAAACACTCACTCTCCACTGTCAGTAACTGTGAACCACAACGCCATTTGCGTCCATCAAAAAGTTCATGAGGGATTTTGCTTACTATAATAGTAAATGTTGAAAAAAAACAGCATGAAAATGAAACCTGCAATAATAAAATATACTTTTAAAAAATCAGCAGTATTAAATGTGCAGTCCTGGGATTTGAGCTGAAAACACACACACACACACACAATCAATAACCAGATTAACACATACATATCTAATCAATAACTAAGTTAGAAAAGAGATGTTATAAAATATAATGAAAAAGTACAAAATATCTCCATGACAAAATGTATTATTAATTTAAAAGGGGCGCCTGGGTGGCACAGCGGTTAAGCATCTGCCTTCGGCTCAGGGCGTGATCACGGCGTTATGGGATGGAGCCCCACATCAGGCTCCTCCGCTATGAGCCTGCTTCTTCCTCTCCCGCTCCCCCTGCTTGTGTTCCCTCTCTCGCTGGCTGTCTCTATCTCTGTCAAATAAATAAATAAAATCTTTAAAAAAAAAAAAATTTAAAAGAGAACACTTGGGACTTATCAGAATGCTAGAAACAAATAAGTAAAGCATTATGAAGTAAAAAAAAATAATAATAAAAAAATATAATTCAAGGTTTTTGGATTTTGTGCTTCAAAAATATATTAGAGGTGTATATATGTGGTTCTGCAAATGTTCTCCATATAGGAGCATATTTATGTCCTGGGGAAAAATAATCTGGAATTATCTCCGTTTTGATATATACAGTGTCCTTGAATATTATGCCACTGTTATGTAATGGCTAAAAGCTTAATGAGGATTAAGGTACAACAGTTCACAGTGGTGAAAATTGAGTCCTAATTTTCTGGGCCTCTTGCTTCTTTTTAAACTGTCATTGATTGTACTGTTCCAAACCCTGAGGATATAATAATGAATAAGTCAGAGATATCTCCTGCACTCAGTGACATGTATTTTATTTGACATGAGGGCTTGATTTGAATCCTTCAAAAGAACACACAGTAGCTAAGAAATAGAATCTCCTGTAGTAAACTAAGATCCCAGTGTGTACCCATATTATCTAGGGGACCTTATTAAAATGCAGATTTTGATTCAGCAGATCTGTGATAGAGATTCTGCACTCCTGAAAAGCTCCCAGGTGACACTGGTACGATCCAGGGAACCCATGAGACACACTCAGAACAGCAAGGCAGGAAGGAGTCCATTCTTTGGAAGTTGAAGATGAGATGCAATTGTCCTTAGAAGAAGTTTAAGTTCCACTTACTAAGGATGTTGTCTTCTTTCTTATTCATAATGACCCTGAGAGTGAAACCCTCCTCATCTCCATTCGAAATATACACCAATATAGACAAAGAGAAATGGTATAACCAAATTTAAATCTAGGTCTAAAGTTCTTTCACTTTACAATCAACCCCACTGTGTACCAAACTAAGGGAATCAATATTAGTCGAATAGTTTCAAGAAACCTGAATAAGTCCCATATGACTGGGGAGCAGAGGATAATGAGGAGAGTGTCAAGAGGAGAGGCTGCATTTATAGGCAGTGATATGCTTGTGGGCATCTTCTAGACATATGAAGGATACTAGACTTTTAACCAAATGGCGTTGGAGAAATTAATGAGGGATTTAGAGCAGGAGACTACATGTCCAGATACGTGTTTTAAAAATATCACTCAGACTGCACTGTGGAACATTGATTGAAAGACTGTGATCTTGAACTCAGGAAAGAAATTTTTAGAAATTAAATTAAAAAAAAAAAACGTGGTGAAATAAATCAGGCAAGGAAGGATGGAGATATGGCTTAAGGTGGTGACGGCAAAAATGGAGAGGCACGGTAAAATTTAAGAAATATTTACTGAGCTAAAATATTATTGGGGATGTTAATTAACTCTACATGCCTGGGGTTTTGCTTTGTATTTATTTTTTTGCAACTTTTGCATGTAGCAAAAGGGACAGAGTTCCAGGATTTTTTTTTTTCCTCCTACTTTTAGATTTTATATGGTCTCGCATATTTTGCATTAGGTCTGTGTTTCCCAAAGAGAGAGACACTAATTAATTTTAAGTGGTACAGAGAGAACAATTTTTAATGTATGGATTACTTTTTCTCTGAATGGAAAGGGCAACAAACACATCAAAACCTGTGACTGTAGAGATAACACTGCTTAAGTTGGGGCAGAAATCATCTACTGTGCTCAGACCGGATCCAAAGTTAGCCTGCAGAATTTTGGCACATTGTCATCAACTCTGGGAGGTAAATGTCTACTATGTAGCAATTACTCAAGGGAAGCTATAGTTATTATCCCCTGACTATGAGTACCATGACTCTTTTCCTCCCCCAGAATGGACATGAACTCCTACCTACATTCCACTCATCTTTGTATCCCTGGCACTGAACACAAGACTTAACGTACTGTTGGTATTTAAGACATGCTCGCAGAATTATCAGATGATCCCTAGCACTAAAACCACCAGAGAATTTAAGTCTGATTGTCACCTGAAGCTTTTGAGGAATAAAAATGTGAGCTTCAGCTTCCAGTGCAATAATGGGAACTGCAAGACATGATTCCAACATTAGATCCCACCCCACGTCCACAGCGTGCAGTCTAGATAGGAAACTGCCAAGAGCAATGCCTTCTAGGAACGTGTTGAATTTCTTAACACTGATATTAAGTATCCAGTCATTTTTTGCATTAAATCCCTTGGCCACAGGGAATGCCATCTTTACATCAGAGGGGAGGAGATGATTACATACGGATTTCCCCCATAGATGACATCGTTGGTGTGTGTGACAAAACTCTGCAGGCTAACTTCAGAAGAGTCAGAAGTAAAACAGTTGCAGTCTATATGCTTTAAGCTAGCATGATAAATGTAAAAGTAGGATATAATTGTTCTATTTTGAATGCATCAGTAAATTTTAAGATGTGTCTGTATGGTGCATAACTAGAAAAATACAGTCATCCTATTACTTTTCATGAAATGAAGTAACATCTATATTTTCATTAAAATTCCATTAGGCCCAAATAAAGCTCTACATAGATGAATTCTGAGGAATTTAGAAGTGATGAATGGCAGTAGCATACCACTGCACATATATAACTACCACTATGTCTGGACTTCCGTAATGCATCATCAAGAATGAAAATATAGTCTGGTGACAGATGGTAGCTCACTTGTGGTGAGCCTGGTATAAAGTTGCCCAATCCCCTATGTTATACACCTGAAACAAATGTAACATTATGTATCAACTATTCTTCAATTAGGAAAAAAAGAATGAAACTATATATTTAAATTTCCTCACCTCCATCTCCATCCTGACTAGCAACTCATACTTGTACACTTTTGATTAAAGAGAAAGGAAGAAACCTTCTATTTCTTGGACGTTGACATTATTTTCTATTTCCCATGAGTTCGCTGTTCACTCCTCTCTTTGGTTCTATTGTTAACATTTGCTGAGCATCCAGTATATGCCTGATTTTTTACTGTGTACTAAAGACACGCAACTCATGCTCCTCCACTGGGCTGTGTGTTCCTAGAAAAAGGAATGCACACAGTATAGTCTCATTTACACATTTTTAGTCTGTGTAAGAGACAGTGGAGAAAATGGATCATTGTTCTTTAGAGGAGGAGGATGTCTATGATGGATTTACTTAGTCATAATACTTGGGAGCTAAATCTCAGAAGGATGAGAGAACAGGTTTTGTAAAGGTTCACAGCACAAGCTCTGGAATCAGAGTTCCCGAGTTCAAATCCTAGACTCACCACATATTAGCTGTAGCCTAAAAATGGTACGTGTCCTCTTACTGACTTAGTGCCTTGATCTCTAAAATGGGATAAGAGCAAGACTTACCTCATAGGTATACAAATTAAATAAGCTAAATATATATAAAGGACTTAAAGCAGTGCCCGTTGCATTCTAAATACTTAGAGTGTGTCAGCTCTTATTGTGCATATTTCCATGGTAAGAGCAGAAAATGGCCTTTCAGAAATAATGAGTAATAAGAGAATCAGTTATAAGGCACTCAGGTAATTAGATACATGGTGCTGAAAATAAAAATAATAACAGCCAATGTGTATTTAGCATTTAACAATGTCAAATACTGGGCTATATTTCTGCTGCTGTATTTAATCCTCACAACTCGGGCTAGTAGAGAAGCATTGACAAAATATCACTGGTTTTCTGAACAAGATGGGAAACACGACATTAATCGTAATTTCACCAGGAAGACGATGTTTGTGGCTGGAGTAATACTGTGAGAAGTCACTTGGAACCCGCCTCCCAAAGAGGAATGTTCAAGTGTTAATGGATTATCTCCCTACTGGTATCTAAGGAAGATAGGTTCAGTTAATCAGAAGGCTTTTGTCTTGCTGAGTGGGATACAGTGTGGAGGTCAGGAGCCTGAGAGCTAAAAAGACAAAAGATAAACCTGAGGTCTACCGGCAGGGGTTCTACTTTTCTGATCATCTTCAATGCTTTGCTCTGTCTCTAAATAAATAGTGAATTAAAAATTCATTTAGGAACACATGAAGAACCCCAGGGTTGTTAATTCCCTAGCCCTTATTCTTAACTGCTAAGTAATATTACCCATTATTACACTGAAGTGGTTTAAAAATTTGGAGGCAAACTTCAGTCATCTCTCTTGAGGGGATTTTGTAAAATACCAGTGCCCGGGCACGCTTTCCCTATATTCTGAAAGGGTAGATTATGATGAGACTCAGGGATTGGTATTTTTAAAGCCTCCCAGGTAACCTGAATGTGTAGTCAGGGTTAAAAACCATGTTACACTGCTTTTTGGTAGACCATTGCTTGCCCAACTGTAATTAGTGAGTGGTCTTTGTGAAATCTGAATTTTTAACTAGCATATGTATATGTGTGAAACTTTAAACCATAGTTTTGGACCTACGGCCCTCAAAAACTTAGCAATGAAAAATAATGAGTTGTTTATTATGACATGTCTTGTGCCATGAGAAGGAGTGTGGATTTTTTTCTTCCTGAGGGCAGGAGGAAACCACTGAAGGACAACTGGGAATGCTCAGGTTCATGCTTTAGAAGGAATCAAACTGACCTATATAAGTTATAGTTCAACTGAGAGATGAGTTTCAGAGTGGGACACCAAGTGACCAAAGAAATAACTTTTTTTTTTTTTTTTTTTTTACTCTCTGGTTTCCATATCTCCCTACCCGCCACCCGCCCCATACACACACTTTTTCTCAGACCTTGAAAAACTGGCATAAGCCAGAGGAGACAGTGAACAGCAGACACCTAGTCATCTGCTTTTTCACAGAATAAAAATAAAAAAATTTAAAAAATCATAGCATTTCAGCATGGAGATGTGCCCACAATGTTACCTACTTTCGAACCTTCAATAATGATACAGCTTTATTCACAATATCTATAAAGACCCAGATATCATCTCCCAAGTAATCAAGCTTCAGGTATGTGCTGCAATTTCTACAAAGTAAATTACTTCCTCCCTAAAGAAAAAACCTTCTACATGCAGTAACTGAACCCAGGAGTCCTGAGTCAGAGGCCGGACATCCAATTGTGTTCACTTCCTTTATCAAGGGCACACCTGTTCCTAATTGCTTTCTTTATGTCTGTTTATATTTTTAGCCTGGAGAAGTGCTGGGAGAATTAATTACAGTGGTTAATGTTTCCATTTGAAAGCAGATGATGCTCTGTAAGTACTAAATATTATTAAATGTAATGGAATTAAATTGGTTTAAAAGAGACAAATGCTACAATTCCTTCTTTCATTGATGCCCTGGAAAAGTACACCACCTCACATTGCGTCATCGAGATAAAGTAATGCATAATTTTTTTTTTAAATTCCCCAATCATATATAAAATGATTTCACTGAGTGCATACCTCACCGATTCCTAATAAAGCACAAATCTATGTAATACATCGGTAGCTACAGACAAGTTGATGAGGAATGAATTAATTACTCAGTTATCCCAAATGACACTTATTTTACAATATATATGATTTCCATGTTCTTACTAGTCATTTCAGAGCTGCAGTAGCTCATTCAGGGGGAAGAATACCATAAAATTGGAAGTATTCACTCCTTGTAGTCAGATATTAATGAGGAGCCCCCCTTCCCCACCCCAGCACTCCTGTTGGCATCTCTCTCTGCCTGCAGAAGAAGATGATATATATCCCTGTTTTCTGTTTGGCTCTGCATGATATAGAACCAGAGGCTCTGTACCTTGGCCACCTCTCTAAGAATTGCAAATAAACCTCCTAAAGGTTGTTAGTAACTAAATAATACATCTGAAGAGTAATATTAAAATGTAAGGTAATAGCAAATAGCGAAACCAGGAATAAAAACATGAGGAGATCTACCTGGTAACCTCTTTCGGACAATCACAGATGAGCAAAATCCATTCAGGTGTCTAAAGATCATTATCCCCAAGGGGTTTTCATCAAAAAGTAGAAGCTCTGAAGTGAGGTTAAGCATGGAGTAGACTGCTTGTGTCCTTGGCTCTGTTATCTATATACCGTGGGACCTTAAGCAATTTGTTCATCTGAAAATGGGACGATGCTAGTTCAGCTCTCCCGGAGTTGTTTGTGAAGACTGAAGGAGATAATATATGTGAAGTGTTTAGCCTTGTGCAAGCTATTTAGTCAACATTTAATAAATGTTAGTCATGATACTGTTACACGTAGCTGTACTGTATAAACATTTCCTTCTGTCACTCAGAAAAAAGGAAGGCTAAGGAATGTAAAGAAATAAGCCGAGGCCTCATATAGGATGAGGTACTCATCTCTTCTTCAGATTCTGAGTTTCTCAATTCCCAGAGGTGATACCAAGTGTCAAACACCAAACACTTTTTAGAATCATGCTTCAATATGAATATTGGTATTGAATCCAGAAACATGAAAAGGTAGGGGAAAAAATGCTTCCATTTATCATAACAATTCAAGTTGTTTCTACTAAGAGTTATAGGTCACACATTCCAATTTCGGACAATATTTGCAAACAACATATGGCTTACCCATCCCAAGGAGAAAGAAGTTTTTTTGGGGAAAAGTTTATTGTTATCTAACCAGGGAAAAAAATGACTTCTGAATCTTCCAGATTTATGAAAGTATAGATCTGTAGACATCATTCCAAATTCAAATAAACTATCTATAGAGATGGGAAAGGATTATTTTTTCCTCCTTGGCATATTTTATTCCGACAGCTAAGTTTAATTTTATGCCATTGCTGGGTACATTTTCATCAGGTGACTTTTACTCGGATGTTTGAAGAATTCAGCTACTTAGTTCATAACATGACATTGTAATTTATTAGCATGCCAATTAAAAACATAATTTATCTATAACCTTCGAGTTTATTATTTATATTGCACCTTCCTAGAAGCTAATAAATCAATTGTAATTGACTTTAATACCAAAAAGCTAAATACCAAGCCCTACCATAATCTGAAAATGATGGGCTGTGCAAACAGATCTGCCTCTCCTGCTACATATAAAGTTAGAGGAAAAGGCTAACGGGTTAGCAATTTGGAGAAAGATGTGAAACAATATTTTAAGTAACGTCACTTACTAAATATCTGCCATGTTCAGGGACATAAGCATTATTTGTCACATTGCATCAATAAGAAGCTGAGCCTCAAAGAGTTTCAGAAACTTAGAGAAGACCACGCAGACTTGAAGTGATGGGGCCGGGATTCAAGCCAGAAATGCCTGGCTCACAAAACATCACCCTCCTCCCAACACTTCTCTTCCAACCTCACATAAAAAAGGTGCATTCCTCTGCTCAGCCTAGCTTCTTATTCACCAATTTTACCACATCCAAAATAATAAACAACAAAGAGAAAAAAATAAAAATCAGTCTGGGAGTTATATTTCTTGGATAGTTCCTGGATTTTTTTACATAAATGAAGAATCTATTAAAAATAATACATGCCCCTCTTATCTCCTTTTACATCTTTCTTACGTCAAATGGTGCACATCAACATAAATGAGTCACCACAGGATCGAATCATACTGTGCTCCTTGCCCTATCTAATATTTATTTGCACATTAAAGATCTCATTACTGGCCCGAACTGGCTTCTGAATATGTGTGCTCCTCACCAGGGCCAGAGTTTACAGCCTTGCTGGGGAGAACTGTGCTAATGGGTTCTTTTATCTTTAAAAAGGCCCAGAACACAAGCTGCTGGAATCCCTGAAGTTTCCCCGGGTCTGATGTAACCACGGTTGATTCAACAACAACTTCTTGGCAAGAAGATGCCATATGGAACACCCCAAGAGATGCTCTCTTCCCTGTCTTTGTCAATCTTTCAAGAATTACAAGTTCAAGTTTTAAGGAGTCTCACATCTTAAAGACAAGCAAAACACAAGCATAACAATACCATAAAAGTAACAGTAATGCTAATAATGATAAAATGTTGGAAGATATGGGAATCATAAGTGCACATATTAATCTTGTATCATTGTAAAGACATAAAAAATTCAGTCAAGTTGAACTTGACATGAAGAAAAATATGCAATAATTTGATGGTACTACAACACTGTTTTCAAATAATTATGCCATAATCCACAAGAAAAATAAGCACCTGAGGCAGACTACGTTCATCTTTGGTTCTCATCTTATGCACGTGAAGACTTAAAAAACAGTTTCAGTTGTATGGTGAAATTTCCAGAGAGGTGACCTATAAATGTGGCTACTATTTTTTTTTTTCCCTTTCTGTGAAGATTTCTTCAAAGACTGTTTTCAAATAGCTCCTACTTTGACTCAAAATCATTTTAATTAAAATAATGATAACAGAAAGTAAAACAAAGAGTCATATTCTCCTTGAAACACTTTCTCTTTCTAGGCTCAAACTCTTCCTTCCCTCTGCTGATATGCCCGCCTTCTCCAGAACTCAAAAGGCTAGAGTTCCCACAGTGGTCTCCTCAACTTCTATCTCTATTTACACACTATTCTTAGATGATCTCATCCTATCTTCATTGTCAGTGGTAGAAAAATGTGCATGTTTTAATGAATGACCTTCCTCTAGAACCCCCCAAGCTCATATATCCGACACTGTGCTTGACATTCCCACATGAATATTTCAAAGCAATCTCAATGCTAACATGAACTAAGCAGAATTCTCAATCCCTTGAACTCTCCCCTGCCCATAACCTAGCTCCTCATTTTAGTAAATGGTAATATCATCTACTCAAATGTTCAAAGCAAAAACCTACAAGTCCTCCTTGACTCCTCTTCTCATAAGTCCTACATCCAAACAGAAAGAAGTGTTGGCTTGTTCTCTCAACAATATCCCTAACTACCCTGGTTTTCTCATCTCCACTGTGACTCAAAACCTCAGACCAATAAAACATCATCCCTTGATTGAACCATGTAAGAGTGACCTAAATGATCTCCCTCTTCTACTCTTATCTCTCTAATGTTCATTCTGCATATTGTAAACTTGGTGATCATTTTGAAATATATATATAAACATGTTGCTGGCCCTCACTTAAAACTCCTTAATACCCACCCATCACATTTAGAACATAAGCTAAATTCCTTTATCTCAGTGCATGAGAACCTGCTACCTGACCTTGGTCTTATACTCCAACTTCATCTCATACCACTCTACTCCTAGTTCACCACTCTGCATCTACCCTACATTCCTTTCTGTTCCTCTAGCAAATTCCCTGTACTCCCTGCTAAAGGCTTTCCATTAATTCCTCTTATCTTTCCAAGGCTGGTTTCTTCTTGTCATTCATATCTTAGCTTAAAAAAATCACCAGTTCCATGACATAGGGAACCATACTTATCATGGTGAACATCGAGCAATGTATACAATTGTTGAATCACTATGCTATGCATTTGAAACTAATATAACATTGCATGTTGATTATATTTCATTATTTTTTTAGAAAAAAATCACCAACAGGAAGACTTTTCCAGACAACCCATACAAATTTAATCAACCAGTCATTCCATATTATATGACTGTTTCAACTCACTTATTTTCTTACTCTCCAACCTCAAATATATAACATGGGAGTAGAGGACCTAGCTGTCTTTGTCAATCTGCACTTCAGCATCTAGAAGAGTACCTTACCAATATCTGGTGCAAGTAATGGATTGATGGATGAGAGAACAGGTGATTGGCAACAAACATGGTGGTAATAAGATGGGTTTCCATCTTCTAGATGCCACAAGAGAAAGGTAAAATTCAGAGGGTATCTTCTGTCCTTTGGGTTATTTTGGGATTCAGGATGACTGTCTGCAGATCCATTTCATGTCAAAGTGGTACAGAGCTTTTGATAGAGTGGTCATTCTAAAACCTGTTGTTCACATGATTGCCAAATAATCTCACACTTTATCTGGGTCAGAACTGGATTTATTCAGACACACATGGCACTCAACAGATGTTTACTGAATGAGAGTCTATTCTATTTTCCATGTACTATGTTGAATTGGGAAAATAGAAATATTAAAACACAGCCCCTTTTCTCAGATCTCACACTGTAATGGGAGTGGTAGAACAATAAACAGAATATTAATATTACAGCATAGTAAATAAAATTTTATTATGGGAAATGTTATGCAGCTCACAGGCTGACCATCAGAAAAGTTCTTTTGAAGAAGTAAATGCCTGATCTAATTGTCAAAGCAACACAGTTAGGTGAGAATCCAGGAAAACTGAAACAGGGATAGTGTCAACCAAAGAAGAGTGTTAAGTTACTAAAGCCTGGGGAGGAAAACTGTAAGCAGACAGGAGTAGACGGAGTATGCACAACATAGTGTGATGATGAAAAGCAGACACTCTAAGATCAGCAGAACAAAGTCTGTATTCCAGCTTCACTATACATGAGTTGTAGGTCTTTGGGAAAGTGACTTACTATCTCCTTCTACTATGAGAACAATGAAGCCTTTGAGATCACTGTCCATTACCTCAGAAGACCGTTGTGAGGTTGGAATGAGACAACAGGGTTAAAGTATGTAACATCACATTTCCTAGCATAACAGCGAACAGCAAATGCTACCAACCATCAAATGAAATGCACAGAGTGACAAGACATGAGCTAAAGAGGCTGAATGTTGATTACCAGAGAATCTATAATTCTTGCTGACTTTGGGTGAAGATATTTGAAACAAAAAAAATAAACCTCTATTCTAAGGGTTCAGTTTTTCCTTGCTAAACACTGCTGGAAGAGGGGCCGCTGTCCATTTGATACATGGAATGGTGGGTTGACTATGCCTTGCTAGCTGGGTCACCTTTTCCAAATTATTGACATTTCCTCTCTTTCTCCTTTTAAAACAAAAATGAGGTTGGTGGCTAACTTATGAGGTTGTGAGGATTAAATATACCAAATACATTAATTAATTATATTAAATGAATCATATATATATATATATATATATATATATATATATATATCAAACACTTGCATTTTAAAAGAGAATGGTATCTCTAAATGCACAATAAATAGGAGAAACGTGCCAGGAGGGTTCTGACTTCCTCATTTCCTAAAGAAGGGGTCTCAAATTCCAGAAGTCTTTCAAGAATACAAAAACAAAAATTAAAGTAAAAAGTTTATGTGTGTATACACACACACACTTCCAAATTTTATATGTACATAAACATATATTGTCATGTATTTCTATATTTATTATTTATTTATATATTTATATTTAATTTCACATATATAAAATTAAAGTTCTACCCACAGTAAAGGGAAGACAGAAAAAATGTTGCAAAAAATAGGTTCATAAAACAGCAAATGCATCAGATTTATTGCAATAGAGGATTGGACACCACTGTCCACTAGGGAGAAAATCTGGCTTTTGAGTCTGACAATCTGGATTGGAATGAGGCTTTATTCCTACAAGCTATGTAATATTAGCAACTTCTTGGGCTTTCTGAGCATTTTTAAAATTACTTTTAAAGAAGACATGAAAATACCCACCTGACAGGATCCTTGTAAAGATTAAATGCAACAGTATATGAGAAATGTGTTCTCCTTTGTTAACAGAATTTGCATCTAACCAGTCACAGAGTCAGTTTCTCCACGAAAATTGTTGTCACTGCTCAGTGACAGGCAGTAGGTGTGATGGTACTCAGGCCTCCGTCGGTCCTGCTGAAAAGTCAATTTCATCATGTACCCAGGTGCGTGATAAAAGTCAGGGATTCGAGTTTATCCGCCCCCTTATGCCATCATGCTTACTCCCAAAGGTCACCCAAACTCACAGGCAGCATGACTCTCTGGGAGCATCCCTCCTCAAAGGTTAGCCATGAAGGCTCAATTTGTCTAAGAGTTAGGAAATTGAGGAGGAGGAATGGAGAAGAGCAGAAAGTCAAGGAGGTCTAACACCTTCTTCAGGAATTCCAAACTCAGGGAGTCATCTGCAAAGGCTGAGCAACTCGCGTCAAGGAAAAGTAGCTATTCCAAGACATGGAGGGGAAACTAGAAATGAGCAGCTGGTGTGAATCAAGAGAACTCTTGCTAAAAGGTGGTAAAACGAGCTGCTTACAGAAAACTCGGCTTTTCTAACAGCTTTCTCGGGCATGGTGATTTTGTTTTGCTTTGTTTTGTTTCATTATTTCCTCCTATTTTTCTTCTAAATCTTTTGGAAGGCTGTAGAATGAATGGCTGCAAAATGTGAAAAGAAACGTGACTGCATCAAAGGATGCTTTGTGATTTCCCTTCGTTTTAATAAGTCACAGGCAGGATGGATTTCAGCATCTTCAAAATCACTGCCTGTCAAAGGATTCTCAAAAATTTGAGTCCATTTTATTACTCTGAAGCTCCTACGACTTAAGGTGCACCCCTAATATTTACGTGTGTGTGTTTGCACACGCACAGGCACGCGCACACACGCACGTACACACACAAACACACTGGAAAGGTGAAACATTCTCCAGCACAAAGGCTTGCCTCACCATTTTGGATGAGACTACAAGAGCTCCAACAGCTGATGCTTGTTCAAGCATCTCTTTTCTCCTGTGAAGTAGGTAGGTACCAGTATACTTATTTAATGGATTAGGAAGCAAAGGGGTGAAAGGGCCACTCTCTGGTACACAGTAAGTAGGTGGAGCATATTGGTTTTCTTCCGCCTTTACCTCTCACACACGTTAGCCCTGTCTGTCCTGAAGACAAGATACAATTTAGGGAGAACAAGGATTATTCCGAAGCTCAATGCCAACAAATAACGTGCCTAAGAAGGCGCAGCCTTTAACAGTATCTGCAGACTTTAGATCTTGAAAATTTTGGTCTCTTAATACACATGAGCTGCACTGAACAGTAAAGCCTCGTCTTCTCTTGGATGGCGCAGAACAATCTTATGTGAAGAATTCAGAGACGAGAAGACAAGGGATTGATCACCTAGGTGAAATCTGGAATCTGACTATAGGGTAAAACTGACCAACTCCCATCATCTATTTCCCAGAGAAGTGCTCAACTCTATTTACTGGGTGAATATTCCACAGTGATTGAAGCAGTCTTCCCACTAGTTTTCCAAGTATTCTCTCTTGCTCGGGCGGGGGGGTGGGGAGGGTATGAAATAGCTCTCTGTTTCTTAAAGCCATAAATTTCAAGATTGCTCAAAAACAATATCACAGTAACAAAACAACTCCAGACCCTCATTTATTTCCTGTACAGGAATATTATTGTAGAAATTATTTCTAAATTGAAGTATATTTGACTTTAGGCTTGAGTACAATTATTATTGCAATCATTATGGAAGAAACAGGCAAATACGACTTTTCTGTAAGGTAATGAGGGTTTTTTTTAATATTTAAACAGTATGAATAAAAAGCGTATTGAATGTGTCAAGGAAAATGCTGATCATTCCCCAAGCACGATTCAAGGATAGATTCAGCTCCTAATCAGTCATACAGATTCAATAAACATTCTGAGTCCCTATTATTTTCCTGAGGAGTTACATACAGGGATGATAAATAAAACAAGGACCCTGCCTTCAAGGAGCTCTCATTCTGGGTTGAATTTTCTCCTCCTGAAATATATGAGTCAGTAGAAAATAAAAGTGGAGTAGAATTTGAGTTTCAGGTATTAATAAATCCGAGAGAAAATGCAGCACATTTTTCCTCTAAATGAAGTACATATGCTTATTCAGACTTAATATATGAGTATACTTTTTTTTCTCATTCTACATATTTATTTCAATTCATTCTTTAAAAAGCTTTACTCATTACTCTGGAGTCTTGCAAGTTACGTCTATGATTACGATAAAGGTCAAACAGTGTTAAAATGTATTTAAAGTTCAGTGTGGAATTGGCTATTGGTCAACTTACAAGGCTGTTGTAGTTCTGTTCTCAAATAGCAACAAGGAAATGAAAAGAGTCCAAGGACATGTTCATCTGGTGGAATCTGTATTACAGGGAGGCAGTCAGGCAAACCAAGGGGTTGAAAGCACAGAAGCTCCTGCTCACATGGAGTTAACAATTCCCATTGCATCTTTCCTGTCCATACCTTCATCCTGGCTATCAAGTCATTAAGAACCCCACTCTGATAACAGCAACAGCATAAGAAAGCTATGTGATGGGGCACCTGGGTGGCTCAGTCCGTTAAATATCTGCCTTCGGCTCAGGTCATGATCCCAGGGTCCTTAGATGAGTCCTCCACTGGGCTCCTTGCTCAGGGGGAGTCTGCTTCTCCCTCTGACACTCTCCTCCCTCATGCTCTCTCTCTCACTCTCAAATAAATAAAATCCCTAGAAAAGAAAAGAAAGAAAAGAAAAGAAAAGAAAAGAAAAGAAAAGAAAAGAAAAGAAAAGAAAAGAAAAGAAAAGAAAAAAGAAAGCAAGCCAGCCAGCCATGTGATACTAACTGGAAATCAGTAATTACCAACGAAGCTAGATTTCATGACACCACATTGGGGGAATATCTAAGAAGATGTCTGGATAGAGCTGACACTGTGAAGAATAATGTAATGAAACAGGGAGACATTAAGACATGTATGAAAGAGTTAACTTAAGTCTTCCTGTAAGAATTAGCTTCTGAGAATTTCTGATCTTTTAGTTTTCTGATGATTCTGAACAAATCATTTAGGTTTAGAAAATTCATGATATTGGAAGAAACATCCAAAAGGGGTTTAGAACACAGCCAGAATGTAACATCTAGCACAGTGCCTCTCTTGTAGTGGACATGCTACTCATTCATTAGTCACCAAATATTCCCAGTGTGTAACCATAATACAACTGGGGCTCCAAGTGGCATAGAACCTGCCTAGTGCTGACTGAAACAATCAGCAGTCCAACAATAGGTATTAAGTGCATATTTTTAACCCCTCTCAAAAATATGCTACAGATAAGAGTATCTTCTAATTGTTCAATATTGTATCTTTCAAAAAAAATTCTTTCCCCTCTTGATATTTTTGACAAAAAGTGGGGCAGGGGAATATACTCCTTCCATGGAGAAAGTGGCTATTTTTAAAAGTGATCCTATGTACAAAATGTAATCCAATAAATTTTGGAAAAAATATCTATTTTGACCCTAGATGATATCCCTGATTTGGAAATACACAAGTCGGCCTGTTAAAAGTTCTGATTACTCCTTCAGCAAAGAAACATGTTAAAATATAATTAACCCATGGGTTTTATGGTCAACACTGGGACTATTTCATATGACAGCTATTAATACCTCACAGGATGCAGTTGGGTACATGTTAGAGTTAAGACATCTTAAGCTCTGTGAACCACATCACACTGGTGCTTTCTGCTCCCTGGTTTCTCACAGCATGTACAGGCTGAATAATCCTGAAATCAAGACAGCCAGGGACCTGTAAATGAGGTTGTACAGCAAAATTATTGATAAAGCACGTTCTGTCTATAAAGGATGAGCCCAGCACACTCCCTGGTAAGTGATACAGGTTGTAATACAGAAAGCAAGACCTTTTGATCCCAAATGGATTTTTTTTTCCTCTTTGACTTCTGTGTTGAGAGAAGGTAGTAAAGATAAGACAGGGAATAGAATATTTTTAGCTGAGAAGCAGCTCTTCATAAGAAAGACACCTTTAGGGAAATATTGCAGGTGGGAGCTAGATTTACTCTATTTAGCAAATGTGCATAGGAGTTCAATACTTGTTTGTTGAGTGAATCGATGTTGAAAAGATTAAATGACACGAGTGCAGAGTACCATGGGGAGTGTGACTGGGTGTCTATTCCCCCCTACTGCTTCTGATTCAAATGGCTTAGTGCCAAAAATGATAATATAAAGAATACAGCATCAAGATGTGAAACTACTTTTTTTCTTATTTTCTTCCCCAACACCAGTTCAACTATAATTTCTTGTTCTTTAAATCTTTCTGCCACTAACACTCCACACTCCAGTCTTCAGCTAATTATTATAATAAACAGAAAATATACTTGAATGAGTGCTTCCTTTGTAACAGATATTATGCTAAGCAATATACATAGACTTTGTTTAATCCTCTCAATAGACCTATGAGAGATTGCATATTGTCTTCTTTTAGCACTTGAGAAATATGGAACTCAAGGAAATTA
The DNA here is from genome assembly GCF_017311325.1 of Ursus maritimus. NCBI lineage: Eukaryota > Metazoa > Chordata > Mammalia > Carnivora > Ursidae > Ursus > Ursus maritimus. Next base: position 18,125,582 of record NW_024424341.1, read on the forward strand.
AGTAAATTGCCTTAAATCATTTAACAGTGTGGAAAAACTAGGATCCAAAATCAGAAGGTCCTGCTTATCTTCTCCACTGAGACTCACATCTTACTATACTGAAGCTAAAAGCCAGAAAGAGCTTCTAAACTACCATTATCCTTTAACTGTGGCACCTTTATAGGACGTTAACAATTCCTACCATGCCCATAGCTCCTCCTTTTCTCTTTACTCCTTTAAAGGGATATGATTTCCCCATGAGCCACTGTGCTAAGCAATAGAATACTGTGGGTCCCTCACAAGAGGAAATGCATTTCCAATTTAATAATGGAAGTCGATGGGAAATGGGATTTGCTTCACAGGAATTTGCCAACTTTGCTGGAATTCATTCATTGCATAACCTCGTAGAAATCTTTGATGTAGAGAGAAATTGAATAAACCCCAAATCAGTTACTGAATATTATTAGACACCCTGAAGGCAGTGGCCACGTCTTCCTGTTCATCTGTGTGGCTTCCAAAGCAGAGTTCTTTACAGCTGATGTTTAATATGTGTCTGGTGAAATAAAATGTCTTTTTTGAAATTTGTGAAAATTGTTCTCATTAATATGAGTTAAAATAGGCCAATAAACTATAATTTCTAGTATGAGGTTATTACACAGAAATAAAATACTAGTACCACAGCTGAAGAATACCACAGGGGAATTGCATTCAATAATTAATTCAAAAATAAATATATTTTGAGCTCCCTCACTGTGTTAGGTACCGAGGATATAATGGTGAACTCCAAGAAAATAATAATGCACAGTTTGATTTGGGGGACAGACTTATGGTTTTACTTATGCTTTGTGTTTATTTTTGGTATTTGTATTGCTACCTATTATAAAAGCTAAGTATGGGATACCATGTGAAAATGAACAAAGACACTTGGCTTCATGGAGGGGTTTTAGGGAAGGCTTCTCAAGTGAAATAAATGTTTAACTGAGGTTCTCATAAAGGCTAGGAGTTAACAATCTGGAGATGGGATGACATACAAAGTGAATTCAAGACAGAAGAAACGGCTTATGTAAAAACACAGAGAAAACAACCCACGTAAACATTAAAAAGTGAAAGGAGGCAAGCATGGGGGGGCACAGATACCACTGAGGAGGGTGCATGTCCTATAGAAGGTCAATCATGCAATCAGGCAGGGGCAAAATCAGGCAATGTCTACCAGGTCCTCAGGATTTAATCTCCTATAAGCAATGAAAAATAACTGATGTGTAGTGTCCTGCCTGGTCCTCCCAAAATGCAAATCACATCATATCACCTCTTTAATTAAGTATAACGTAGAGATTGGGAAGTGAGGCAAATGGACACAAGAAAGTAATCTGGAATACTTTAACAATTACACTAAGCTGAAATCGTTTCATTGCAGAGTTCCCATAACTCTGCACATTTCTAAGTTGGTTGTCTACCTCTCATCTATCCACTTTGGAGAAAAGAGGTATAAAAAAAAAAAAAGATACGGTGTTTGTCAAGAAACAACACATGTTGTCGAGGATGTGGAGAAAAAGGAACCCTCCTGCATGTTGGTGGGAATGCAAATGGCAGCAACCACTATGGGAAACAGTATGGAGGTTCCTCAAAAAGTTCAAAATAGAACTACCCTATGATCCAGCAATCACATTACTAGGTACTTACCCAAAGAATACAAAAACATTAATTCAAAAGCATACATGCATGCCTATGTTTATAGCACCATTATTTACAATAGCCAAATTATGGAAGCAACACAAGTGTCCATCGATTGATGAATAGATAAAGAAGATGTGTTATATGTATGTAGTGGAATACTATTCAGCCATAAAAAGAATGAAATCTTGGGGCATCTGGGTGACTCAGGTGGTTAAATGTCTACCTTTGGCTCTGGTCATGATCTCAGGGTCCTGGGATGGAGTCCCACATCAGGCTCCCTGCTCAGTGGGGAGTCTGCTTTTCCCTCTGCCCCTCTCTACTGCTCCTCTCCCCTTCTCTCCCCCTCCCTCTCTCTCTCTCAAATGAATAAATAAAATCTTTTAAAAAAAAGAATGAAATCTTGCCATTTGCAGCAACACGAATGGAACTAGAGAATATAATGTTAAGCAAAATAAGTCAGCCAGAGAAAGACAAATACCATATGATTTCACTCATATGTGGAATTTAAGAAACATAAGAAATGAGCAAAGGAAAAAAGAAACAGAGAGACAAAGAAATAGACTCTTAAACATAGAGAACAAACTGATGGTTACCAGAAGATAGGGGAGGTGGGGGGATGGGTAAAAGAGCTGATGGGGATTACGGCATGCACCTGTCACGATGAGTATCAGGTGTTGCATGTAAGTGCTGAATCACGAATCACTGTATTAGACACCTGAAACTAATTTAATACTGTAGGTTAACAATATTGGAATTAAAAATTAAAAGAAAAGAAAAAAAGATACGATGTTTGTCCTTCTTGGTTACACATTCTCTTCTCTACTCAAGAGTTCATGTCAAAACAATTCCTCCAGTTCCAGTGTCAACATTGATTGCAATACTATGCTTTCTACGAGGACTAGGAAAAGCTTTAAACGTCTTTGTATCCCTAGTCTGTAGGACTAAACTTGTGATAAATGACCTAAACAAATTTGCAGAACACAAATACTTTTGAGAATCAGTTCAAGCTTACATAATTAACTGATTTTGTTGTAAATTCACTTCCAAATCTTTAACTATGGGATGTGAAACATCAAAGCAAAAATGCACACATTTATAAATATTAACTTTTTGGGGGGGTAACAGTATTAAAAGCTAACACATAAGGAACTATCACTGTATTTCACCAATAACTTTCACTGTATTTCAATATTAATTTCTAAACTAGCTATTGGCTCCCTTTCACAGATGAGGAAGTGAAAGAGAATTAGGGAAATTACTTAACCAAGCCCACAGTGACTAAGAAATGGAATCCCACCTAATAAAGAGCATTCTTTCCTGCACTGCAAAACATTCCCATTCACAGAACCAAGTGGATTCTTGGTTTTCATTCAGATAGCCTAGTACACCGAAGACATAGCCTTCATCTACTTTCTCATTTTGTCTTCTTTTATTTTGTTGTTACTGTTGTTTAGGTTTTGGGTTTTTTGGTTTTGTTTTTTGACTGACAAACTTAGGAGAAAGATTTAACCATAAGGTGGTTACAAAGTGACTGCAAATACCTATGGATAACTTGGAACAAGAAAATCCTTGCAGGAAGGGTTTCTTGATATTCCTTAGGAAATCAAACCATCTCCATTACAATGCCTAGTATCTTGTAATGATGTATTTCCAAGGCTCCTAGAAAACTCAAAACTATTTGATTCCCTGGCAAATACTGGAAGTATCATTTGACCGATAAATGCCCACATATACATAGTACTGTTAGCAACACTGTCATGTGAGACAGAATAAAACCAACAAGTAGAAATGAGTCCTGTATTAAGGAGAATTTAAGCTCCTTTCTTTACACTAACACCATTAAGCTTAAGAATAATTGTACCTGATCACTTAAATTAAATTTACTAGTGTTCAAATATTTATACGAACACTAATAAGTTTTCAAATGGATAAAATATGTTTAACTTTCTCTAATATAAATGTTCAAATGTGTACTTTAATAATTAGACTAACATTATCAATCCTGTAAATTAGTTGTCCAAAAAAGGTATACATGAACATACACACATGCAAACACACACTCACCCACATGTGCGTGCCCTTTAACTATAAATATCTACGCTCTGAAAGTTAAAAACAGTAGATCTCATTTGATCCTAGTCCTTGAAAGTCTTCACTGCACAACAGAAGTGTGTGTTTGTTTTGTTCTAAAGCAGGCAAGACAGTCTTTGAAAAAGAAGCCGTGCGCAGCAAAATCTTAAGGTAAACTTAGGGAAAATGTCTGGAACGGACTCAAATCATCACTAGACTCCAATAAAATTCATCTTAGAAAAAGGAAGGAGAGGAGGTAAATTTACATTGTGTTTTATTATATTCTTTAATGTTATCTAATTTCCAAACAGCAGACCCGAGGTAATGCAAATTCTATTTTATGAGGGCAAATTAAGCCTAGTTTGCATAAGCACAAAGCACTATCTATTTTTACAGTAAAAATACCAAGTCCCTGAACAGCATTTTTATGATGCCACTTAACAAGTGTGTACTTCCTTGGCAAGAAGAAGTTATTTTACTTCTCAAGTAAAAAACAGAAGAAGAAAAAAAGAAGAAGAAGAAAAGCTAAGTGAAATGCTCAGTTCTGGACAACTCATTCCAATTTCAATAGTGTTTTTATTGGGATTGATTCTTTTTCACCCTGCACCCACAGGAATGGACTTAAGTACTTGAGGCAGGAGGTCCAGCCCGCAAGGGGGTTGGAGGACCCTTAAAGCAGAACATTACATGATTACCTGCATTGTCTCTCCAACCCACTTTCATTCCACTTGTGGCCGAAACAGCCCACGTTCCTAGGTCGTCAGTCCTCATGCTAATAAGTGTGGAGGAGTCAAATGTGTTTAATACAACACGGACACTCCATAGAAAACATGAGGTGTACCTGGGTAATTTAGTATTTCGACTTCGAGAGTAGATGAGGTGTTAATGTAATATTGCCTGGCCTATCATCTCAGCAGAAGCAAGTTAGTGGAAGAGGTTAAATATTCAAAATTAGGTTTTGGCCAATTGATTCTTAATTACACAATCAGAGACTCAAGAGATCCAAGTTAATAGTCCTTTTCTCCACCCCTCAGACGTATAGATACACACACACACACACACACACACACGAACACACCCCTTGAAAAGTTCTAGCTGCTGTCGGGAATCAAAGCATATCCTGGCAGTATTTGTCTAAGAATAAAGCTTCAAATGTCTAAGCAAGACCACCTACAGACTATCTGATTGTTCCCTTCAAGGAAGCCAGAAAGAACGTCGATTTAAGAGCCACCAGCAGCAGCTAAGTGTAGTTTAAAAGGAACACATTGGAAACCCTCCCTATCTGTCAGGTCCACCATTTCTGTGAAAAAGAACACCAGTTAATGTGACTTCAAGAGACTCCAAACTATTTAAGTAGCCATTCAGCTCAGGGACAAAAGAGGAGAGCATAGGATTTAAGGATGGAAACGAACGGACTCACTTAAATACATGTGAAGGACCATATGTATGTACCTGAACACAAACACGTAAGACTCACATGTGCACACACATTCATTTGCTCTGTTCTGGCCATGCAGGCTACCTGAGTGTGGCCAATTTGCTTGTAACTCAGATACGTTTAACTTGGTATTTTCTCAGTGTATGAAGGACTTTTCACATGAATCTTCACGTGGGTGGTTTCTTGCCCTTCAGGCTACAGTTGGAATATTACCCCACCTCTGCTGACCGCCATATTTAAAAGCATTTCATCTTTCTCTTCCCCTTCATTTGACCATGTTCTTTTCCTTCATCTTTCTAGTTCCAGAACCTAGCCCAGCGTCTCCCTTATCACAGGTACTCAGTACAATTTTCTGTTAATATTAGGTGCTCTCCTTGATGAGGAACTCTGCTTGGGTGAATGATGGCAGCACCCGCCAGAATATAACTGTGCCTCGACTACATTACAGGTTGTTGTAGGGACTGAGTAGACTAGGCAGAAATAAAACAGATTCCAGCCTCAAGAAACTCCTGTGTAGTGGGAAAGGGTAAGAAAACGGAGCAAACTATGTGGATGGTAAGAGACAGAAAAGGATGGGACATTAAGAAAATCTGGAAAAGGGAAACCAAGCCAGTCTGCACGAGGCAGGGGGGATTCCAGGGTCTGGAGAGAGCTCAGGTGAGCCCTCAGAGACTAAGTTAAGTAAAAGAGTGCTTTAAAGTGCTCTCCAGACAAAAGAAAAGCAAGTACATAGGTCTGAAGTTATAAGAGTTCTTGATCTATTCGAAAGGTGAATTTCTCTATATGAGTGCGTTGATATGTGGGAAAGCAGCTGAACAAAGCAGAGCTGTATCAATGTAAGAAAGCAATGTTGTCACATTCGTCTGTAAGAGCAACACAATAATACTCTAAGATCCTTACAAATCAGGTCAAGCTTTGTCCATTTGTCAAAGCCTTTTCTCACCATTGCTGTTTACTTACCATTTCATAGGCCTGGGGTGGGGGGGGCCTTAAAAGCATGGACTCTGGAGTCAAAATACTTGACATGAATCTCAGTTTCTCACTTAATCTCTCTAAGACAAAGAGTAACTCACACTCAACGTCAGTTTCTTCATCCAGGGTAGAGATTAATAGTAACCTTCAAAACAATCTTACGTAGGAAGGTAACACACATGGAAAGGTTTGCACAAGGAGTGCCATAGAATACTTCATAACAGCAATTGTCACTCTCCTTAAAAACCTTCGAGACTCTGTGGACATGTGAGATTATCTACTAAGAGCAGTAGCTCAGAGACAATGTGCTTTTCTACTCAACAGTGTGACACAGAAGGCTCTCCCTGATCTGAGCCTGACCATTTCTCTCCAGGCGCATCTCCAGTCAATACGATCCCCAGGCCGTTCCCTGGACTACAGCCTTAATGACAACTGTAAATCCCCAGGCACAGCCTCTTCACAACTCTTAGCATTCACACATATTGTTTGTTCTGTCGCCTGAAGTCCTTTCTCTCATTTGGCCTGATTTTCCTTCAAAAATCAATTACCTTCTCACTTGTACCTGGCAATTCTTCTTTGACCACTGGCACCTCCCACCTCTGTCTGACTGAAGTGCCTCTACTCTGCGCCTCTTCACAGGAATCTCTCACATAGGAAATCATGGTCTACTAGAGCTATTGGTTTACATGTCCACACGCCTGGCTGTAAGACCAGATATATGACTCATGGCGCCCAGGGCAAAACGAAAATGTACAAAAAAAGGGCAGGAAGAAATTGTCATTTAGGTACTAAAATATATTTTCCTTCTTTCCATGTAACTCTTGCACGTATGTGCATACTCCTTTGTCTCATTGGATTTCATGTACAAAAATTGAGAATATCAAGATAGCAACAGCAGAGCAATAATCCAGCCATGGGGCTCTTCTGAGCAACAGAGACTCATGCATTTCCACAACTTGCATGCATAAGGAGCCAGCCCTGTCTCTCTAGAGTATGAATTCTGAGGGCACAATGGCCATATCACTTTTTTTTTTCTGTCTTCAACACACAGCCTATCACACATTGTAGCACACAATAAATGTTCAATGAAGATGTTTCTTAATAGTGCAGCATGGCATATTGAACCTAAAACCTAGGGCTCAAAAATACTCAAAAATACTCCAATGTTGAAAGAAACAGAACATAAATAACTGAAGAAATGGGTGAATGAGTGCTAATTCAGACTGTTGCCCCCTTTTTTATCCAGTCTGCTTGCCTGTTTTCCTCCTTCCCTGCACGTTCTTTCCTTCCTTTAATATCCATCATCAGTCCCAGCCTTGAAAGACTGGATCCTTATGGTCAAGATGCACAATACACTTCCTATGTTTTTAAAAATCTATCGCCAGAGCTCTCTGTGCGAGCTTTAACATCGTTCACCTAACTCTGCTCTCTTCCCTTATCCACATTCTCTGAGGATTTGCATTCCTTAAAGTTCTAAGATGAAGGTTCAAGGAAGATCAGAATAGTGTCCTAAAGGGACTCCCTGCTTCTACCCCTGCCTCCCCCATAGTCTAGACCCCTCAAAGACAGACTGATTTCTTAAAAAACACAAATTGGATCACATTAGTCTCCGACTCAAAATCTCCAGTGGCAGCAAATCCCCGTCACACATTTCTCAGTTTATTATTTTTCCATGGAGTCTGAAGTTCTGCCCCTGGGGCTTTTCCTGCCCCTCTCTCTTCTTGGTCTCTGTCATAAGATCACTCACCATTCTCTTCCTTCTCCTCACACTTGTCCAGCTCCTCCCACCTCAGGGAAAGAATTTCACGGCTCTTTCGTTCCAGGCTCTGCACTGATGTTACTGTTTCACAGAAGGATCCCGCAACTGTATTCCTTCTTATCTCTTAACCCTGCCTTATACATAGCACTTACATAAATAAGTATGTTCTCTTCCATTCAAATGTACATTGTTTCTTTCACGCCCAAATCATGTTAGGTAAGACAATCTTGTGCACTTCTGTATCCGTATACCTGGAACAGTGCCTAGCAAAGCGCAGAAATTCAGTATGTCATTGTTGAAAGTGGGAAGGATACAAATACTAAGTAAGTAGTTCTCCATAAGAGTAGGCTAGCCTTGAATCCTTGGTGGAGGTGGGGAGAGGAACAAACACGAAGATGTCCCAAGCCTAATGCCACACGCAGCCTTTCCTGTTACCATCACATGATGCACTAGGACCTGTCGTTCCAGGAGAGCGTGGAGCCGGTCTGCCACTAGACCAGCTAGCCTCAGGGCTGCTGGACAAGGGTACGGCTTCACCCACCGTCAGACTCAAAGGGCTTTGACCTAAAACCGGTACTTCTCCTTTCCTTCCAAAACTGCATGTGTGCTGTTTGCTTGTGTTTGTGAGAGAAAACGTATGGTATAACGTGGCAAAATGGGACACCAGTATAAAACTGTGTAAAATGAAAATAAGCCTTTCTTCTCTCCCCATCCCCACTCCCAAAAAACACAGGTTTCTGAAGATTAGGGCTGTTTTGTATCTTGCACTCACTACCTTACTACGGGAAACTGATTCTTCCCCCAGAGTGAAAAGCTAAGTAAGGAATGGGAAAGGAATGGGGGGATAGGGCAGACCCAGGAAGCTGGCCCCTGGCACAACCATCTCCATGACCCCACTAGGTCACCATAACCATCAGTGAGGTAACTGACATAAGGGACCTAAAATGTTGCATTGTTTGTAACATACACATACCATCTATTAAGTTTTTCACTTTTGTCTTCAAATTGACTTTTTACTCAAATTTATTTCAAAAGAAAACTCTATGTCACTACTGTTATAGAAAACCTATATCACAGGCCATAAATAAATGTAATCATAAAAATAAATTCAATGAAAACAAAGCAACGTTATTAAATTCTGTCTAGATACTGTTGCCTGCCAAAGGCACTAAGAAAGAGAGAAGGGGCCTCAGGCCCAGGGAGGTGTTAATCTCTCTTTTTAACACTCACTAAAGACTAGCAATAAACTGAGACTTTCTACTCCATTGTGATAAGGATTGGAAAACAAAAACAAATGCAAACAAACAAAAACTAAGAGGGAATGCCCTGGGAAATAAATCACTCAATGTCCAAAATGTTTCCCAAGCTCCCACAGTTTCTGAAATTCAAGGAACCAAATATACCAGCAATGTTCATTGAAATTTTGTTGTTGTTTTCTTTAATTGAGGATCTTCTAACAAATCATATGTAAACGAATACTTAGAATCCCACTTTTAAGCTTGCTTAGAGCCTTTCCGTCTTGCTTATCTCTACCAAACAAGAGGTAGCCAATGGCAACACAATAAAACTCTTGGGCATGTCTTTCTAACAAGTCCTTCAAATCTCACCTATTTACAATGAGCACAGATTTAGTGAGGAAAGATACCTGGCTACCATCCTAGACCAACTCTTGACTGGGTCAGTGGCCTTAGGCAAATCATTGCCCTCTAACAGTCTCAGTCTGCCCCCAAACACGCAGTGAATCCAAGGGCTGTCCTCACTCTCTCTATAAAATACCATCATTGTTCTCTCCTGCGCTAAATACTGGCCTTCAAGATGGTCTACTGTCTGCCTTTCTCTTCTCATAGTACCTTGATGCTCTGTAGAAGATGGATTTATTATTATTATTGTTATTATTATTATTATTGTACCTTATTTTGCATCCCTTTTTGCTTATAAATCTTTCAGTGGCTTTCGTGGGCAGGAACAATACAATCCAAGCTCTTTACAATCCAAACTCCTCGGTCTACCTGGCCTGCATAACCTGACCTGTACTACAGCAGTTTTGTAGTATCTCTTATACACCTGGTTCTTTCCCACCTTTATCTTCCTCAAGGCCTTTCCTGCATGTGCTCCTTATTATGAAACCATTTCCATTCCCCCCATCTGCTTCTCTCTCTCTGGCTTTTGGGGTTGAAGTTGGGGCAAGAGTGTACAAAATAGAAGAAAAACATAAGCAAATTCCCTAGAGCGGGCATCATGGTTTAATTAAATGCCAAAAGTGGTCAATTTATGACTAAGTCATCTCCAGTAGACATTTGTTATTTTCTGTCAGTATCCTGTTTCCTTCCTTCTCAGCTGACTTCTCATTCTGGTGCTTAACTTATTATTCCCATTCCGATGCTTAATTTATTAATGTGCTTACATTCTCATAAGGGAAGCAAGATGAAAAACAGGTTACCTTTCTGTAAAGGCTAGAATCACTTCAATATGATAACTGTTCAATCCCCAGAGCCAACACAAGGCCTGGATGGCTCCTTTGTTTCCCATTTATTAAATGTCTCCAACAAAAGACCCATTCATGACTCCCAACATTTATAACAGCAAAGTATCCTAAGTTGAATATTTAGCTACCCAATTTTCTTTAAGTCATGGCTCTTAGAAACCTAAACATAAAATTCTAATGAGCTCCCATTAGGTGGATGCCTCACCAAGGAACTCCTCTCTCCTGCCAACAAACATACTTGATTCCAAGTAAAAGAAAAGTTAAAAAACAAAAGTAAGAACTAAACAAATATATACACAAGATCACCTTACAGCCATTTGCTTTCCTGAAGAAACATGCTGACAAGGATAAGAGGTGGTGTTAGTGCACTTTGGGGAGCACGATGACTGTACATTTCCAACTAGGTGTGCTAATTTGCAAGTGGCACTTTCATGAAAATGGGCCATAACGTATGTTAATTCCTTCCATTTGCAGTGCTCTTTAGCATAACATGCATGGAGAATGCATTTGTGAATTATCCTTCTGTTTATACCTGAGTCCTAACAGCTAATTGCTCTTGGAACACCTTATGCCTTGATCACATATGTGACACTATTAAAGGGTTAGCAAAATTGGCTTCCTAGGATGAAAAACCATGTTTGCAAGATTCAGAAAGAATTATCAATTAAAACCCATGTTCATTGGCTTTATCATAGGGCCTTATTAGGCTGAACCTCTTCGTTGAAAACACCGGCTTTGAAAAGAAGAGTATAAAACAGTGCCCTGGTACACATATTTCTTATGACTCTTTTATAGAGACATGGCATGGTAGTAATTTGAGAGCAAACCAACTTGTATACCGATATAATTTGGCAATGAGAAAAGAAAAAAATAATAACAGTGTGGCTATTCAGAAACACACACACACACACAGTACCTAAATATTCAACTATATAATTAACTGATCATCATAAAATCCGTGACAAGTAAGAACACCAAGAAGACACTGAGTCAAACCAGTAAAATTAAGTCAATCAAATCAATTATGTTCCAAACTGTAGATATAAACAATGAGCAATTATTAATTTTTAGGACGTAGGTAGAGAGAAGAATGGCATTCTAAAACAACCATCACGTACAAAGCTCTGTGCTAGAATCCTTACATGCATTATCTCATTTATTAATCAAAGCAATCATGCAAATACATAAGGAATTTTTCAAGTTGGAGAGGAGGAAACCAGTCTCAGAAGAAATAAAATACTAGCCCGAGTCATGTAGTCAGTGAAAGAACAACATGCCAAAAAATCCAAAATAGTGTGTACAGACTTCAGTTTTCCATTTCCAACCCCACCACATTCCCTCCTAACGTGCTGATACTGATCATTCGTGACCTAGTGAGAACACTCATGCTGGGGTTAAAATATTCAGATTACTTATATCACAGTTGGATTTAAATAGAGACCATGACTTTAAGGTTAGGGGTTCTTTAACTAGAATAAGGGTTACTTGGAGGACAGTTTCCTCTAATCAGTTCCCCAACAAGTAAATGAATACATGAATGAATGGATGAATGAATGAATGAATGAACAAATAGGAATTCTTACATGTGGCCCAGAGCTGCTCTGTGAGAAACACTTGTCTAGATGTACCTGAAAGTTTTCTCTCCTCTTCTTGTTTGCACCGGGCTACTAAGTTAACATGTCATAATCTCCCTTCCTTGTCTCATTCACCACAGGGAACTGTACCCATTTAAAAGATGACAAAGGGTGTCTCCAAAGCTGTGAGACCCAGAGCAGGGAAGGGCAGAACTGCCATTCAAATCCAGTTTTATCCGGCTGCAATCACAGAGCCCTCCAGCCCCAAATCTCCAAATCTCGACTCTCCTTTTCATCTTCAGCACAGCATAAAATAACACTATCAGATATGCAGAATCACTGAAAGAAAAGCCTAGCTTTTAGAGTAAAAACTATCATTTAACATTATTTTAACAGAAATTCTGCAGCTTAATTTAATAAATGAGGCATCGTTTTTTAGACTCCAAGCATAATAAACTCTCATTTGCATTGACTGGATTCATAAATTCACGCTGTTAAAAACCTGTTTCTGTCAGGGTTGGCCCGGGCCCCCACAGCTTTCGCTCACATTCCCATTCTGAGCGGCAGGAGGGAGTTTGCCCGTCCCAAGCATCAGCCACCACTAGTTCATTTCCTCTAGTGCTGCTTGAGAAAGCGGCGTGTGGCCTGCCAGGGGGCAGACTGCTCATCTCAAACAAGCCCTCCACTGCTCCAAGAAAGGGTAAGGGACACCTGCCCATAGCCCCGTACCACAAATGGACTATTTTTCCTGGCAAAAGACCACAGTAGAATGTCACGAGTCCCAGATTCTTGAGAAACACTGAGCTCGGCTTTGGATTTACACAAAAAGGAGCTGAACTGATCTCCTCACACAGAGTTCTATATTTAAGGAGAAAGAAAAAGGGAGGTGCTTGTGTTCCTCTGTGTCAAGAGCCTTATTTCCCTCGCCCTCGAATGGGCAGTAATGATACCAACGACTCACAATAAATAGACTTCCTAGCGCCAGAATGAATGGTATGAAGTGAGGATTGGCAGGTAACGGGAAGGTTCTCAGAACTTATGAAAGGTAACCAGACATGAGTGCAGAAAACACAGGAAATCACTACCAAAAGGGAGCTCCAGTGGCAGAACCATCACTGAATGGATTTCTGGGTAGACTGTATCTTCCCTTGAGGACTTGAAATGTTAAAATGGACTTCCATCTGTGTGATGTAGGAAGATAAAACATAAATTGTGAATCTGGAGAGATTTCGTAGCACATAACACAGAGGCACGGGTTTGAATCCCAAGTTGGACACTTGCTAGCTGTGTGTTTTGCTCGCATTACCTATTACTGAGTCATCGCTAAATGAGGAATGTCATCATATACTGTTTTGGGTAATGGAGCTATTGTCTGTCTTAGCATGCAGCAGTACCCTTAAATATTGTCTGCACTTTATTTTAAAATCCACCAAAGAATATCCACAGTGCAGAGAGATCCTACACGGGTTTATCTGCAGAATGTACTGAATAACCCGACTTCTCTCCTAGCTCTAACAGACTATAATTCTGCGAGTCAAATGATAATCCAAACATATGTGTTTTCTAATGCATTTGTTAACTAACAAAGATTGGCTGAACATAGAATGTGTACCAGGCCACTGGTGGGGTAAGATGTATATGATCTCACTCCTGATGCCATTACTATATATTGCATTCTTTAAAAAAAAAAAAAAAAAAAAGATTTTATTTACTTATTTGAGAGAGAGAGAGCAAACACAAGCAGGGGGAAGGGTAGAAGGAGATAGAGACAGAAAAGCAGACTCCGGGATCATGACCTAAGCCAAAGGCAGACACTTAACCGACTGAGCCACTCAGGCACCCCTATATTACATTCTCTTTAGATGCAATGGCCTGAGTATAAAACTAGCGTACAGAAGTACCTCCCTGGTCTCTGATACGATACCATAAATCAGGTGTGCGTCTACCTTCTAGACAACACTGTTTGGATGCAGAGATAGAGTTACGTGATTCAAAGCCATCAATTAAGGTGCTTCCCTAGGATGGATGTGTGGATACTGAAAGGGTGATATCAGTAACCCCCTCTAACACTCTATGCCAGGCCATCTGCTCAATATTTTGTACACAGCATCTCTGCTCTTCAAAGCATTTCTTAAAGGCATGTATTATCATGACCACATTAAGCAGGCTACACAATACATACAATTTTCTACAAGGTCATCCCATTACTAAATTTAGCATGCTGGACTTTTCACGCAAGTCCAGAAGACACCATAATTCAAGTACTTTTAATTGCACCATGATACTTTGAGCTTAACGTGCTGATCTGGATGATTAGGTGGAGCCATTAGCCATGTAGTTGAGGAACTTAAAAGTGAGATCTGGTTTAGAGATGTGTATTTGAATATAATCATGATCTAAGTGAAACCCATACTCAAGGAAAAGAGGAAAAAGAAATTCAAGCAGGAAATATTGGAGAATGTCTCCTTTCATAGCGGAATTTGAAGAGAGATTACTAAAGTCAGAGAAAAATGAGGAACAAAACAGCAACAACTAGAAAAATGCAGACTCCTCAAAACCAAGAAGGAAAGAAGAAGAATGGAGTCTATCAACGTAAGAGGAGAATGAACACAACTTGTTCAAACTCCCTGTGGAGCATTGTGCAGGAAGATTCTATTTCTGTAGTGATCTGGTTTGGGGCAGGACACTACAAGCATCGTGTGTTATTCCTGCAGACAATGGAAGAGTTGGTGAAGACAGAGAGAGTGATGCCAAGGTCAACTGTGTAGCTAGAGGTCTGTGCCTCCCTCACCCTGTTAGCAAGAAAAATAGTACTTTTTCTAAGAACATATTTTGTGTGTGTGTTTCATTCTATGTTTTTTTCCTTTTTAAATTGGGCTTGGTTCCTAGACTGTTCAGAATATCCTTTTCCGTGACAGTGGAATTCAAATGTGAGCAGAAATATCACCCAATCAAGGCTGACCACGATCCTTCCATGGAATGTCATGAGTGCTCAGTGATAATGGACATCACTTTCCTACTGCCTTCTGAGTTTGAGGGAAGAGTTAATCAGATATAATCATATACACATATGGTTTCCTAGAGAACTACCCACCTCTTCTTCAAACCACAGAGCCCATTGTCCCATAGTCACATGCACAAAAATGCAGCGGAATTATCCACAGGTTGCTAAGAAACTGGAGTATAGTCCATGAAAATGATGTCATGAAACTAAATAAACCCAGAGATAGAATTTCCTGAAAGATCTAGAGAAATTATCCCTCACTTCTCAGTCTCAAGTTGCAGATTACATTGCCCTCAGATTTATAATTTGTAAACTGATACCCAACCACTCCACACTTACATGACATTTTTCTAAGTTGCTTGTATTAAGAACTCCATATATCCTATTGCCCCCATCACAAATATTTGGAGTAGACATAGTTGCCGGATTTCTCCTTTGTCTCGTCTATCAGTTTTGCCTAACTCTCAGACTCATCATCTGGTGAGTCACTAGCCCAGCGCCTGAAATACAGTAAGCAATTTGCATGTATTAACCATCACAAGAGTTTTATGGTGTAGGTATAATTAGTCCCATTTTGAATTGAACAATCTGAGGTTTAGGGAGGGTAAATAACTTGACTAATGCAGCTAGTAATGGGCCTAGCTGACACTTCTACATAATAATTCAAGAAGCTAGGAACAGCAGAACCATATAAAGAAATGCATTCATGAAGTAAGAAAATATATTTGGCTTTCAATTAAAGAGTGTGGAAATGGATGGGGTGTATACTGGGTTGACAATAGCCACCCCTGAGACAGTGGAATTTTGTATTAAGTGCATAGACACCCCTCTCTGAACCAGGCTGGTGTTACTATGAGAATGAGGGTGGGTACCAACCTGTGTCAGGGATGAGGGCCTGGTTATATAACAGCATCTGCTTCATTCTGTTAAGCCTGGCAATGCAGGGCACAGGGTACGGCTCACATACATCAAGAACTAATATGGGGAAAGATGTAATAAGTACTGCGAAATCAAAGAGTCCCAGTTCTAAAAGTGTTGAACCACTCAGAACATTATATGACACTGTTCCTGTAGTATCACAGCTTTGGGGAAATCTAAAAGCAGACTCAAAAGAAAGAAATTGTAGATATTCCCAGTTAAAAAAAAAAAAAAAAACAATAAACTTCCAAAGCACACAATAAATTATATAGTATAGAAAACACAAAAACCATGTAACAGCAAAGCATGCTCTGCACTTTTTTTTTCCAGCATTTTAAGTGGTACCTTTTTCATGGGCAGTAAGTCTAGGAGTTATGACATCCAAGATGATAATACCCAGCAGATCTGAGATCAGAGTGAGAGCACTCAATCCCAATTCCATCTGCTTGGGCAGATGGCAAAGTGCACTGAATTTCTCCAAGTCTCCCAGTCCTCAGTGCCCCATCAGCACATTGATTTCCTGATAAGAACATACAGAGGATTTGGGGGGGAAAAAGGTTTTGTATTTTTACACTGAGTGTGTTGACAATAAGTCTATGGTTCTTTTTGACATGACCTTAAGAGTAATGAATGAATGCTTGTAGGATGACTCTCTTTATAGGAAGAAAGATGTGTATGGCCTGAAAATAATAAAAGATGTCAAGTACATTGAAGTGTGGTACAAAGAATTTCATTTTACTCTCAGAGAAGCAGGAGACAATCTCAAGAAGCCATAAATCTCTTTGTCTTCTTTTAGATCATCAAGGTTCTGTGATGGTCTGTGGGGTTGGGTGGAAAGTGTCATTGACATTTAAAAAAAAAAAAAGAAGAAGAAAAAGAAAAAAAAGAAAAAAAAAATGTGATCGTCCTCCTGCCAAGAAAAAGGCTGCTCAGCATTTTGACACTGGAAATCCAAAGTAGAAAATGTACAACATTGTGGCATTTACTGTCAGATATGGAATGCTGGATAGCAAAAAATAAAAGTGGCCACTAATACAGAAGATGGGTTTAAATTCTAGCTCCATCTAACATCTAGGTAAGTGAACTCTCTGTTCCTCAGTGCTCCAGTAATGACCATCTCCCTTAGGAAGTCTAGTGAAGGCAACAGGCCACATGTAGGGACTGGCATGTCGTAGACAATCTGTAAGGGGCACTAGCGGTGAAAATAATAAATGTCTAAAAATAAGAAAAATGATCAAATAGCATTAACACAACAGCATGGAAACAATAGCTATCATTTGACACTTGAAAATTCTCAAAACACTCTGAATGTAGTAAATAGTGGTATCATCAGTAACTGAATTAACAAATGAATTAATCATGCCTTCACTCATTCTCTCATTCATTAAATGTTCAACATTCATGAAAAGTTAGAGCTGGCCCTGCACTTATGAAGCTTCTCCATTTAAGGGTATTATTTCTGCTTATAGAAGAAACAATGAAGCTGCAGAAGACTGATTTCCTGAAGGTCACAGAGCTAGCAAGCAGAAGGGAACATCTGGCCCAAGTCATCTGACTCTCATAAAGTCCTCATGCCAACCCAGCTCCATTGAGTGCATGACGGTAAAATGAAGGGGCTCCAGCAGATATCTGATCTATCAAGACCAAGGGAGACTGGGAACGTGGATTCAAAGAGCTGTAGGTTTCCTTTAATGAATGCAGATCAGAACTGATGTAAACATCATTTACTGAAGTGACAGTCTACTCCAGGGCCTGAACAGAAGTACCCCCTTCTCCAAGTTGCCTGCTAAGGCTGCACTCTCAATTCTTTGCTGAAGACATGACTGAAAGCTCCTCGGGGCGACTGTCATACTGAAACACTACGTTCAAAGCCTCTGGTTTGCAAAAGAGGGGTGAAAATCATTCTGCAAATATTTCTGTAGCAATAGATATGCAATACACCCTCTGCGCTTCACAGCTATAAGCCAGGAGTAGAGTTTAATACGCCAGATTGATTTAGTGGAGGATCCTCTTTTCTTTCTCTTTGTCCTTGTGTCTCTCTAGGTCTGTCTATCTGTCTCTCTTTTTCTCTCTCTCTCAGGCTGCACAGTTTCTGAGCCTTCTCCTGATATCTTGGAAATCTACCACCACTCATGAATCTAGGTAGGAATTCCAGATTTCCAAGGATGAGTGTTGGAGGGGCAGTAGCAGGACTGTTATATCACTGATCCTGACCCATATCAGGATCCAAATGTGCTGTCTGAGTTAGATTCCATGGGTTTCTTACGGATTCTGTGAACTTCCTGATTATCTGCCACTATTTCTGCTTAAGCCAATGGAAAGTATTTTACTTTGGTATCAATCAGAATTCCAGAATAGAAACGGTATTGAGAATGAGAGCTTATAATTTGGTGATAGTTACATTAAGAACACAATAGGGTATAACTACAGCATAATGGACACTGATGGAGACCTTAATTGCATATCAAAGTTAGAAGAGTATGAGCAACTGAATGGTTCCTAAGCATAATTCCTTGTTATCCAAGCCGGTGGTAACTTGCTTTTATCATTGGGGGCTTCACTCAGCAAACAATTCAAATACATACCAAAAAAAAAAAAAAAAAAAAGCACACTAATCCATTTGAGAAAAGAGTCTGGAATGCAGACATCCAGTATAAATTTCAGTTTCCAGAACACCTAACAGCACATGCAATCAATGGGCTCTTGAACTTCATAATATAAGAAGCCAGAATTGTAACAAAAAGCACACAGCCATGGATCTCAGGCAACATTTATCTAAAAAAAAAGGTGTATTCTCACTGCTGTGAGGTTAAGTCACGCAAATTCTCAAGGATTCTCCTATCTTCTCCCACTCGTGCAAGTTAACCTGAGAAATGCTAGAATGGCAGCTCCTTCAGGGCAGAAAGAACACTTTGTTTTTGGTTCTCCAGCCCCAAGCAGTGTCTAGAGCATAATAAATGCTCAATAATGTCTGTGTAAGTAATAAAAGAAAGCAAGAGGCAGGAAGCCAGGGAGGTCAAATCTTGAAAAACACTGGGGAAAAAAATACCGTAATAAGAAGTATTATTCTACATTTCTCCAAGACCGTTCATCTCAAAGACTTCTTCCCAACAACTTCAAAGAGAAGTGC